>NC_088218.1:22534551-22840801 GCF_036934945.1 Oncorhynchus masou masou
AGTCAAGACACATTTACATTCCCCTGCGCTGATCACAGTCAACACATGTTTTATAGTAAGGATATAATGGAATATGACAATAAATATTTATATTTTTCCCACACAACTTGAATGTCATGGGAATGTGTGGAACCGCTGTCATATATAACAAAATTGGGATATTTTGTTATACTGACCACATTTTGTTGAGTTTGTAGGTGCTTGTATGTGCCTTAGAATTGGCTCTTTCAGCTCTTATAAATAAATTAAAAACCTTGATGATCCTTTGTTGGCTGATTTGAAGAACACTTTTTTTAAATCCATGTTTTACATTCGTTTCCTACCCTCACTCCTCTTTGTAAGATATCATTCACATTGATTGCCAACTCCTCGCCAACTCCTTTTTTATAGTAGCAGAAGACCGCTATCTAAATAGGACTCTAATCATTGCTCAACATTAATGTCTAAGAAGACATTGTAGCCTATAGCTTTTTGCCACTCCGGGAGAAGAGGCACAGCAGAGCAGCTTGTGTAGTTGCTCATGGGCTCATCTGGAAAAGAGTGGCCATATGGTGTGTGTGTAGCTGAAGATGCTCATTCACATTAACCCATCATTCGTTGGTTAAATAGTAGGCCTAATAATGCAGTAGTTTAAAGGGACAATCAGCAATTGAAACAATAACAAAGCGTTTTGTTAAAGAGCTGAGGGATGAGGCTCAAGAAATGTAATCATTCTCAAATTCATAGATAGAGCTATGGATCCAAGGACTGACCATCCATGATATCACAATTATAGCTGAAGCGATCAAATGGAAAGGTTATTTCCGATTGATCTGATCTCTGCAGCGTTTGCCGTGAATGCAGTCTCCGCTAACGCGGGAACATTGCCTTTAATTTCAATTTCAATCATGCTGTAACGCTAAACTCCCGCAATATGGAATGAATAGAGCACCATGCTTTAAAATGTTTGTTAACATTTAATTTGCTCATGAACATTGGAGTAAGACAAGCTTATATTTAGGGTTCTGATGGGGATATGACAGTTGACCTAAGCTCATGCAGCATTTATAAGTACATTTTCGATAAGAGTCAATGGGTACAGAACATGGCATTCATTTACATTTACAAACATGGATATAGCAGCAGCCGATTTCCCCTTTAAGTTAGAAACATATGCATATTAACCGATCAATAAATATAAGGGCCTTTAAATATTTACCTGTCAAAGTCCAGAACAAATATGAGATTCCTGTGATAACAGACAAGAACAGCTCAAGGACAGAACTACATACTGTACATTGAAAGGAAAGAATAAATGCATTGCAAGCATTTCTGTGACTGACAAGGACAAGTTTGATGTCGGACAACAATTACAGTGCCTTGCGAAAGTATTCGGCCCCCTTGAACTTTGCGACCTTTTGCCACATTTCAGGCTTCAAACATAAAGATATAAAACTGTATTTTTTTGTGAAGAATCAACAACAAGTGGGACACAATCATGAAGTCAAACGACATTTATTGGATATTTCAAACTTTTTTAACAAATCAAAAACTGAAAAATTGGGCGTGCAAAATTATTCAGCCCCCTTAAGTTAATACTTTGTAGCGCCACCTTTTGCTGCGATGACAGCTGTAAGTCGCTTGGGGTATGTCTCTATCAGTTTTGCACATCGAGAGACTGAATTGGGCCAAGAAACATGAGCAATGGACATTAGACGGGTGGAAATCTGTCCTTTGGTCTGATGAGTCCAAATTTGAGATTTTCGGTTCCAACCGCCGTGTCTTTGTGAAACGCAAAGTAGGTGAACGGATGATCTCGACATGTGTGGTTCCCACTGTGAAGCATGGGAGGAGGTGTGATGGTGTTTTGCTGATGACGATGTCTGCGATTTATTTAGAATGCTACAGGCGAAACCAAGATGAAATTACATACAGGAAATACCCCAGATTATGAATGCGCTGTGTTCCAATGTCTCCTTATATGGCTGTGAATGCGCCAGGAATGAGCTTACACTTTCTGTTGTTTCCCCAAGGTGTCTGCAGCATTGTGACGTTTTGTAGGCATATCATTGGAAGATTGACCATAAGAGACTACATTTGCCAGGTGTCCGCTTGGGGTCCTCCGTCGAAATTATTATTATCTCCAGCTGCGTCCACTTTTCCATTAGGTTCAGAGGAGAAAGGCAACTGCCACGAATGATTTATCATTGAATAAATATGTGAAAAACACCTTGAGGGTTGATTCTAAACAACGTTTGCCATGTTTCTGTCGATATTATGGAGTTAATTTGGAAAAAAGTTTGGCGTTATAATGACTGAATTTTCATTTTTTTTCTTAGCCAAACGTGATGAACAAAACGGAGCGATTTCTCCTACTCAAATAATCTTTTTGGAAAAATTGAACATTTGCTATCCAACTGAGAGTCTCCTCATTGAAAACATCCGAAGTTCTTCAAAGGTAAATGATTTTATTTGAGTGCTTTTCTTGTTTTTGTGAAAATGTTGCCTGCTGAATGCTAGGTTTAATGCTATGCTAGCTATCAATACTCTTACAAAATCTGAGATGACAGTGTTGTTAACAAAAGGCTAAGCTTGTGAGCCAATATATTTATTTCATTTCATTTGCGATTTTCATGAATAGTTAACGTTGCGTTATGCTAATGAGCTTGAGGCTATGATTATGCTCCCGGATACGGGATTGCTCAACGCTAGAGGTTAATTTAGAAAAAAGTTTGGCGTTGTAATGACTGAATTTTCGTGTTTTTTTCTTAGCCAAATCTTTTTGGAAAAACTGAACATTTGCTATCTAACTGAGAGTCTCCTCATTGAAAACATCCGAAGTTCTTCAAAGGTAAATTATTTTATTTGAATGCTTTTCTTGTTTTTGTGAAAATGTTGCCTGCTGAATGCTAGGTTTAATGCTATGCTAGCTATCAATACTCTTACACAAATGCTTGTGTAGCTATGGTTGAAAAGCATATTTTGAAAATCTGAGATGACAGTGTTGTTAACAAAAGGCTAAGCTTGTGAGCCAATATATTTATTTCATTTCATTTGCAATTTTCATGAATAGTTAACGTTGCGTTATGCTAATGAGCTTGAGGCTATGATTACGCTCCCGGATACGGGATTGCTCGACGCTAGAGGTTATGTGTGCCTTGAATTCTAAATAAATCGCAGACATCGTCATCAGCAAAACACCATCACACCTCCTCCCATGCTTCACAGTGGGAACCACACATGTCGAGATCATCCGTTCACCTACTTTGCGTTTCACAAAGACACGGCGGTTGGAACCGAAAATCTCAAATTTGGACTCATCAGACCAAAGGACAGATTTCCAACCGTCTAATGTCCATTGCTCATGTTTCTTGGCCCAAGCAAGCCTCTTCTTATTATTGGTGTCCTTTAGTAGTGGTTTCTTTGCAGAAATTCGGATTCACGCAGTCTCCTTTGAACAGTTGATGTTGAGATGTGTCTGTTACTTGTTAAGCATTTATTTGGGCTGCACTTTCTGAGGCTGGTAACTCCAATTAACTTATCCTCTGCAGAAGAAGAAACTCTGGGCCTTTATTTCCTGTGGCGGTCCTCATGAGAGCCATTTTCATCATAGTGTTTGATGGTTTTTGCAACTGCATTTGAAGAAATACGGAAAAGTTCTTGACATTTTCCGTATTGACTGACCTTCATGTCATAAAGTAATGAGGCAATGATGGTCAAATTTACTTTTAACAAGGCACACCTGTTAATTGAAATGCATTCCAGGTGACTACTGTCAAGACACGACACGACCTTATGAAGCTGGTAGAGAGAATTTGAAGAGTGTGCAAAGCTGTCATCAAGGCAAAGGGTGGCTACTTTGAAGAATCTCAAATATAAGATATACCCTACTGTTGAAAAGTTTGGGGTCACATAGAAATGTCCTTGTTTTTGAAAGAAAAGCACATTCTTTTCTTTCAAAGTAATCAGAAATACAGTGTAGACATTGTTATTTCTTATCAATCTGATGTTATTTTAATGGGGAAAAAATGTACTTTTCTTTCAAAAACAAGGACATTTCTAAGCGGCCCTAAACCTTTGAACGGTAATGTATTTAGATTTGTTTAACACTTTTTTGGTTACTACATGATTCAATATGTGTTATTTCATAGATTTGATGTCTTCACTATTATTCTACAATGTAGAAAAGAGTACAAATAAAGAAAAACCCTGGAATAAGTAGGTGTGTCCAAACTTTTGACTGGTACAGTATAAAAAGTCGGCAAACAGGCATGCTAAATTTGTCAGATTTTAGTCTTGGCATGAATGGGATGCTATTGAAAAACCTGAAAATGTCAATCTGGCAGAATGAATATTATCTATTCTACTGCTGCCGACGTAAGAAAACTGCTAGCAGGCGCTGACATATACAATCTGAACTCATCTTTCCAGCGTAACATAATATACAACGTCTTCATTGTTTGTTTTGTCTACTTTATCTATACTCACATTTAACTTCAGTACATAGCCCTAATCCTGAGCTGAAAACCAGGACTTAATTCAGAAACAGAACATGTCTTGAAACTGAAGAGTGGTGTGATGAGAGTCAATCTGCCTACTCTCCATGGAGAAAGATCAAGAAGCATTACCAATCCCTTTACATACCACTCTCTCTTTTTAGCCAGATATGTCTCCTACTGGGCACAGATGTCAGTTCAACGTCTGATTGACATTTGGTTGAGCTGTCAGTATGAAATCAATGACATCTCACAATGTCATTGGATTTAGGTATACATTTGGGTAAAAAAATATGAAATGCCCTTACGTCGATGAATTCTTGCAAATCCTATCAGTTTTCCAAGTTGATTCAACGTCATCACATAGATTTTTTTTACTTGAAATTACTTGGAAACAAAGTTGATTCGAACAGTGTTTGCCAGTGGGTAGTTAATGTGATTTACACTGTGACTGATTGGCAACTACTGACATATGACTAGTGTTAACAGAAACCTTTGCTGTACTTCTGTCATTTACAACAGTGTTGATGTTGGCACCTCTGGAGGTAACATGCAATACATTGAGGACCGATATGACATCATGGCCAAAAAAGACAAATTGGCTGTATCTCAGATAGGCCTACACAAATTATGTCCAGGTCTGTGCAGAATATTAGATCCTTCCGGAGAAGTGTTTATCATCTCAGGAACCACATAAATATCACAATCAAATCATCTGTGCAGAGCAGACAAGTCCGTAGCCTATATCTAGAAGGCACCCAGGAACATTGGTTATGCCCAGCATAGAACACTATTCTTAGTAATCTCTAGGATGTCAAACAATGAGATGTTGTCCTCATTTGTGTGTTATCCATACACCGTAGATCCATGACACCCACCTCCCTTCCGGTCACAGGATGTGGCAGATTGAAATAAAATTCCATTCAAACTAGTTCTACGATGTTATATATATATTTTTTTTTTCACATTTATTTTTTTATTATTATTATTTTTTTAACCTTTATTTAACAAGGCAAGTCAGTTAAGAACAAATTCTTAATTTCAATGACGGCCTAGGAACAGTGAGTTAACTGCCTGTTCAGGGGCAGAACGACAGATTTGTACCTTGTCAGCTTGGGGGTTTGAACTTCCAACCGGTTACTAGTCCAACGCTCTAACCACTAGGCTACCCTGCCGCCCCATTTAACCAGGTAGGCTAGTTGAGAACAAGTTCTCATTTACAACTGCGACCTGGCCAAGATAAAGCAAAGCAGTGCGACAGAAACAACAACACAGTGTTACACATGGAATAAACAAGCGTGCAGTCAATAACACAATAGAAAAAAAATAAAGTCTATATACAGTGTGTGTATACTTCAGGCGCCGACAAAGATGGCCGTCTCGCTTCTCGTTCCTAGGAAACTATGCAGTTTTTTGTTTTTTTACGTGTTATTTCTTACATTAGTACCCCAGGTCATCTAAGGTTTCATTACATAGAGTCGAGAAGAACTACTGAATATAACAGCAGCGTCAACTCACCATCAGTACGACCAAGAATATGACTTTCGCGAAGTGGATCCTGTGTTCTGCCTTTCAACCCCAAAAAAACGACTTCGTAAAAAAGGGAAACGAGGCGGTCTTCTGGCCAGACTCCGGAGACGGGCACATCGTGCACCACTCCCTAGCATTCTTCTCGCCAATGTCCAGTCTCTTGACAACAAGGTTGATGAAATCCGAGCAAGAGTAGCATTCCAGAGGGACATCAGAGACTGTAACGTTCTTTGCTTCACGGAAACATGGCTCACTGGAGAGACGCTATCGGAGTCGGTGCAGCCAGCTGGTTTCTCCACGCATCGCGCCGACAGAAACAAACATCTTTCTGGTAAGAAGAGGGGCGGGGGCGTATGCCTTATGGCTAACGAGACGTGGTGTGATCACAAAAACATACAGGAACTCAAGTCCTTCTGTTCACCTGATTTAGAATTCCTCACAATCAAATGTCGACCGCATTATCTACCAAGAGAATTCTCTTCGATTATAATCACAGCCGGATGTCTTGGTCCCAGGCATACTAAATAACTTTTTTGCCAGCTTTGAGGACAATACAGTGCCACTGACACGGCCTGCAACGAAAACATGCGGACTCTCCTTCACTGCAGCCAAGGTGAGTAAAACATTTAAACGCGTTAACCCTCGCAAGGCTGCAGGCCCAGACGGCATCCCCAGCCACGCCTGCAGACCAGCTGGCTGGTGTGTTTATGGACATATTCAATCAATCCCTATCTCAGTCTGCTGTTCCCACATGCTTCAAGAGGGCCACCATTGTTCCTGTTCCCAAGAAAGCTAAGGTAACTGAGCTAAACGACTACCGCCCCGTAGCACTCAATTCCGTCATCATGAAGTGCTTTGAGAGACTAGTCAAGGACCATATCACCTCCACCCTACCTGACACCCTAGAACCACTCCAATTTGCTTACCGCCCAAATAGGTCCACCGACGATGCAATCTCAACCACACTGCACACTGCCCTAACCCATCTGGACAAGAGGAATACCTATGTGAGAATGCTGTTCATCGACTACAGCTCGGCATTTAACACCATAGTACCCTCCAAGCTCGTCATCAAGCTCGAGACCCTGGGTCTCGACCCCGCCCTGTGCAACTGGGTACTGGACTTCCTGACGGGCCGCCCCCAGGTGGTGAGGGTAGGCAACAACATCTCCACCCCGCTGATCCTCAACACTGGGGCCCCACAAGGGTGCGTTCTGAGCCCTCTCCTGTACTCTCTGTTCACCCACGACTGCGTGGCCACGCACGCCTCCAACTCAATCATCAAGTTTGCGGACGACACAACAGTGGTAGGCTTGATTACCAACAACGACGAGACGACCTACAGGGAGGAGGTGAGGGCCCTCGGAGTGTGGTGTCAGGAAAATAACCTCACACTCAACGTCAACAAAATGAAGGAGATGATTGTGGACTTCAGGAAACAGCAGAGGGAACACCCCCCTATCCACATCGATGGAACAGTAGTGGAGAGGGTAGTACGTTTTAAGTTCCTCTGCATACACATCACAGACAAACTGAATTGGTCCACCCACACAGACAGCATTGTGAAGAAGGCGCAGCAGCGCCTCTTCAACCTCAGGAGGCTGAAGAAATTCGGCTTGTCACCAAAAGCACTCACAAACTTCTACAGATGCACAATCGAGAGCATCCTGGCGGGCTGTATCACCGCCTGGTACGGCAACTGCTCCGCCCTCAACCGTAAGGCTCTCCAGAGGGTAGTGAGGTCTGCACAACGCATCACCGGGGCAAACTACCTGCCCTCCAGGACACCTACACCACCCGATGTTACAGGAAGGCCATAAAGATCATCAAGGACAACAACCACCCGAGCCACTGCCTGTTCACCCCGCTATCATCCAGAAGGCGAGGTCAGTACAGGTGCATCAAAGCTGGGACCGAGAGACTGAAAAACAGCCTCTATCTCAAGGCCATCAGACTGTTAAACAGCAACCACTAACATTGAGTGGCTGCTGCCAACACACTGACTCCATCAACTCCAGCCACTTTAATAATGGGAATTGATGGGAAATTATGTAAAATATATCACTAGCCACTTTAAACAATGCTACCTAATATAATGTTTACATACCCTACATTATTCATCTCATATGTATACGTATATACTGTACGCTATATCATCTACTGCATCTTTATGTAATACATGTATCACTAGCCACTTTAACTATGCCACTTTGTTTACATACTCATCTCATATGTATATACTGTACTCGATACCATCTACTGTATCTTGCCTATGCTGCTCTGTACCATCACTCATTCATATATCTTTATGTACATATTCTTTATCCCCTTACACTTGTGTGTATAAGACAGTAGTTTTGGAATTGTTAGTTAGATTACTTGTTGGTTATTACTGCATTGTCAGAACTAGAAGCACAAGCATTTCGCTACACTCGCATTAACATCTGCTAACTATGTGTATGTGACAAATAAAATTTGATTTGATTTTGATTTGTGTGCAAATGGCATGAGGAGGTAAGGCAATAAATAGGCCATAGTAGCAAAGTAATTACAAGTTAGCAGATTAACACTGGAGTGATAGATGAGCAGATGTTGATGAACAGATGATGGTGTGTAGTAAGTAGTGATACTGGTGTGCAAAAGAGCAGCAAAGTAAATGAAAACAATATTGGGATGAGGTTGGTAGATTGGGTGGGCTATTTACAGATGGACTATGTACAGCTGCAGCGATCGGTTAGCTGCTCAGATAGCTGATGTTTAAAGTTAGTGAGGGAATTGTAGGTCTCCAGCTTCAGCGATTTTTGCAATTTGTTCCAGTCACTGGCAGCAGAGAACTGGAAGGAAAGGGAGCCAAAGGTGGTGTTGGCTTTGGGGATGACCAGTGAGATATGCCTGCTGGATCGCGTGCTACGAGTGGGTGTTGTTATCGTGACCAGTGAGCTGAGATAAGGCGGAGCTTTACCTAGCATAGACTTATAGATGACCTGGAGCCAGTCGGTCTGGTGATGAATATGTAGCGAGTGCCAGCCGACTAGAGCATACAGATTGCAGTGGTGGGTGGTATAAGGCGCTTTTGTAACAAAAAGGATGGCACTGTGATAGACTGCATCCAATTAGCTGATTATAGTATTGGAGGCGTTTTTGTAAATGACATCGCCGAAGTCGAGGATCGGTAGGATGGTCAGTTTTACTAGGGTAAGTTTGGCGGTGTGAGTGAAAGAGGCTTTGTTGCGAAATAGAAAGCCGATTCTAGGTTTGATTTTGGATTGGAGATGTTTGATATGAGTCTGGAAGGAGAGTTTACAGTCTAGCCAGACACCTAGGTATTTGTAGTTGTCCACGTTTTCTAGGTCAGAATCGTCCAGAGTAGTGATGCTAGTCGGGCGGGCAGGTGCGGGCAGTGAACGGTTGAAAAGCATGCATTTGGTTTTGCTAGCGTTTAAGAGCAGTTGGAGGCCACGGAAAGAGAGTTGTATCACATTGAAGCTCGTTTGGAGGTTAGTTAACACAGTGTCCAAAGAAGGGCCAGATATACACAGTCTGCATAGAGGTGGATCAGGGAATCACCCGCAGCAAGAGCGACATCGTTAATATATACAGAGAAAAGAGTGGGCCTGAGAATTGAACCCTGTGGTACCCCCATAGAGACTGCCAGAGGTCCGGACAACAGTCCCTCCGATTTTACACACTGAACTCTGTCTGCGAAGTAGTTGGTGAACCAGGCGAGGCAATCATTTAAGAAACCAAGGCTGTTGAGTCTGCCGATAAGAATACGGTGATTGATAGAGTCAAAAGCCTTGGCCAGGTCGATGCACAGTACTGTCTTTTATCGATGCGGTTATGATATCGTTTACTACCTTGAGCGTGGCTGAGGTGCACCCGTGACCAGCTCAGAAACCGGATTGCACAGCGGAGAAGGGACGGGGGGATTCAAAATGGTCAGTGATCTGTTTATTAACTTGTCTTTCAAAGACTTTAGAAAGGTAGGGCAGGATGGATATACGTAGGTCTGTAACAGTCTAGAGTCTCACCCCCCTTTGAAGAGGGGGATATCCGCGGCAGCTTTCCAATCTTTAGGGATCTCGGAACGAAACGAAAGAGAGGTTGAACAGACTGGTAATAGGGGTTGCAACAATGGCGGCAGATAATTTTAGAAAGAGAGGGTCCGGATTGTCTAACCCAGCTGATTTGTACGGGTCCATATTTTGCAGCTCTTTTAGACAGTTGATCATAGAGCCTCAAGGAGATGCTGGATATACATCCCTTCACATCTCTTTTGAAGAGCTCCTTCCTGTCCATGTGCAGCTGATCTCCAGCACTAACCTGTCATCTTCACTGGCAATATGTCAAACATGGACAGGCGCAGTTGTTATGATTTGACTGGCACACATTCCAACAACACTTAGCCAGCCTACTCTTTTTCCTGGAAATGTATTTATCAGAACACTATATAAGAGCAGGCAGGCCGGCGTTAATTAAAGATGTTGAATGGATGATCTGCTGTGTTTGGGTGAGATCAGTCAATGCAAGTGTCATGTATTGAGCCCACAGTATAATACTTATTTTTTTCAGAGTGTGGAGGAACAAAACCTTATCAACCGAGAGTAAAGAGAGAAAAACAGGGATATGTAAAAGTAATTGGATGATTATGTAATCAGATAGTGTGTGTTCCGTTCCATGGCTGGGGAGAGGACAGGACGATGCCTCTACCAGACTGTTTAGAAATTGTGTGTGCGTGTGTGTGTGTGTGTGTGTGTGTGTGGTTTGGTTGGTTCTTCTATCCTTGTGGGGACCTAAAATCCCGAAAAGTCCCCACAAGGATTGTAAAACAAAGAGAATTCTCCCTCGTGGGGACATTTCCCATTAAGGGTTAGGGAAAATTTTGAATGGAAATTAATTTTAGGTCCCCATGACAATAACATAACGTGTGTGTGTGTGTGCTTGTTTGTGGTTTTTTTGTATGTGCGTGTGTGTGTGTGTGTGTGTGTTTGTGTGCAGCCAGTAGCCCATTATAGCTCATCTGGCCACCTGTTCTGATTGTACACTACATAACCAAAAGTATGTGGACACCTGCTTGTCGAACATCTCATTTCAAAATCATGGGCATTAATAAGGAGTTGGTTCCCCCTTTGCTGCTATAACAGCCTCCACTCTTCTGGTAAGGATTTACACTAGATGTTGGAACATTGCTAAAGGGACTTGCTTCCATTCAGCCACAAGAGCTTTAGTGAGGTCGGGCACAAATGTTGGCCGATTAGACCTGGCTCGCAGTCAGCGTTCAGGGCTCTGTGCAGGTCAGTTAAGTTCTTCCACACTGATCTCAACAAACCATTTCTGTATGGACCTCACTTTGTGCACGGGGCAATTGTCATACTGAAGCAGGAAAGGACCTTCCCCAAACTGTTGCCACAAAGTTGGAAGTACAGAATCGTCTAGAATGTCATTGTATGCTGTAGCATTAAGATTTCCCTTCACTGATACTAAGGGGCCTTGCCCAAACCATAACAAACAGCCCCAGACCATTATTCCTCCTCCACCAAACTTTGCAGTCAGCATTATGTATTGGGGCAGGTAGAGTTCTCCTGACATCCACCAAACCCAGATTCGTCTGTCAGACTGCCAGATGGGGAAGCGTGATTCATCACTCCAGAAAACGCATTTCCACTGCTCCACATGCTTCAGCACTCGTGTTCTGTGAGCTTGTGTGGCCTACCACTTTGTGGCTGAGCCGTTGTTGCTCCAAGACGTTTCCACTTCACAATAATTGCGTTGACAGTTGACCTGGGCAGCACAATTTGGACAAACTGACTTGTTGGAAAGGTGGCATCATATGTCGGTGCCAGGTTTAAAGACGCTGAGCTCTTCAGTAAGGCCATTCTACTGTCAACGTTTCTTTATGGAGATGGCTGTGTGTTCGATTTTATACATGTAGATGAAATAGCCAAATTCACTAATTTGAAGGGGTTTCGACATACTTTTGTATACTGTATATAGTGTAGCTGGCTACAATAACCTACTGTGGGGATCGTTACTCAGTGTACTGAACTTCATGATCAACCCTGTCCAATCACATGACTGTCTGGGGTTTATTTCGTTACTTTTAAATGTGTTAAATGCAACAGCTGTTGTTTCTGAAAATACTACATATGGGCTGCAGCGGGTCTCGGGGGCCCATCCGTGTGCCTGTCTGTTTACGGCAGGCGATCCCTCCGCACACAGCATGTTTGGGTGACTCTTCAGTCTCTCTCTCTAGGCTCATCTAGACACCCATGCTCGCTGCCATGTTTCTTGACCCCTCGAGACCTCAGGCCCGGCTGGGGTTGGAACTCTCTATTGGGAGACTTCCTTCCAGTGCTAGACTGACACTGACACTCCACAAAGTACCCTGTATCAATATCAAAATAATTAGTTTTAGCAAAGCCTCCTGCGAAGATGCAACAATTGATATGGTATGTGGTCAAAATTCTGAATGATTTCTTATGGAGAACCCTCCTGGCAAAGACAAAGGGAGTATGGATTTCAGTAAATCTATGGAACAGTAGTGTACTAAGTTCATCATTCAATGAGGCTCCTTTCCTGAATTTCACCGGCTTGGCAACAAATGTAATGAATAAACAAACAATCACTATCAGGTATGAAGGCCAGACGACCCAGATGCAGACACCTCAAATTAACAATGGTTTAATAATCCAACAGGGCAGGCAAAAGACAAGTCAAGGCAGGCAGGGGTCAGTAAACCAGAGGAGGCAATGGTACCGGATGGCAGGCAGGGTCAGGGTAGGCAGAGGTCAATAATCCAGAGGTGGGGCAAAGGTAACAGGATGGCAGGCAGGCTCAGGGTCAGGCAGAGTGGTCAGGCAGGCGGGTTCAGAGACGGGATAGGCAAGGGTCAAAACCAGGAGGGCAAGAAAAAGAGAGACTGGGAAAAGCAGGCGCTGAGAACAAAAACACTGGTTGACTTGACAAACAAGATGAACTGGCAACAGACAAACAGAGAACACAGGTATAAATACACAGGGGTTAATGGGCAACACCTGGAGGGGGGTGGAGACAATCACAAAAACATGTGAAACTGATCAGGGTGTGAATCACACATACACAGAAACCAAAACAAATACTTTCAAAGGAATGCACAGAAACAGTCACAGAAGAAGTGATCAAACAATTTTCTGGCCTACTTTTCAATCCTGTAGTGCAAAACTGCCATTCTTGAAGCAATTGCATACGGATTGCATTGCCTTGCAATCAGTGTGGCTCGAGTTGGCTCGTGTCCACTGTCAATCAACAACTCCTCATCTGTCAATCAACAACGATTCCTCAAACTTTGCTTCTCTTTGACCACGTCTTCAACTTATTCGTCTTTAGATCTTTGTATGAGTAGTTTCTCTAAATTCACTTATAAGTTCACTTTGGGTGACTTCTCAAACTGTAGAATGTTTCTACCATAAACGTGAGATTCTAGAGCCATATAGGCCTTTTTCTTTAGCCTTGTGTTGTCCTTGAATAGGGTTTATTCTCCCATTTTCGTTTCCATTATTGTAACATGTTGCTGGTCGAGACACTGTTCAGTGGGGCACATTAGTCAAAATGACAAGATAACAGCGCACTGAGGAGTCGATATTAAAGCAAAGTCTTCACTGAAGGTGAGCTGCTGCTTTGCAAGTCAAGTTAAGAACGCTTCCAGTCAGATACAGTAAAGAATCTATATATAGAGAACAGACAAGATGGGAGGAATTAATTTGGATTGAATTCATCCCTCATCAATTTGACTGAAGCTTTATATAAGGACTGCCTGTTTTGATCGAGGTAGGGTGTTATAGTGATACAAAATGTCCTGGGAAAGGTGATAAAACAAACCAAAAGGCTTATGGTACTCACAGACTGTTACCCCTCAAAGGATAATCACATTTAGGTTCAGAAGGGCCGGTGAACAGCGTCCAGACTGTCCACTTGGTGTCTAGACAGATGCTGCCCCAAACCATAGACATTAAGCACAGTAGTGTGAACCCCATATGATCTAATCCTCATTGTTCTGGAGAGGTGAAGGATTACATTGCCTTTTAATGAGGTGATCTTCTGATTTTGGTGCCAGAAAACATTGGAAAGTATTTTAAAGAGAGGTAATTCCTGGATTAAACGGTAACTCATGAGAGCTCTTGGGCCTGCTCCAAAACGTATCCTAGGTTAACAAGGTAAAAGATCTGGTTCAAGATCTGGTTGACAGAACATAACACTAATGTGACAGGGGAGGATAATCTCTGAGGGTACGTGTCTGAGGCTGCATCAGTGTTCCCTATTATGTTAACCATAATTCCTTCATTCCTAACACTCATTTGAACACAAAATACATCAGTAAATAAAGGTTGAGACTCAATGGTTGTAACAACAACATCCCTACAACATTATTCATAGACACATGCTTCTACCTTTGTTATAAGGGCACAAGGCGATGCAGACACTGGAGGCAGATGGTTCGAGTCTGATATTTATTATAATCCAAGGGGTAGGCAAGAGAATGGTCCAGGACAGGCAAAATATCAAAAACAGGTCAGAGTCCAGGAGGTGCAGAGTGGCAGGCAGACTCAAGGTCAGGGCAGGCAGAAAGGTCAGGCAGGCGGGTTCTGAGTCCAGACAGGCAAGGGTCACAACCGGGAGGACTAGCGAAAACAAAGCGAAGGAAAAAGCAAGAGAACAGAATAACTGGTTGACTTGACAAACTGGCAACAGACAAGAAGAACAACAACACAGGAATAAGTACCCAGTGAGGAAAACAGGTGACACCTGGAGGTGAGTGGAGACAATCACAAAGACAGGTGAAACAGATCAGGGCGTGACATTTGTAATGTATTCCAGGGCCATGAACTGACGTTTTGGGGGGTATGTGCTCCAAAACTAAAAGGTCCCCCCCAAAAAAAGAAAATGAGGTCACAGACTCGTTGAGTAATTATTACTTTGATTATTTAGTAGAAGTATTGTAGAGCAGTGAGGTTGAAGGTCACTTCAGGGATACAGCTGCTCCTCGACACTATCTCTAAATAAGACAGTAATGAGGGCAAATGAATAGAATACTGTGAGAAATACTGTAGCATACAATCACTACACCCTATATTAATATAATGTTGTTAGCAAACTCACTAGGCTATCATAAACTACAGCTAACGAAATGGCTAGCTAGATTACTGGATTAGTCCATTTTCTTTTATACATTGTGATTTATCACCAATGTTTTTAAATAATAACTTCATAATCTAATATCCAACATCTTTTAACTTCACTAGTATAATTTTATAATAATATAATTAATAATTACTCTAGCTATAGTTATGTAGCACATTGGTTGATTTGCTTAACATAATTAGAATATTTATTATTTGTCATATAAACATGATGATGACAATGATCATACACTATTTCATATTCATGATATATATAGCTTGCTGGCAAGTGGCTTGTGTGGTTATTTTTAGGGATGCACGATACATCTGTGAACATCTCGGAATCGGACGATATTAGCTAAAAATGCAAACATCGTTATCGGCCGATGTCTAGTTTAATGCCGATGTGCAAAACCGATGTCGAGGCTGACGTGCATACCTGCATACCTATATAACGAAGGTACATGACGTAATGACGCCACGTACAATTGTCCACTATACGTGCAACACAGCATTCCTAAACTAGCCCACAATGTCTGCTGTGTGGATCAAGCAAGTCAAGCAGTCATTTGAAAGAGTAACAACATTTCAGCGAGACAACTCAAAGGCGAAAATCATTAAAGCCAAGATAATGGAATTCATTGCCCTTGACAATCAACCGTTCTCTGCCGTGGGTGATGTTGGCTTTCGCCGACTGGTTGAGCATCGGTTAACACTACCAAGTGCTCTGTTTTTCGATGCTGCCCTACCGGAGTTACACAGTAATAGCATCACTGCTATTATCTTCACGACATACATACTATGGAATGCCGTTTGGGTCTTTGCGTGTCAAAAAGATACAATAGCACTGTCAAAGCTGTACAAAAAAGTCAGCAAACAAACAAACACCAGCCACAAACAATGTGTTTACAATACCGCATAGGTAATAAAGCATCATTTGTTCGACCGCAACTTCTGGGGTAGCTAGCTTTAGCTTGGTACCTAGCTAGCACCAATACAACCAGCCTGAAAACAATGACCATGTAGAAACTGCAGTCATTTTCATTATTCTTTGCATTTTGGAATCCTTGTGAGTAAGTATTAGCTGGGTTGCCACTTGTTGTTCGCCTATTGAAATTGAACTTCGGTTAATGAAAATAAATAGCTAGCCAGCTACTTAACCCTGTTGCCCAAAGCTAACGTTATAAGCAGCCAGCAAGCTTCATCTGACTAGTGAGGCTCGACCGGGCCGTGTAATGTGTTGTGAAACTAGCCACAATAAGGATTAGGCACAATAGTTGAATTTGTTGTTTGCCTTCAAAATAAAAGTATGTAATTGACAGTGATACAAATGAATACTAACCGCCACTGTTGTGGCTAATCCTTATTGTGACGAGCTTCACATAGATGGGTCCAACAACCATTAATCAAATAAGAACTGTCTTGTAAATTAGGGTTATTTTCGATGATGACGCCTAGCTATATAGTTAGCTAGCTAACCATCGTTAATGAAACAGATTTCGTTTTGCTATGTTTTTGGGAAAGAACATTGTTTGCATCCATGAGCTAGCTAGCTATTTGTTATGACCAGCACTGTAGGTGCGCGAGACAACTTTACCAGCATCATAGCATACGTATCGATGAATCGTGACATATGAAATACGAGTGATAGTGTAACCAATGTGTAATAACTACGTAAAAAATGTATGAACGCGTTCAATTATTATGTGATGTGCAGTCATATTCAGGTCCTGATTGGTCAACAAACTTAATTGACAGATCAAATAGTGTTATTTGACGGGTCAAATAGTGTTGAATAGTATATTTTTTTGACACGCAAGACCCAAACGGCGTTCCATAGAAATCCTGGTTGAG
This sequence comes from Oncorhynchus masou masou, assembly GCF_036934945.1. Lineage (NCBI taxonomy): Eukaryota > Metazoa > Chordata > Actinopteri > Salmoniformes > Salmonidae > Oncorhynchus > Oncorhynchus masou. The sequence goes on from NC_088218.1 coordinate 22,551,566, forward strand.
AATGAAACGACTAAACAAATGAACAACGAAACAGCACCGCAAGAAAGTGAAAGAAATCGATTTTGATTATGTTTTACTGGTAATGGGGACATACGTAAATGCCAACAAAATAACTTTTTGGTCAGTGTGGTGTGTGTGTGTGGGTGTAATCTTTATTTAACTAGGCAAGTCAATTATGAACAAATTCTTATAAAAAACTATCGGCCTATATCAAATCTTCCATTCCTCTCAAAAATGTTAGAAAAGGCTGTTGCGCAGCAACTCACTGCCTTCCTGAAGACAAACAATGTATACGAAATGCTTCAGTCTGGTTTTAGACCCCATCATAGTACTGAGACTGCACTTGTGAAGGTGGTAAATTACCTTTTAATGGCATCAGACCGAGGCTCTGCATCTGTCCTCGTGCTCCTACCCCTTGGTGCTGCTTTTGATACTATCGATCACCACATTCTTTTGGAGAGATTGGAGACCCAAATTGGTCTACACGGACAAGTTCTGGCCTGGTTTAGATCTTATCTGTCGGAAAGATATCAGTTTGTCTCTGTGAATGGTTTGTCCTCTGACAAATCAACTGTAAATTTTGGTTCCGTTTTAGGACCGCTATTGTTTTCACTATATATTTTACCTCTTGGGGATGTCATTCGAAAACACAATGTTAACAGCTGTACATTTCAATGAAACATGGTGAAGCCCAAAATTGCCCTCGCTAGAAGCCTGTATTTCAGACATAAGGACGTGGATGGCTGCAAACTTTCTACTTTTAAACTCAGAAAAAACAGAGATGCTTGTTCTAGGTCCCAAGAAACAAATAGATCTTCTGTTGAATCTGACAATTACTCTTAATGGTTGTACAGTCGTCTCAAATAAAACTGTGAAGGACCTCTGCGTTACTCTGGACCTTGATCTCTCTTTTGACAAACATATCAAGACTGTTTCATGGACAGCTTTTTTCCATCTACGTAACATTGCAAAAATCAGAAACGTTCTGTCCAAAAATGATGCAGAAAAATTAATCTATGCTTTTGTTACTTCTAGGTTAGACTACTGCAATGCTCTACTTTCCGGCTACCCGGATAAAGCACTAAATAAACTTCAGTTAGTGCTAAATAAGGCTGCTAGAATCCTGACTAGAACCAAAAAATGCGATCATATTACTCCAGTGCTAGCCTCCCTACACTGTCAAGGCAAGGGCTTATTTCAAGGTTTTACTGCTAAACTACAAAGCATTACATGGGCTTGCTCCTGCCTATCTCTCTGATTTGGTCCTGCCGTACATACCTACACGTACGCTACAGTCACAAGACGCAGGCCTCCTAATTATTCCTAGAATTTCTAAGCAAACAGCTGGAGGCAGGGCTTTCTCCTACTCCATTTTTATGGAATAGTCTGCCTACCCATGTGAGAGATGCAAACTCGGGCTCAACCTTTAAGTCTTTACTGAAGACTCATCTCTTCAGTGGGTCATGTGATTGAGTGTAGTCTGGCCCAGGAGTGTGAAGGTGAACGGAAAGGCTCTGGAGCAACAAACCGCCCTTGCTGTCTCTGCCTGGCCGGTTCTCCTCTTTCCACTGGGATTCTCTGCCTCTAACCCTATTACATGGGCTGAGTCACTGGCTTACTAGTGCTCTTTCATGCCGTCACTAGGAGCGGTGCGTCACTTGAGTGGGTTGAGTCACTGATGTGATCTTCCTGTCTGGGTTGGCACCCCCCCTTGGGTTGTGCCGTGGCGGAGATCTTAGGGGCTATACTCGGCCTTGTATCAGGATAGTAAGTTGGTGGTTGAAGATATCCCTCTGGTGGTGTGGGGGCTGTGCTTTGGCAAAGTGGGTGGGGTTATATCCTTCCTGTTTGGCCCTGACCGGGGGTATCATCGGATGGGGCCACAGTGTCTCCTGACCCCTCCTGTCTCAGCCTCCAGTATTTATGCTGCAGTAGTTTATGTGTCGTGGGGCTAGGGTCAGTTTGTTATATCTGGAGTGCTTCTCCTGTCTTATCCGGTGTCCTGTGTGAATTTAAGTATGCTCTCTCTAATTCTGAATCCTCTGGGTCATTGTTATTAGTTAAATACAGAGGGTGTGAGCTGAGGGTGTATATGCTTGCACTGAATGCACACGGAGTGGAAGATACAGTATGGGGCATGCGCTAGTGTATAAACTAATCATTAGTCTTAGCTTATACTCGTAACATTCTCCAATCTAATGTATTAGTGCAAGATGGGAAACAACACTTTTTTAATCAGTCTTCCCCAGTAATATCAGCCGACAGGGGAGCCAGGGTTTGATTTGCTTTGCGTTTAATGCAGAGTGATATAATTCATAATTCTGTTAATTGGTGGATAAAGAGTATGGATGGAGGGACACATCAGGGTTAAAGGTGATTCATCTTTATTTTTAAAGTGGATCCAACAGCGTTTTAGCAACATGAAATCTTGTTAAAAATCTGTTCATATACAACCCCAGGAAGAATATGACACCTACATTTTCTGACAAGCGAGCGCTTAAGATATGGTCGTTTTCATAAATTCATAGAATGACGTATAGTAAGGCATTTGTGAAAATTCTACAGCGTGGGAAAGCGCCTGTGCATTTGGACAATTAATAGACACGGCAGTAAATAAAAACCTAATAAAAAAACACGTGTCCAGGACAGGAGTCTAACCAATCAGAGGTACAGTAGGCCTATATGCAAATAAGCCATTTGCCACATGGGCCTACCGTCATACAGTTTGAACTGGACTGTGTGTTTACAGGCAGTAGCAACAGCACGACTTTAGATCACTAAAATGTATTTGCAAAAAGCCACAAAATACACCTGAATGGATTTCTGCAAACATGGAAATACCTCTGGAGTCCTCTTACATTTGGGAACTTTACAGTTCCTACTGATCAAACGACCATGGAAAAGGTAGGCTCTCTCACTCAGTAGCCCATGCACATCAACAAGATCCACAACTAATGCTCCACAGAGCAGGATGAGCTAAAATCTAACAAGGGAACATTAGATGCACCCTCTCAAACCCTTTCAGCTAGTTGGCCTTCTGAAGCTTACTTCCCACATATTTACAACTGAATGGAAACTTGCCAGCCTGCCCGCCTATTTGATCAAAGCCAAATACATTTAATTGTCAATTAAGAGATATGCTAAGTGTGGATAGCAGTCATTCAATTTCAGCTAGCTAACCAAATGACACCTTTTATTTTTTTTATTTAACCTTTATTTAACCAGGTAGGCAAGTTGAGAACAAGTTCTCATTTACAATTGCGACCTGGCCAAGATAAAGCAAAGCAGTTCGACACATACAACAACACAGAGTTACACATGGAGTAAAGCAAACATACAGTCAATAATACAGTAGAAAAATAAGTCTATATACAATGTGAGCAAATGAGGTGAGATAAGGGAGGTAAAGGCAAAACAAATGCCATGGTGGTGTCGTGTCTTTGGCTATGCCAGATTAAGTGATATGACATGCTATTCTATAAAATAATTCATGTTACCTAATTGAGCTAATCATGTACATGTAATTAACTAGAGAGTCGGGCTCCACAAAATAATATTTATAGAGCTGTTATCTTCCGAATAAACTCTTAAAGACCTAGTAATATTTTACATCAATAGCAGTCAATTTTTAATCGTCATCTTAATTCAGTCTCATCTGCAAGTTGTAAATTCTTGGTTATCTGCACGAACCCTGGCAAACAATTTGAATCAGCAATGCAAAATTGGGTTTAATTATTTATTTACTAAATACCTAACTAATCACCCAGAATTACACATACACATAATTAAATCATAACTTGATTACAAATTACGTCATAAAGGAAAATGTCCCTAGCGGGCGGAACAGATATGACAGCTTGTTACACAAAAGAAAAGGGGCTGGGTTTGAGTGAAAGAGCGGGAAGACTGAGGAACAAAGGGCGAAGCTGTGCTATTGTAAATACAGTATCTTATGCATTCTAAATTACCGCCAATTTGGAACAGGAAAATGCAATAAATATTTACTCTGAGCTGCGCTTCGGTAGGTTGGTGGTAGATGGAAGGCCGTGTTGTCCAACCGATTCCTTTGTCCTTTGAAGAATGTCTCTGGTTGTCAATTGGATACGTTGTAGTAACGTCGTTGTGTGATAGACGGGATACTCTGTCTGTTCCTTCCTAACCCTCGTTTGCAGCGGCAGTTGCTAACTCAACGGCTAGGAGGTATCACTTCTGTAGTGAATAAGAGTTCAAAGTTCATACCATTCGCAACCAAAGCTCACGCTGATGTTGGCTTCGTTCTATAGTTATTATCTGAACCATTCTGACAACAGACCGTCGTCCTCACGTCCTCGGAGCAGGAGGTTACATTGTCGTCAAGGGCTTATATAGGATGGGAGAGGAGGGCGTGTTTGAAAAGTTTTATAGCCCATGTCCCTTCACCGGGGCGGGCCACTGATTGAGCAGAGCCATATCTTATGAAAACCCAAATCTCACATTTTAGACGCTAAAATCACATTTCGTCCCATCACAAATAATTTCATATTCAAACATTTAAATTAAACAACAATTCCATGTGAATCTGATAACTCTGATGTGTTGACTTTCCACTGTAGAGTTTATGTCTTCTTATCATTGATGAGAATGTCTCAGATGACAACCGAACTGACATCATATTCATTAAGTACCACCGCATATGTTCAATTGGTTGGATTACCAGAATATTGTTCATTTCCACCCACCTTCTGATGTTCCCATAATCTCTATGTAAACCAAGGGTTTTTCAAATGTAACATCAGTAGGGTAGAGAGAGAGGAAAAAGGGGGGAAGAGGTATTTATGACTGTCATAAACCTATCCCCAGACCAACGTCATGACAGTGGTGAAGTAAATACAATATAGCAAGGTAAACACTGGAATGGTAGATTTGCAGTGGAAGAATGTGCAAAGTAGAGATAGAAATAATGGGGTGCAAAGGAGCAAAATAAATAAATACAGTAGGGGAAGCGATAGTTGTTTGGGTTAAATTATAGATGGGCTATGTACAGGTGCAGTAATCTGTGAGCTGCTCTGACAGCTGGTGCTTAAAGCTAGTGAGGGAGATAAGTGTTTCCAGTTTCAGAGATTTGTGTAGTTCGTTTCAGTCATTGGCAGCAGAGAAATGGAAGGAGAGGGGGCCAAAGGAAGAATTGGTTTTGGGGGTGACCAGAGAGATATACCTGCTAGAGGGCGTGCTACAGGTGGATGCTGCTATGGTGACCAGCGAGCTGAGATAAGGGGGGACTTTACCTAGCAGGGTCTTGTAGATGACCTGAAGCCAGTGGGTTTTGGCGACGAGTATGAAGCGAGGGCCAGCCAACGAGAGCGTACAGGTCGCAGTGGTGGGTAGTACAGTGCCCCCTTGAACTTTGCGACATTTTGCCACATTTCAGGCTTCAAACATAAAGATATAAAACTGTATTTTTTGTGAAGAATCAACAACAAGTGGGACACAATCATGAAGTGGAACGACATTTATTGCATATTTCAAACTTTTACAACAAATCAAAAACTGAAAAATTGGGCGTGCAAAATTATTCAGCCCGTTTACTTTCAGTGCAGCAAACTCTCTCCAGAAGTTCAGTGAGGATCTCTGAATGATCCAATGTTGACCTAAATGACTAATGATGATAAATACAATCCACCTGTGTGTAATCAAGTCTCCGTATAAATGCACCTGCACTGTGATAGTCTCAGAGGTCCGTTAAAAGCGCAGAGAGCATCATGAAGAACAAGGAACACACCAGGCAGGTCCGAGATACTGTTGTGAAGAAGTTTAAAGCCGGATTTGGATACAAAAAGATTTCCCAAGCTTTAAACATCCCAAGGAGCACTGTGCAAGCGATAAAATTGAAATGGAAGGAGTATCAGACCACTGCAAATCTACCAAGACCTGGCCGTCCCTCTAAACTTTCAGCTCATACAAGGAGAAGACTGATCAGAGATGCAGCCAAGAGGCCCATGATCACTCTGGATGAACTGCAGAGATCTACAGCTGAGGTGGGAGACTCTGTCCATAGGACAACAATCAGTCGTATATTGCACAAATCTGGCCTTTATGGAAGAGTTACAAGAAGAAAGCCATTTCTTAAAGATATCCATAAAAAGTGTCATTGAAAGTTTGCCACAAGCCACCTGGGAGACACACCAAACATGTGGAAGAAGGTGCTCTGGTCAGATGAAACCAAAATGGAACTTTGTGGCAACAATGCAAAACGTTATGTTTGGTGTAAAAGCAACACAGCTCATCACCCTGCACACACCATAACCACTGTCAAACATGGTGGTGGCAGCATCATGGTTTGGGCCTGCTTTTCTTCAGCAGGGACAGGGAAGATGTTTAAAATTGATGGGAAGATGGATGGAGCCAAATACAGGACCATTCTGGAAGAAAACCTGATGGAGTCTGCAAAAGACCTGAGCCTGGGACGGAGATTTGTCTTAAAACAAGACAATGATCCAAAACATAAAGCAAAATCTAGAATGGAATGGTTGAAAAATAAACATATCCAGGTGTTAGAATGGCCAAGTCAAAGTCCAGACCTGAATCCAATCGAGAATCTGTGGAAAGAACTGCAAACTACTGTTCACAAATGCTTTCCATCCAACCTCACTGAGCTCGAGCTGTTTTGCAAGGAGGAATGGGAAAAAAATTCAGTCTCTCGATGTGCAAAACTGATAGAGACATACCCCAAGCGACTTACAGCTGTCATCGCAGCAAAAGGTGGCGCTACAAAGTATTAACTTAAGGGGGCTGAATAATTTTGCATCCCCAATTTTTCAGTTTTTGATTTGTTAAAAAAGTTTGAAATATCCAATAAATGTCGTTCCACTTCATGATTGTGTCCCACTTGTTGTTGATTCTTCACAAAAAAATACAGTTTTATATCTTTATGTTTGAAGCCTGAAATGTGGCAAAAGGTCGCAAAGTTCAAGGGGGCCGAATACATTCGCAAGGCACTGTATATGGGGCTTTGTCATTTTGTAAATGACATCTGCACCTGCACCTCCGGCTGTAGCCACCGAAAAATTATGAGGGTAAAATGCCGGTCACTCACACACTCCTCCAGTAGATATGCTAGCTCAGGGGTGTCAAACTCAAATCAGTGCATGGGCCATATTAAAAAAACTACATTATTCGTGGGCCAGACATAGCCTATTTGTTCTTACAAAAAAAAAAAAATTTGCATCTGTGACACAAACTGGCCATTGTTTTATTAGAAATAATATGTCCTTTTATATTGTCTACTTATGTTCATAGGTTGCTGTATATAGCATTTTAGCATATTGAAATAAAAGAAGAGATAGATAATGTGTCCAGCCTTTGCTGCTATGCTTGCAGATGTACATCACATGCTGCGACAGTAAACAAAAAATATTTAACTCTAAATAACAAAAAAGTAGTTATAGGTTGTTGTAACGTTTATACATGTTTTACATTTTCTGTTATTTAGCATTTTGTTATTTAGCATTGCTGTATGGTGCACTTAACATGTATTGTATTGTATTGTAGTAGCCAGCCGAGGCTACTGCTCAAATGTTGCTGTCACTGGCCTACATGTTTATCCATTGCATGATGTTTTGTTGCAGGTTTTTTTTTTTTTGGTAATTAATGTCAAGCTTTAAAAGCCAAAGCCAGACTGCAACATTTTAGAAGCCTAGCTAGGACTGTGGCATGTGTCTGTACACATTCCCCCCACTGCACGCTGTAAACCGGACACACAAAGGCAGCACAATTGAAGTTGAATTCATTAATGCGAGTGTGTCAGGCTGTATTTTCATGAAGTAGATGACTCAACTGTTGACTCATTTATACTCACTTGTGTGTCCTATTCGGCACGCTGGCCTTGTTTGACACATGTGCGCTAGCCTAATAGCCACGTTACTGTATGACAGATTTGCGATCATTGCCCTTGCTAGTTTGAGTGTACAGGCATTCCTAGCCTTAGTTGTACAGTTGAAGTCGGAAGTTTACATACACTTAGGTTGGAGTCAATAAAACTTGTTTTTCAACCACTCCACAAATTTCTTGTTAACAAACTATAGTTTTGGCAAGTCGGTTAGGACATCTACTTTGTGCATGACACAAGGAATTTTTCTAACAATTGTTTACAGACAGATTATTTCACTTACAATTCACTGTATCACAATTCCAATGGGTCAGAAGTTTACATACACTAAGTTGACTGTGCTTTTAAACAGCATTCAAAATTTCCATAAAATTATGTCATGGCTTTAGAAGCTTATAATAGGCTAATTGACATCATTTGAGTCAATTGGAGGTGTACCTGTCGATGTATTTCAAGGCCTACCTTCAAACTCAGTGCCTCTTTGCTTGACATTATGGGAAAATCAAAAGAAATCAGCCAAGACCTCAGGAAAAAATTGTAGATCTCCACAGGTCTGGTTCATCCTTAGGAGCAATTTCCAAATGCCTGAAGGTACCACGTTCATCTGTACAAACAATAGTATGCAAATATAAACAGCATGGGACCACGCAGCCATCATACCGCTCAGGAAGGAGACACGTTCCGTCTCCTAGAGATGAACATACTATGGTGCGAAAAGTGCAAATCAATCCCAGAATAACAGCAAAGGACCTTGTGAAGATGCTGGAGGAAACAGACACAAATGTATCTATATCCACAGTAAAATGAGTCCTATATCGACATAACCTGAAAGGCCACTCAGCAAGGAAGAAGCCACTGCTCCAAAACTGCCATAAAAAAGCCAGACAACGGTTTGCAACTGCACATGGGGACAAAGATTGTAGTTTTTGGAGAAATGTCCTCTGGTCTGATGAAACAAAAACAGAACTGTTTGGCCATAATGACCATCGTTATGTTTGGAGGAAAAAGGGGGAGACTTGCAAGCCGAAGTACACCATCCCAATCGTTGTAAGGGATTTCCTCCTCTTCTTCCGAAGAGGAGAGGCGAAAAGGATCAGAGGACCAATATGCGGCGTGGTAAGTGTCCATGGTTCTTTTTAATACGTAATGTACAGATGAACAACTGACTACATAAAACAAGAAATGTGAAAACCCTAACAGTCCTATCTGGTGCAAACACAGAGACAGGAACAATCACCCACAAACACACAGTGAAACCCAGGCTACCTAAGTATGATTCTCAATCAGAGACAACTAATGACACCTGCCTCTGATTGAGAACCATACTAGGCCGAACATAGAAATACCCAAAATATAGAACAAACAAACATAGACTGCCCACCCAACTCACGCCCTGACCATACTAAATAAAGACAAAACAAAGGAAATAAAGGTCAGAACGTGACAATCGTGAAGCACGGTTAGATGGCATCATGAGGTAGGAAAATTTTGTGGATATATTGAAACAACATCTCAAGACATCAGTCAGGAAGTTAAAGCTTGGTCGCAAATGGGTCTTCCAAATGGACAATGACACCAAGCATACTTCCAAAGTTGTGGAAAATGGCTTAACGACAACAAAGTCAAGGTATTGGAGTGGCCACAAAGCCCTGACCTCAATCCTATAGAAAATGTGTGGGCAGAACTGAAAAACATGTGCGTGCAAGGAGGCCAACAAACCTGACTCAGTTACACCAGCTCTGTCAGGAGGAATGGGCCAAGATTCACCCAACCTATTGTGGGAAGGCTGTGGAAGGCTACTCGAAATGTTTGACCAATTGAAAGGCAATGCTATCAAATACTAATTGAGTGTATGTAAACTTCTGACACACTGGGAATGTGGTGAAAGAAATAAAGCTGAATAAATCATTTTCTCTGCTATTATTCTGACATTTCACATTCTTAAAATATAGTGGTGATCCTAACTGACCTAAGACAGGGAATTTTTACTAGGATTAAATGTCAGAAAAACTGAGTTTAAATGCATTTGGCTAAGGTGTATGTAAACTTTCGACTTCAACTGTATGTGCCAGTGTACCAGGCCAGCTGTGATTTACAACCTGATTTACATTTTTTGGGGACTATCAGCAAATGTATTGATGAATTATATTAATCATGCATTGAACTGCGTCTATCTATTCTGCCAACAATACCTTGAATTTGTGTCATTGAATTTTGACTCAAATGGAAAACCTCTTCTAAAGTTGGTTTTAAATCATAAGCTGGGAATTTGATATTTTTGACTGATATTATGACTGACTGTTTGTTTCATAGCTGCAAAGTAGTTAAAACGCTGTCATTTCCACTTTAATGACTTGTGTAGTGTTAACATTACATTATTCATCTCAGCACTCAAAATTAAATCTAGGTCACAAAAGACTGGGGATGTGTCCCAAATGTCACCCTATATCCTAATATTGCACTACTTTCCCATAGGGCTCTGGTCAAAAGTAGTGCACTACATATATAGACAAAATAGGGTGCCATTTAGGACGTGCCCTATGACATTATGCATTGTGGAAAAACATGATCAAACCCTCCTGCTAAATGCAGTTTTTAGTTTCACCTCAACAAGTCTTAATTCACATCCACATGGTAAATGCTAACTAAAATTGTTGAGTGTAGTTTCTCACCACGTTACTGTGCAAACCAATTTCAAGGTGAGAAAAGATAGCACTAAAGCTGTGTTTCTATCCATTCAGACAAAAGGATGGAAGTAGAAAGGACAGTAGGAAAGAGAGGGAAGAGGGTTCATCTTTAGAAGAAAACTGAGAACATCAGATCTCCGATACGTAAAGAAGGTAGGTAAGGAGATATTATGCTTTTGGGAATCAATCTGTTTTTATATTTTTGATATGGTTTTCATATAATAATTTTCAATTTAAACATTTAGTTTGCTTTAGGTATTCAACAAATAGATGCTGTATTTGTATTTGTTCTTCACCCCTGAATGACTGGAGTTATATTTCAAATTAATATTTCTCACATTCAGCTAGAAATAATGTATTATAATCTATTTATTACAATATAATGAGGTCAGGGCTCACTAGATATCCAAAACAGAGATACAGTATCAATCTCACAGTGACTGTGGCTAAATAAGTGATAAAAACAATAAATGAACAGAGGGGGGAATGGCAACACCATATATTGCACTGTGGTTGAGAGCATTGGGCCAGTAACTGAACGGCCACTGGTTCGAATCACTGAGCTTACTAGGTGAAAAATATTCTGATGTGCCCTTGAGCAAGGCTCTTAACCCTAATTGCTCATGTACGTCCCTCTGGATAAGACCGTCTGCTAAATGACTAAAATGTAAATGCAAATTAATCACTAGACGCTGTTAAAGATGCAGGACAGGAGGGAAAAATAATTGTTTCATCTTTCAGAAAACAAGTCAGAGATAATAGACATAACACTGTTTTTTGGTGCACAGGGGAAGCAGGACGCAGGCAAGATGCCAGAACAGCCAAGGTTGGGTCTAGCAAAATATTGGTGGTCCCCTTCCCGCTGGGACCACCCATATGTAAAAGTAGTGGCCCCAGCCGACTTGTAAGTCGCTTTGGACAAAAGCGTCTGCTAAATGGGATATATTATTATATATTATATTTATTTCAGAATTCGTCCTTTCTGACCATTCTGTGTCAACTTCATTGATTTTGATTGCTGACAACTGTCTGGTACCGTTACATTCAAGCTATCTTCCCAATAAACGGAATGTTTTCTCAGAAGTGGGATCCTGTTGAATATCATATCAAGATAAAATAACGTGTATTCAACTCAAGGGTAACACTGATTTCCATGGGAATGACCACTCAGAGCCTTATAACATGACACCTGATTGCAAGGGTTCACATTCAAAGGTCATTTCCGATTGAGCCGACATATGCAGCGTTTACCGAGTCTCTGCGACCCCGGGAACATTGCCTTTAATTGTCAGTCGCGCAATAAAGTGGATTAAATTGAGCCTGACGTCATCAATCGGACCTTCACTGTCATGAGACGTCTTGTAATTCGGCATCAATAATAACTGAAAATGAGATCAATTCAAAGTACTGCAGGCCCTCTCAACTAACTAGCTCTACAAACCTTTGAGTCCCCTCAGAATGGCTCTCTCTTCTGAGTTTCACACATTTAGTCACACTGTTGATGTAGGACAAGGCAGATGAGGTTTCTCCCCTCTCTCCACTTCTTCCAAATCCCCCTTTTATCGCTATGTGACTATTGGTGCATATTCTCAGAGCAGGAGAGTGGATAGTTTAGAGATTCAGATTGCACGTAAATTGGCTGTTAGTTAACTTAACAAGCCACTGTTCTTCCAGCAATAACAACACATTGTCCTGTTACTAACTGTGTTTGCTTGACTATGCCCTTAGACGTTTTTCACAGGAAACAGCTTTTTCCCCATGGTTTGTGCTGCATGAGAGTTTTCTACGTTGTTCTGTTCCCTTAGCCTCTCTTTGTTTTTGCTTCTTCTTATAATTGTGAGTCTCTCCCATCATCTCTGTCTGCTATTTCCTGTATTCCTTTGGTAATCCCCTAACACTTTGTAACACTGCCGACATTATGGAATTAAATATATTTTTAAAAAAATGATATATCGAGGCATTGTTGAGAATGTAAGGGCTATTAGTCAAGGGCCATGACCTTATCATGCTGTGCCAGTAGCGATAAACCCCTGGAGCGGCACATGTGGTGCATTGGGGAATCGTGTAACATAATACAACATACAGGTTACCTGTACACCTCATTTGCCATGGAAAGAAAATGCTACGCCATGCCATAAGTTCAACATTCTAAATATGTCTGAACAGCATAAGTTTGGGCTGGTACACCTGGTGTTTGACTGAGAGTGTTCCTCTCTTTATCTCCTATAGGTGTCACGCCTGCTCCCGATCTTCCCCCCTGACGCTCGAGGGTGCCAGGCTCCATAGCATTGCGCACTCCTGCCATCATCATTACGCACACCTGCCTTCCCCCATCACACGCATCAGCGATTATTGGACTCACCTGGACTCAATCACCCCTGTCATTACCTTCCCTATATCTGTCTGGTTCCCCGCTATGTTCCCTGCTTCTGCATTGATTGTCAAATGTCCTTGTTCACCCATGTGCTGACGCTGTTACCTGTCTGTTCCTCATTAAATGTTCAACTCCACATACCTGCTTCTCATTGCCGGCGTCGGTCCTTACGATAGAGACAGCTCGTCTCCTATAAAAACAACCCCCCCCCCCGTCCACACACACACACACACACACACACACACACTGCGGAACCCTATCATGACTATTTTCATGGAACATTAGGAACATCATGAGACTGCTGGGCGTAACCTTGATTGATATGTAGGCAGAGCTTCAGGGCACGGATTGAGCCGACATATGCAGCATTTACCGTGAATGCAGCGACCACGTGGAGACGTGGTGAAGAGTACGAAGACACCGATTGCCAAAATATGAATGCATACACATCCTTGCCGCTGCATTAAGGCTAACCTAACCTCTCCAGAGTTGAGAGTCTGAAAGCAAGAAGACCTGAAACAGTACTTTCATATTTCTTCTGGGTTTTGAAACAGTTTCAGGGTCCAAGCGGCATTAGCAGCATGTGGTTGAACACACGAAGCCTGACAGTCTCACATTAAGACTAGTTGCTCCAGCAGCAGTGAGAGAGGAACACAGGCTGGGGAGTTGTGTGGGTCTTATTATCATCAGAGGGAAGGCTAGTCCATGTCTTGTCTGCCAATTATCTGTAATAAAGCTGAAGGAGCCCTTGTTCAATGTGTGGTGGTGCCACTGAGGAGAGAAGAAGAGGGTCAGTCTCATGATACAGTGCATTTGGAAAGTATTCAGACCCTGTCACTTTTGCTACATCTTGTTACGTTCTAGCCGTATTCTACAATGGAACAGATGTATGGTTTTCCTCATCAATCTAAACACAATACACTGTAATGGCAAAGTGAAAACAGGTTAGTAGAAATGTTTGCAAATGTATAAAAAAACAGAAATGCCTTATTTACATACATATTCAGACCCTTTGCTATGAGACTCGAAATTGAGCTCAGGCGCATCCTGCTTCCATTGATCATCCATGAGATGTTTCTAAAATCAAATCAGCTTTTATTGGTCACATACACATATTTAGTGGATGTTATTGCGGGTGTAGCGAAATGTTTGTGTTCCTCGCTCCAACAGTGCAGTAGTATCTAACAATACACACACATCTACAAGTAAAAGAATGGAATTAAGAAATATATAAATATTAGGATGAGCAATGTCGGAGTGGCATTGACTAAAGTACAGTAGAATAGAATACAGTATATACATATGAGATGAGTAAAGCAGTATGTAAAAATTATTAAAGTGACGAGTGTTCCATTATTAAAGTGACTAGTGTTCCATTATTAAAGTGGCAAGGGATTCCATGTCTATGTACAGTTGAAGTCAGAAGATTACACACACCTTAGCCAAATACATTTAAACTCAGTTTTTCACAATTCTTGACATGTAAACATATTTAGAATTCCCTGTCTTAGTTTGGTTAGGATCACCACTTTATTTTAAGAATGTCAAATGTCAGAAAAATAGTAGAGAGAATGATTTATTTCAGCTTTTATTTCTTTCATCACATTCCCAGTGGGTCAGAAGTTTACATACACTCAATTAGTATTTGGTAGCATTGCCTTTAAATTGTTTAACTTGGGTCAAAATGTTTCGGGTAGCCTTCCACAAGCTTCCCACAATAAGTTCAATGAATTTTGGCTGTTCCTCCTGACAGAGCTGGTGTAACTGAGTCAGGTTTGTAGGCCTCCTTTCTCGCACACGCTTTTTCAGTTCTGCCCACAAATTTTCTATAGGATTGAGGTCAGGGCTTTGGGATGGCCACTCCAATTCCTTGATTTTGTTGTGGTTAAGCCATTTTGCCACAACTTTGGAAGTATGCTTGGGGTCATTGTCCATTTCAAAGACCCATTTGCTGTCACAGCCGTTGAAAGAACTGGACCAAGGTGCAGCGTGGTGAGCGTACATGTTCTCTTTATTATATCGCTGAACAAAACAATAAACACTACAAAAACAAACCGTGCAGCTTAAGGCTATGTGCCAACTTCCCACAAAGACAGGTGGGAAAAAAGGCTACCCAAGTATGGTTCTCATTCAGAGACAACGATAGACAGCTGTCCCTGATTGCTAACCCTAACCGGCAAAACATAGAAATAGAAATAATAGAACATAGAATACCCACCCAAACTCACACCCTGACCAAACCAAAATAGAGACATTAACAGGATCTCTAAGGTCAGGGCGTGACATTTGCGACCAAGCTTTAACTTCCTGACTGATGTGGGAAGAAAGATGCATATGCAGAAAATAAACCCATACAGTATGTTACAATACCGTATTTTAGGGTATCCAATAGTGTTACTGTGATATTTATTTTTACCATAAAACAGTACAGTGCATTATTGTAATCGTATTATGGTAGTGGTAAAGAATGGATGAATTAAACTCAATAAGGGCAGATTGGGGTTGTGTTTTACAGTATTTTACCGTAATTGCATGGGATTGGTGAAAGCAGGTTGACTGCTAGGTAATGTGTTTACATATTACAGAATATCAATGAATGCCAGTTTGGAAGCCTTTGCTAAGGCCTCTAAAATGGCAAGTGCTATAAAATACCACCTTTTGGTATTCCAAACTGAAGGTGACTACAGGGCAAAGGACATGGCAAATATTCAACCATTAAAGGTTTGAGACTTGCTGCCACTTCAATCTGTCCCCAATACTCATTTAATTGTTGGGGCAGTTCTACTGCATATCAGTTCAATTGGTTCAGCATTCTCACTAATGGTAGCACAAATGTAGCTTCTTTCTGGCTCATTAAAATAGGTTAATGAGCCAGAAACAACCACAAAATAACTTATTATAGCCACAAAATCAACATATCTTAAACCAATTTCTTTGGAATTAGCGGTAACAGTAACTTACAGGCTGCCAATAAGTTACCGTAAAAACAAGTTAAAGTTTTTACAGTGTGGTCAAATGGTTTTTGGCGCTCCAAAAATATGGTACAGTACTGTATTCTGTGGGGTAGAATTAAAGTACCCTTTTGAAATACAGCAATTATTTCCTTGCCAACAACATTTTCCCACAATGCATCATCATTCACAGTATCCTGGAGTATACTACAGTGCTTCACGGTATTTTACTGTTGATAAATGTAAAAATGTACCATGTAGATCACAGTTTTTCATTACAGTATAATATCCAGATGTCTCTCAACCCAATTACTCACAATTGTTTGAAAAAGTTGCCAGTTGCCAATCCAACAATGCCCTGCAGTTACAGTAATGTACTGTTAAACCAAAGTTTCTTTGGAATTTACGTTATCATTTACTGTTTACGCCTAAAATCACCCAGAGTGCATTGTCATTTACCACAATTTACTGAACATTATTAACATGATACTTTATTGTTAGTTTTATTGTATAATCCTGTCAAAACAACAAGACAGTTTTAAAGTGTGGTGGAGAGAGAGGTGGTGCGGGAGGGTGTTAGAAGGGTTGGGGGAAGTGTTGCACTTTGCATGTAAATGGTTGTTAGAGTGCTGCAGGGACCTGTATAGAGCCTGAAAGAGAATAATGACGACGATAGGAAAGATAGTTGAGGACACAGTGGTAATCAAGGGCAACTATTTGGATGTACTGTGACCTGGAATGACTTATGATCCGATCTATGACGTCTCAGAAAAAGCGGAAAGGGTTAATTTCTGCTGGGAGGTGATGAGAGCACTTTGTACACCCCACCAAGACCTGAAGTGTGAGGATTATTTAACCCCATCAGTCCCGAGACCCCAGAAAAAAAACACATCTCCATGTCCAGCCCATATATTTAGACTCACAATGAAATGTTTGACCATTTTATTTTCAGAATAACCAGGGCTACAATTAGAACATTAAACTAATTGACATAAACAGTTGCAATTGTGAGTTTTATTGACAAATGTCAATTTTTTTTAAACGATAAGAAGGAATTGATTAATGCTGTAAGTGCAGAAATTGTTTTCTCACTGGGAAATGAATACCCAACTAGTCAGTGACAACTGTTGAGTTGAGCTGGTGACCGCAACAATGTAAGCGGTATGATAGATACTATGTCCTGGGATTTACTATTATCTTCTAGGTAGAAGTGTCAGAGCAACCATGTGCGTGTTCGTGAGAGTCTCAGCTTTTCATAGATAGCTACAAACCATTCAGACTCTATAGACGTTTCTGTAAAAAGACCTGGCACCGGACCCCTTCAAGCATCTGCCCTTGTCTCACAAACAGAGCTCTAGCTCAGCCCCTGTTAATCACACAGACTAATGGTACCAACGGATGCGGAAGAAACAGACCAATCAAATGTTACAACCCAGATGTCTGCTCAAACGCACAATGTTTAAAATGAATTAGAAGTCAAAAACATGCTGGCGTCGTGGGGGGACTCATTGGGTTAAGGACAATTTAATATTTATTTAACTAGGCAAGCCAGTTTACAATGATGGCCTATAAAGGCCAAACCCTAACCCGGGACAACGCTGCGCCAATTGTGCGCCTCCCTATGGGACTCCCAATCACGGCCGGTTGTGATACAGCCTGGAATCAAACCAGGGTCTGTAGTGACACCTCTAGCCCTGAGACGCAGTGCCTTAGACCGCTGCGCCACTCAGGATCTCAATGCAGTGTTTGAACATCTTGTCATTTGAGGTTTGCTAGTGCATTAAAAAGGTATTTGGTGAAGCAGAAAGAAAGTTAACAGTGAAGGTGCTATCAAATGTTTCAGACAAATCTGTCTATTGTTTAATAGTTGGTTTTAAATTCTCATAATTTGGATACAAAAGAGTGACAGACTCTGTCTCATCAAGATGACTCAATCGATTTTGTGCCACAATCATGAGATTGCCTGTTAGTGGTGGGTGTAGCTGGTGCATGGAAGTCAGACACAGGAGAGCAGAGATGAATGGACAAAGCACTTTACTTAGGCAACCATGTCAGAACACAACTGCCCAAAGAACAAGTGAGGCAGCACAAAGTACAAAACCCAAGTACAAAGTACCGGCTGCCACAAAGCATGGGTATAAAACAAAACTCGGCACAAACCAGACAGACGTGTACCAACCTTGACAATATACAATACCCCACACAGACATGGAGGTAACTGAGGGCTAAATACACATGCTAATTAGTAGGAGATGTAAACCAGGTGTGCAGGAAGACAAGACAAAACAAATGGAAAATGAAAGGTGGATCGGCGATGGCTAGAAGACCCGGAGACCGAACGTCGCCCGAACAAGGAGAGGAACCTACTTTGGCGGAAGTCGTGACATTACCTTTCTAAAGCAAAAACCCATCAGGACTTCAAATTTATTTGGTTTTCCCGAAATTCAAAACAACAATCCCTTTTCTGTGAAATGAGTCTGATACCTAATTTTAAAAGGTCACCATTGTCTTCGTGATCGACTGAACAAGACTATAACATAAGATATCACACATCATGCAAAAGACAACTTTGTTGGGACAAACTTTATATTGCTACTGATATTTTATATGGTATATTTTTAAGAGATACCATAAATACAATATTTTATTTAAAGAATGAATGACGAAAGAAAAACGTTTGTGTCACTTGAATAGATGTATGCCTCATATTCCAGTTACCTCTGTTTGGTTTCCATGTCTGTATTCCGCCCAGAGCATCTAAGTGAAATATGTTCACAGCATATGCCATGTACAGAGATGGCATCAGGAGGCCGGGGAGTCGGAATAAGTTCATTAAACGCTGAGGTGGTAGCTAGGCATGGCACTGGGCTGCCCTTCAGCTATAAGACAAAGTCGCTCACGCTACAACTGTCCCCCACGCTCTGGTGAGAAAACAAACCTCAAGACGGACCAGTAGAGGACCTGTGTGACCATTATTTTTTTATGATTTTGTTTTAGATTACATTAGAAAACTTTATTATCCTCTATCATTTCCCTCTATAGATTGAAAGGTCGCATTTTGTCATTGTATAATAATTCTGGAGGGTCATTAAAAATTCCCTGTGAGTCAATGTATACGTACGAGACTGTCCTCCTCCATCCCTGTCAGTAATTTCGTGGCCGGTCTTCAGTACGTACTGCATAAAAGCCAGACATGACAAGTAATCTCTCTGAGGGGTTGGAACATGTCTTGTCAATCACACAGAGAGGCTTTGGTGTGAGCCCAGGGGAATACTGGATGAATACTGGATGTGAAAAGAGAGAGGACGTTTACATTTCTTCTGTTTCCTCTTTCGCTTCTAACCAGCCCAGGCCTGGCTTCTGTCTTAAGGTCCTAGAGGGCAGAGGGTGATTTAGTTAGAGTAGACCTTTCATGCAGACATACAGTATGTAGAGGCTAGATCTTTTGAGTCATGTCTGAAGACACAAGTTGGTGATGAAAGTGATTGTTTTCAGTAGGCGTTTGTGCCATTTAGGATGAAAGCCTGTGACAGAGGCTGAGGGATCGTTGTAGAACGAGGTCTGTCTGACGAGGCGACCGAAACATCATATCCACTTCCCCTTTTCCTCATCTCACATGTCAATAAGCAACACTGATCTTTGCTGATTATTCTCCAGTGTCATGTGACCATGTCACCTGCAGCTTCAGGGAAGTGCTTTCATCAAGTTCTGCCTGTCCTGTGTGGATTAGGATAATGCATAGGAACCATCTATCTGGACCATCATAAATTACACACTTCAATTTGAGCTATTCTCATTTCTCTAACTGGAATAATCTAGAGGAGCTGGGATCATTTGAAAATGTCTCTTTTTTTTAAATCTGCAGGCATCCTCTACCATGGGGGGGTTATCTGTCAATGGAGCTTCTACTGTAGTTGTTCTAATTTGTCTGTTTGAGGAGCCAGATTCTCACCCCAAAGGGGTTTTACTTCATAGCATGTGGTGCAGAGAGGATGTGCTTAGGTTGTTAGCAAGCTGTGCTGGAATCGAACAAGCCTTGAATGACATACATTTTCAAACACATCTACATTGACTGAACCTGGGGCCTACTTCCATTATTCTTGATAGAAAAATATGTATACCAGTATTCTATTTTTTATAAATTACAGGAAGCATGTCAGTGACACTCGCAACTATATTGTCTTTAATTAGTGCATCATAAAAATGTGTGTGTGTGTCTCAGCGTGTGTGGCATCAGTTTCATCAACACTAAATGACCCATTTTGAACGTTACATCGTATTTGTGCATCTTTGAGCTATTCACCATGCAAGCCGGCAGAAATACAGCCAGTTTGACGCGTCATACTGGCTGTATTTCGGCCTGCTTGAGCGGCATTATCGCTCAGATACATATGAAAACATGAAATGCACCGGGAATCGATAGAACACAAATACGACATAACATTCCATTGACCACCACATTTCTACCGCTTCTTCAATTTCTTCATACAAATCTATAATATGATGGATTGTTTGAAAATGAAGATAGGGTCTAACAAGTAATTCTATATTCCGATGGCTTGTTTCAAAATGAATATAAAATAACTTGTTAGACCCTATATTCCATTAAACACTCCAGTCTCCAAGTGTCTTGCTAGTATTTATCTACAACACCTGCCTCTTAGACCTCTTCTCATGAGACAGAGAGTTATTGAGCCCTCTGGCTCAGTCCTTGTTTCGCTCTGTAGCCTATGACCATAGAATACACATCCTCCACTAAGCAAAGTGCTGATAAACAAACACAGATCAATTAAATGAATCCATTCCCCCTCCCGAGAGCTATGGCTCTGAAAGAGCATTTGTCTAATGAACTGTCATGTAGAAGCTATGTTGTGCTGATGGGTTAGGCTGTTTGCTGTGTTGTATAGTGTCCCAGAGGCATGCATCCAAGGTTGTTGATTAAATAATAGTCAACATGCCATTTTTTAAACCTATAATCCTTAGTTGCTACATAAATTATTTGAGTTATAAAGTAATGATATATACCCATTGATTGTCAAAGAATATAACAAATGACTAATGAGCTTAGTTCAACTCTCATACCCCATCAGAACCCAAAATACAAGCTTATTTTACTCCGATGTCTGCAAACAACACTGTATAGCATAAAAACATGGTTATAACTAAAATGTAAATATCATGATTCGTCAGTCCTTGCATCCCAAGCGTTCTCTATGAATTTGAGAGTGGTTATGTTTCTCCAGGCCCATCCCTCTGCTTTTTACTAAATAGAGACAGGGAGATACTTTGTTATTTTTTCAATTAAGGATTCTAGCTTCAAGGCAATATATTCTCCTTGGAGTCTCTCATTCTTTTTTATAGCAGGTTTCCAGTTGCATGCATTCCAATTCTGGTGTCCCCTCTATGCCCACTTCACCCTTCCGGCTCAAAGTCACGGGCTCAAAGTCACGGGTGTACGAACAACTGGTCCTGGAAATCTAAATTGAGCACACCTGCTTCCCCATCGTTACGCACACCTGCTCCCCATCGTTACGCACACCTGCTCCCCATCCTTACGCACACCTGTTCCCCATCGTTACGCACACCTGGACTTCATCACCACCCTGATTACTCTCCCTCCATATATCCCTCAGTAAGTCTCAGTCTTCAGGCAGTATTGGTTTTTGGTTACGTTTAGTACGCGGATTCGGGTTAGTATTGATGATGATGATTAATTAAATTCACTTTCTGTTCCCTGACTCCCTGCATATATGTTACATCTGATCTTGGTAGTGGGTACCCACAGGGATGAAGGTTTGTATTTTCACCCAGCACTAACATACCTGATTCAACTAATCAACAAGCACCTTGATGGGCTGAATCAGGTGCGCTGGATGGACAGGATTGTGTATGCTACAGTGTGCTACAGTTTGCCATGTACTGTGTATTTAATACTGTATTCTCGACAAAGCTCATTGTAATTTCTACTACTGTACATTGCATTATAGTTACAGTTTTATACTGAACATATAGATTGCAGTTAATGTTATTTAGTGGATTCGTTGTGATGTTCTAGATGAATATTTGTAAAAACATGTTTTTTTGTGGAACTGTGTACGTGACCCATAAACGTTGATTTGTCATGCCAATGCCTCATGTGCATACAAATCCTTCAACTTGGAAATGTTGCTGTGAAATATTGCAAACCTCAGTGTCGGTTTATAAATATAATTTGATTGATTTATCCCGACAGCATGGAAATAGGTTATTGGATCTGCGCTGTGAGGAGGATAAGGTGTGTGTGTGTGAGCCATTAGTGTAGGTTCATATATATGCACATGGACAGATGTGGACAAGTGTGTAAGGGGAAGAAAATACACAATTCCCAGAACCCCCAGATAATAGCCTGAATGTTCTCCTCTGACAGCCATAATAGTCTAAAACTATTTCATTAACATTTCTCAGAACTGTCCATTGTATCTAGAAAGAAAAGCAATCAAGGTATGGTTGAGGTTTCATGGTCAGAAGGTATAGAAAAATAATAGTATTTTATATGCTACAACATCAGAGATGTGTTTTTTTTTTTGAAGGCAGAAAATGGACAAAGGAAAATGACATTGACCCACGGCATAGTGTCCACTTGCGGTTCCTGGGCTCCAAACAGCCCTGAGGGATGAGATGTCTCTCGCTGCCCAAGCACTTTGACACCTCGTAACCAGAGCCATTACGCAACAAAAAAACACATCAGCTTCCAGCCCACAAGACCCCCTTAAGCATTCCACAGAGAGGGACCATGGCTCTCTTGTTGCCCTCTTAAAAAGCACAAGTGCGCATCCCAAATGACAACCTATGCTCTTTATATTGTACTACTCTTGACCAGAGCACTATGGGGGGAATATGGTGCCATTTGAGACATACTCTTGGAGGTGACATCATCCTATGGCATTCACTAACCTAATTTGAACTTTCTCTTTATTTTCTATTATGCATATTTAATCATCTTCTCTCATATTGGGTGACTTAGCCTCCTGAGAGAATCCATAGTGATCTGTTGATGGCCTGTGTAGAGTTAAATAACAATGATAGAGAGATACTGTGTCCTAATATTTCTTCATTATTTTACTTGTAGGTATGTGCGTACTGTTGTGAATTGTTAGATATTACTGCACTGCTAAGCTAAGACCCTCAATAACATCTGCTAAATATGTGTATGAGACCAATCAAATTGGATTTGATTCAGAGGGACAGGGGGAAAACAACCTAAAAAGTCTATGGGAATGGAGTAGACCTGCTGAATGCAGTTACTCATGGGTTTTTATGATGGCCACAAATAACTGTAATTATGGTGTCCTTGATTTGTTGGTCACATGATGTCTTTCCTTATGGTTTGTATAGCCTTTATCTGTTGGGGCATCTGTATGTTTATCCAAATAATGCAGACTTCAGCATCTAAACTAATACTTCACAGCCAAACCATACGAGAAAGTAAATATTTGCGCTCAATTACTTTCCTTAACTGATCAAATGCATGGTAAACAACGTACATTTCCACACTAGACTAAACGTTTCTCTGTGAACATAATTCCCAGTTGGACGTGGCCTCATCTCTCATATGTGATTTCTAGCGCCCCTCTCTGGACAACATCTGAATAACACAACACGGAGCAGAATGAAGCAGGATCAGAGACGCATGTTGCGCATTCCAACAAGGATAAGTGGAAGTGACACTACGGTGTTTTATGGAATCAAAACATTGAAATTAGTATGGATGTTATCACCCACATGTACATTATTATTCAAATCTTTGACAGATCAACTTGTTTGTGTTATCAATTAGGGGCAGGAAATCTAACTGGCTGCGTGCCATAAGGCTGATTTGTGTGAATTAGAAAGATGGGAAACAGTGATGTGTGAGTGTAGCTATTCTCAGAAGAAATATTCTGGCTTCTGTCAATGTGGTGAGCAGGGAGTGGTGTAGTGTTGACAGAGATGTAGTTTTGACAAGATGGTATACAGCTTATTTCAGAAATGACTTTTCGTAGCAGGTTAGGATAACTTATGAGATGTAAGCTTGGGATCTGAAAGCAATAACATATGGCTCAGAACTTTACTCCCCTGTTTGACAGTTGTATAAGGCAGCCCTATCACAGGGAGCAACTCAAACAACTCAAATACAACACACTTTAATTACACAATAGTAGCAGAAACCGTCCCAATCGGTCAGTGCTATCTGGGAACCTTGGGAGGTCCCAACTCAACAATGAAGTTGACATGTTATAAATGGTTACGGTAAGGGTTAAGGTTAGGGTTGTGTTAGGGTTTAGGGTAGGGTTGTGTAAGGGTTTAGGGTAGGGACATCCCAAGGATCCCGGATAGCACTAACTCAGTGGGACAAACCACAGGTTAGAAGGGATAGCACTCACTCCCTAGTTTCTCTTCTCTTTTTCTTCCATTAAACTGTTGACTGTGGTTGGTGCCGCCATCTCGTCAGCTTGCTGTGTCGCCCCCCGTTTGCCATTATGTCACCACAATGTTTTGTGATAGATTGGCATCCAATCTACAGCCTGGTTGAGGTACTGCCTGTATCTGTACGGTCTGCTGGTTCACCACACTGGACACAACATGTACAAGAGTCATGAATTATTAAAGGTTTTGACTGTCTTTATTTAGTTATTCAGACAGATCAACCCAATGCATTGTGGGTCCCATCACAGCATGTACATCAGCAGGTCTCAATCTCCCAGACAGCAAAGGATACAATGTAGAGACAGTGAAACCCAATCCATAGTCTCGGACAAGCATGTCTTAGCTCTATTTCTTGCATTACAGAGAAGGCTACATTACTGTAGGTGTGCAGAATAGCATCAGAGGGATAAGTTGCAGAAGAGAGAAGCACTTATGTGATTGGGACAGTTCAGCGATTTTACATAACATATTTGTTTCCTTCCTTTGAAGTAGTCTTCAGGAAGGGAACACATATCTTAATATGTAAAATATCAGAACTATCCCTTTACGCTCATGTGATTTTTATGTTGAGACAGAGAAGCTGAGTAAATCACAGTGGGCCAATTAATAGTAGTCATAATTGACATTGGCGCCGTGTCTGTAGGAATCGGGGTCCTGGGGCCCGAAGGGAGCATTCTCGTCATAATGGTGCTGGCGACCTTGGTCTGACGACCGGGCCAGGTCCATCCAGTAGGACAGGTCAGTCTCAAGCCTCTGTGGGATGGATGGACAGCAAGAGATTAAACGTTAATGAAATCAAGCTAGAAGACTCGTGAACTTGTTTGAATGAGAGTGATTAGACAAGGTATTAGAAGAGGTAGTGTGTGTATTTGTGTGACAGTTGTAGTTGGAGAGATCCATCTCAAGGACAACTGGAGATACAATGAAATAAGATCATAGCAGATGCTTTGATCCAAAGTGACTTGCAGTACATTGAGTGCATTTTCACATATATATATATATATATATACTACCATTCAAAAGTTTGGGGTCACTT
Source organism: Oncorhynchus masou masou (assembly GCF_036934945.1). Lineage (NCBI taxonomy): Eukaryota > Metazoa > Chordata > Actinopteri > Salmoniformes > Salmonidae > Oncorhynchus > Oncorhynchus masou. The sequence continues at coordinate 22,576,923 of NC_088218.1, forward strand.
AGATATATCCTTGTTTTTTAAATAACAGCACATGTTTTATCCATTAAAATGACATCAAATTGATCAGAAATACAGTGTAGACATTGTTAATGTTGTAAATGGCTATTGTAGCTGGAAACGGCAGATTTTTAATGGAATATCTAGATAGGCGTACAGAGGCCCATTATCAGCAACCATCACTCCTGTGTTCCAATGGCATGTTGTGCTAGACGCCTCATAAGTCCTCAACTGTCAGCTTCATTAAATAGTACTCAACGTCAACAGTGAAGAGGAGACTCCGGGATGCTGGCCTTCTAGGCAGAGTTCCTCTGTCCAGTGTCTGTGTACACTTGGCCATCTTAATCTTTTATTTTTATTGTCCAGTCTGAGATATGGCTTTTTCTCAGTCGCCTCTTGACGTTGAGACTGGTGTTTTGTGGGTACTATTTAATGAAGCTGCCAGTTGAGGATTTGTGAGGTGTCTGTTTCTCAAACTAGACACTCTAATGTACTTGTCCTCTTGCTCAGTTGTGCACTGGGGCCTCCCACTCTTCTTTCTATTCTGGTTAGAGCCAGTTTGCGCTGTTCTGTGAAGGGAATAGTACACAGCGTTGTACGAGATCTTCAGTTTCTTGGCAATTTCTCACATGGAATAGCCTTCATTTCTCAGAACAAGAATAGACTGACAAGTTTCAGAAGAAATTCCTTTGTTTCTGGACATTTTGAGCCTGTAATCGAACCCACAAATGCTGATGCTCCAGATACTCAACTAGTCTAAAGAAGGCCAGTTTTATTGCTTCTTTAATCAGAACAACAGTTTTCAGCTGTGCTAACATAACTCCAAATATGGTTTTCTAATGATCAATTAGCCTTTAAAAATACTAAACTTGGATTAGCTAACACAACATGCCATTGGAACACAGGAGTGATGGTTGCTGATAATGGGCCTCTGTACGCCTACTGTATGTAGTAGATATTCCATAAAAAAATCTGCCGTTTCCAGCTACAATAGTCATTTACAACATTAATAATGTCTACACTGTGTTTCTGATCAATTTGATGTTATTTTAATGGACAAAAAACGTGCTTTTCATTCAAAAGCAAGGACATTTCTAAGTGACCCCAAACTTTTGAACGGTAGAGTATATAAGGTATGACACCAGTGGGAAATCAGCCTAAAGTAGTGTAAACATGTTTAAATAGATGAGGTTTTGGAAGGGACGGTGTGTCTGAGCTGGAGTATGACTGGCGTTAGAGGGCAACCTCACGTTCGTCTTGAATAATTAACTGACACGTTTTCTATTAGGCATTTCTGAAGTCAGGGGGCTTTATGTGGCGAGACGGTTTGGACAGGTCTGTCACTGTTGGACGATGGCCGCAGATGTGAGAATAATATTATGGCCCCTCATCGACTGATGTTGGAGCTGGGATGAACTGACACACGCACACACACACACACACGGGGGCAGCTGCTGAGCCCGCTTGGAGACAGGTGTCACAGATACCGACATTAACCCAATCACACAGCCTCGCTAACGGTTATAAAGAATATCAACACACACCTTATAATAGAGCTGTCTGGACAGTGGAGAGAGGTTACACACACACACACACACACACACACACACACTTTCTAATAGAACTGTCTGGATGGCGGAGTGGTTGCTTTATGTTGCTAACACATTGCTGTAGACGGGAAGTCATGTGTCTGTACAGCCTCCATGAGTCTGAAGCAAACACAAAGACTGACCTTTTCATATGTTCACCTATCATTCCTGTAAATGCCACCATGGGACTTATACAAGGATGGAAAAATAATCAGAGGTTCTATAACCATATTAAAGGGAAATAATTCAGATTAGATTAAAGGTAGAAGGAACATAATTAGGAACATAATAGGAATGTGCTTGCACTGTGCTCTACATTCTTCCTGTAAGTCAGTTATTTGTAATATCACATGGAATTGTATATTTAAGTAATAAGGCATGAGGGGTGTGGTATATGGCCTATACACCACGGCTAGCGGCAGTTCTTCCGTCGTACCTGGATACAGCCCTTAGCCATGGTATATTGGTCAGATACCACAAACAACCGAGGTGCCTTATTGGTATTATAAACTGGTTACCAACGTAATTAGAGCAGTAAAAATAAATGTTCTGTCATACACGTGGTATACGGTCTGATATAACACGGCTGTCAGCCAATCAGCATTCAGGGCTCAAACCACCCAGTTTATAATACATGATAGTATAAGATGCAGTTGTAGTTTACTAGATCGGATTACTGTAAGGACTGCAGGAATGTTTTACTGACCAATTGGTAAAGCATCTGTGTGTGCAGAGTGCAGTGCATTGTGAAGGCCGCAGTGTGCAGTGCACCTACCGCCTCGTCATAACCCATGTGCATAAACTGCATGATCCATTGCTGCACATCTGGCCTGCTGCGGTCCCAGATGTTCCTCTTGGGCCTCCGTAGGGAGGTCAGGAACTCTTTGGCCTTGGAGGGGGTCACCGCCACCCCCGCAGGCTTCGTACCTCCGCCCACTACGGAAATACAGGCAGGAGAGGTTAAGGGACAGGTTGCGGATGTAAAGAAGTCAATAAGCACACCTGTTTGCCCACAGCAGGGTCAGAGGCAGGGGGAAGTGTGCAGGGAGCAGGGGAGCTGTCAGTGACTGAGAGACAGAGTGGTTCTGACCGACTAGCAGTAGCCAGGACAGACAGGAGAGGAGCCTAAGGCTGCATCAGCGACACTCTATAAATATCAACGGGTGTCTTTAGATTATTTATAAGACTCATAAAGGCATCATCATCTGAAACTGTCACTTATCAAATCCAGACACGGATCCCACAGAGGACTGCGTGTGTGGAGGTCTGTCTGAACTTGACAGGGCTATTCCAAGCTAGACAAGTGTGAAAACTTTACCACCTGAGGTGGATTGTCGATAAAGTTATTTTTTAAAACATTTTTATTGAACCTTTAACTAAACGAGTGAAAAAGGTGAATTGTTTTCCTGGTGTGTATGACGTATGTGGATGTAGTGTGGCTCAGTGTAGTCAGTGTGTGTGTAGCCTCAGCTGTGAGATGTTTCTAATGAGAAACAGCCATAAACCATATTACCATCTCTTTTCTTCAGTAGTCTGTGGAGCTTGTTCTCCGCTGTGCCATCTGTTGGAGACGCACAGACAAAAGAGGTTAAATAAAGAAAAGCAGATATATTGTACTTGATCTAAACATTGCATCAGTTTGTATTAACTGTTATATCACTATTACGAAAGACGTACGCTGAGCGTACAACATATTTGTATTGAGTTGCACCCCCTTTCGGCCTCAGAACAGCCTCCATTCGTCGGAGCGTGGACTCTACATGACTCCCATATTGACTCCTATGCTTCCCACAGTTGTGTCAAGTTGGCTGGATGTTTTTGGGCGGTGAGCATGTTTGTTTATTTTGAAGAACATTTGCCATTGTAACCTCACCCACCGAATGCACTCTTGACTCCTTTCAATGCGCACCACAATTCTGTTTCTCTGAATTGCCCTGTGAAAGCCTAACACTGTAATGATTATATTTGATAATTTAGCTCGTCATGTTGGCAATAGAACACACTTTTAAATCATGCCCACCTGGCCCAAATTGTGTAAGGATCGTTTGAGGATTGCGTAAGCAACAACGGTAATTGTGTGATTGCAGGGTTGTGTTCCAAACGAAACAACTAAAACTATGCTTTGCTGTAGTTCCTCAATGGCACAGCTTTAAAAAAACAACATATAATTGAAGACTCTTCTTTGAGTCATAAAAGTGCATTGAAATTGCTTAGGAACCTGTTAGACCTCGCACTCAAACCATTTAAATGGTTTTGTCTTTAAATGGTTGTACCTACCCCAAATTCTCCAGGAACATTATCATCATGTTACAGAATATATCCAGAGTATTTTCGGATTTCGTTTTCAACAAATGTGGGGAAAAGTACAATAAAATGGACATAAAATCAACAGTGTTTTGGATTCAGTCTTATGTCAGATGTGCCCAACTTTGGTCTAATCATGTTCCCATTATCTCCAAACGGTTCCCTTTCAATTGTTACCATGGTTATGCATAGGCTTTGCATATTTATTCTGTCAGAAACATTTCAATGTAGCCCTATCCATACAGGCCCATTCCCACAAGTGTAAAGGGTCATGGACGTGTTGTATAAATGGAGTTCTTTAAATGCAGTGTGGTGTGGTTTGATGGCCGGTTAGAGAGGTAGTGAGCAGAGACCTTCTTCCTCTAGCTAGCAGACAGTAGACGGTAGGAGGGTGATATTCACGGACAAACAATGTGACACGAGGGTGTGAAATCCTTCCTCCAGGAGCTGTGGTTTGGTTTGACCTCCTTTTGTCCTCCACACACAAATACTTCAATCCATCTCTTTCTCCCCCTCCCTTTTTTTTAAACTCTCCCTCCCTCTTGCTATTCTCTTGGTTTTACCTCTCCTTTTTATCTCCCTCTCTCTTCTAACCATTATTCTTTCTCCCGGTGAGCTTCAAAAATCACAGCTTCCTACAGAGCATCCAAGGTGGTGGCTACAAGGCGGATAGAATAGCCACTGAACTCTTTCAAAATCAGATGTCACACTTGTCCTCAAGGAGAAGAAAAATCCAGTCTTGGCCGATCTCAGCCATTTCGAGAAATAGTGAGATGGGGAAAATGTTGAGACAGGCGTGCAGGCCCCCTTTTCGAAAATCTCTATTCTGCGTAACAATTTTGGCACGTGGCAACATACTATGACATTTGAATGCATCAACCTGCAAATTTACAGTATACATGTGATGGGTCTGTGAGTACACTCAATCACAAATGTACAATATGAATGTGAGTGACGGAAGGGTTTTTACCTGAGTGAGCGCAATAGGAGAGGAAGACCGTTAGCAGTAGAACCTGCAGACAGAGGTTGTGGAAAGCCATGGTCTCCGTCTCTCTCCCAGATGTCTCTCTGAGCTTCAGGAAGCAGTGGGTAGAAGAAGCGGGAAGAGAATCAGGAGCAGTGGAAGCAGGAGTCTCCCCACAGGCCCAGAGAACAAACATTCCTCCCTGGAGGAAAACCTGCTTGTGCCGGTTCAGGAATGTCGTAAAAGGCAGACCCAGCCAAACAGAAGCACTCGGTCATTCTCTCTCATTCAATGTGTGGGTGATATGTTTGTTGGATGGGTAATACTTTATTTGGATAGTCCATCTGTAGACGCTCTACAGACGGTCTACAAGCTATTAGTAACGCTTCAACTACTAACCAAAACCTTATCCTAGCCCTAAACTTAACACTTACCCTAACCCTTATTCTAAACCTAGCCCTAACCATCTGAGGCAGTTGCTAATCAACAGATACTTTCAACAAACTATTTTTAGGGCGCCCGAGTGGCGCAGCGGTCTAAGGCACTGCATGTCAGTGCTAGAGGCGTCACTACAGACCCTGGTTCGATTCCAGGCTGTATCACAACAGGCCGTGATTGGGAGACCCATAGGGCGGAGCACAATTAGCCCAGTGTTGTCCAAGTTAGGGTTTGGCCAGGAAAGGCCGTCATTGTAAATAAGAATTTCTTCTTAACTGACTTACCTGGTTAAATAAAAAAATCTAAAAATGACCATCTGTAGAGAATTGACTTTTTGGGACTATCCAAATAAAGTGCGTCTGAGCATTACTACATCGAGAGTAGTGTCCGTTTAAGATATTGTGCATTCTCTTACTGAGATAATCTGATGCTTTTCTGTCAAATATCTTTACACAGAAAGTGGGAATTGTAACTGTCAAACAACTTGTCAAGCCTGATCAATGATGTCATAGAAACACAGAAGAATGTCCTCAAAGACAAAGCAGAAAACCTCCATATCATATTTCCTCCACATAGTCGGCAGTAAATGATAGTTTTCCTGTGTGCTTTTTTTCAGACCAAGTAGTAACTTAACAAATTGCATCATAATGCTGTAATCAACAAATCGGGGACCATATTTATGGAACACAACTCAAGGAAGTTTTCCCCTGGGGCATGTTTCCATGCAGAAAGAGCAAAATATCTCAAGGGAAGGACAGATGTTTCTGAACATGAAAAAACACATCCCCACAGAGAGAAAAAAAAACTTTTGAATTTCATTTCCTTACTTTACTTTGAAGTTTGTCGAAGCCCCAAGATCATGGAGACTAGTCCTCTCTACACAGGTAGGGGGCAGTACATTTGATTTGAAATTGTTCCAATTCTGCACCCTTTTCCCAGTACCTACTCATTCAAGGGTTTTTCTTTATTTGTACTATTTTCTACTTTGTAGAATAATAGTGAAGACATTAAAACTATGAAATAACACATATGGAAACACGTAGTAAAGTGTTAAACAAATCAAAATATATTTGAGATGTGAGATTATTCAAAGTAGCCACCATTTGCCTTGATGACAGATTTGCACAATCTTGGCATTCTCTCAACCATCTTCATGAGGTAGACACCTGGAATGCATTTCAATTAACAGGTGTACCTTGTTAAAAGTTGATTTGTGGAATTTCTTTCCTTCTTAATGTGTTTGAGCTAATCAGTTGTGTTGTGACAAAGCAGGGATGGTATACAAAAGATAGCCCTATTTGGTAAAAGACCAAGTCCATATTATGGCAAGAACAGCTCTCAACTGTCTCTTATGAGGACCGCCACAGGAAAGTTATACTTTACATCTGCTGCAGAGGATAAATTCATTAGTTACCAGCTTCAGATTGCAGCCCAAATAAATGCTTCACAGAGTCCAAGTAACAGACCAGTGGCGACCCGTCATTCAGGGCCCCACCTGTTTGCAAACAATATAACGACGCCAGGACAGCGGAGTCAATCACCACCTTCCAGAGACACCTGAAACCCCACCTCTTCAAGGAATACCTAGGATAGGATAAAGTAATCCTTCTCACCCCCCCCCTTAAATGATTTAGATGCACTATTGTAAAGTGTCTGTTCCACTGGATGTCAGAAGGTGAATTCACCAATTTGTAAGTCGCTCTGGATAAGAGCGTCTGCTAAATGACTTAAATGTAATGTAAATGTAATATAACAATATAAAAAAACTATTTAATTAAAGCTGCATAAATAAAGCCACATCTGGGGTGGCAGGTAGCCCAGTGGTTAGAGCGTTGGGCCAGTAACCGGTAAGGTTGCTGGATCGAATCCCTGAGCTGACAAGGTAAAAATCTGTCATTCTGCCCATGAACAAGACAGTTAACCCACTGTTCCCTGGTAGGCTGTCATTGTAAATAAGAATTTGTTCTTAACTGACTTGCCTGGTTACATCTTTTTTTTTTTTTTGAAAATAAAAACATGGTTTCTTTTTTGCTTTCTTGAGTAAGGCATCTCCAAAATGCAGGTGTTTCAGCCTAGGTCAGTGCTTTCTGTGGTGGTGGGTCGTATTGCGTCTGATTGGCTCAGTTTTCTGTCACTCATGGGACAGTACATCACCCCTAAGTCTAAGGTTAAAGCTCTAAAAATGTTTCCCGTTGGGTTCTGCCATAGAGTTATATTAGAAGTGTCCATCCAAGAAGGCTCAAGGTCATTGGCCACAGATAGAATGACATCAAATCACATTATATCCACAGTAGCTTTGATTGGACTGATCATGTCAACATCTTACTTTCAAAGTCTTAGCTAGCAGTCATTATCATAAATCAAGTCGACAATCTACTAGCACATCCTTTTTAATCCTTGTCATATGAAGAGAAATAATGAAGAGATATTATAGATAAAACGTATCGGTGTTCATCGGCCATTGAACATAAAGATTGAGTTGTTTGGGAGGAATCCGTGGCTAACTGCAAGCAGTGCAAAGCAATTAGTAACAGTAGCTTGCTATTCAATGGAGTGGCTGTGTGTTTTTTTCCCCAGAGTTCCCATCAGAGAATGCCAGACTTTGATGACAAAGTTTGATGACAAAACCGCCGTGCCACCTTCATGTTGAAGTGAGCACAGCACAACGACGTGAGTCCAAAAATGTATTGTATGCTGCTGCATAAATGATGTAATATGCCAGGAAGATATGTACACTGTAGCTAAGAAAGTAATACTACGTGTATGTTGTGTTGTAAGTTGTTAGTAGCCCATGTGCCTCACCCTAATAACTTGGTCTATTTTCACCTCTTAATTTCGCTTGTTACTGTTCTGACTCGGTGGTGCTGCACACGTAGCCTATAACCTGTTTTTGAGAAATGTCATCATCTAATATTGTAAGAGGTTTCAATGTCTGCTTATATACCCCCTTTATCTGACTTGGTGTACAGGGAGAATACTGTAAGAGTGGCCCATGTTTTGCATTCTGTCACTGTACATTTCAAAAGTGCTGAACATATAGTTATATTGACTTGTTAGATATAGTTAGATTGTTTCGTTGCCAGACAAGGCTCCACTGCCAGCCAGGTGTAGCGGTGGCAAGGATTCGCTCCATAGTGCCTGAAAAGAAATCTCTGCTGTAGGGACAGTTTTATCAGTTTGTGGGCACCGCTTGTCGCTGTTATAGTGCAATTAATGTATTATTTAGTGTTGTATTGTTTAGTGTAGTGTAGTGTCAACGCTGGCATGAATAAAAAAAATGTACATGCTAAAATCGCCACTGTAACAGACAAATCTCAACATCAACTATTCAGAGGAGACTGCGTGAATCAGAGGCCTTCATGGTGGAATTACTGCAAAGAAACCACTACTAAAGGACACCAATAATAAGAAGAAACTTGCTTGGGCCAAGAAACACAAGCAATGGACATTAGACCGGTGGAAATCAGTCCTTAGGTCTGATGTGTCCAAATTTGAGATTTTTGGTTCCAACTGCCGTGTCTTTGTGAGACGCAAAGTAGGTGAACGAATGATCTCCTCATGTGTGGTTCCCACCGTGAAGCATGGAGGAAGAGGTGTGATGGTTCTTTTCTGGTGACACTGTCAGTGATTTATTTAGAATTCAAGGCACACTTAACCAGCATGGACTACCACAGCATTCTGCTGCAATACACCATCCCATCTGGTTTGCTCTTAGTGGTAATAGTATCATTTGTTTTTCAACAGGGCAATGACCCAAAACACACATCCAGGCTGTGTGAGGGCTATTTCATCAAGGAGATTGATGGTGCTGCATCAGATGACGTGGCCTCCACAATCACCTGACTTTGACCCAATTGAGATGGTTTGGGATGAGTTGGACCACAAAGTGAAAGAAAAGCAGCCAACAAGTGCTCAGCATATGTGGGAACTCCTTCAAGACTGTTGGAAAAGCTTTCCTCATGAAACTGGTTGAGAGAATTTGCAAAGCTGTCATCAAGGAAAAGGGTTGCTACTTTGAAAAAATACAAATATTTGTTCAACACCTTTTTGATTACTACATGATTCCATACGTGTTATTTCATTGTAGAATAATAGTGAAGACATCAAAACAATGTAGAAAAGTGTAAAAAATGAAGAAAAACCCTTGAATGAGTAGTTGTGTCCAAACCTTTGACTAGTACGAGTAAAAAATGTCCCTACTTTTGACCAGGTCCCATAGTACAATAAAGGAAACACGGTGTCGTTTGAGACGCAAACTCAGGAATCTCCCAAAACATGACAGTCAACCAAGATGACACCACCATGTTTAAGACATACAGCAACCTCGTCCTTGTCTGCTCTCTGCTGAAGGTAGGAGAGCTGTTAAAGGCATTATAAGTGAAATCAATAATTGGATATATTACCATCAGTTCAATGTGCTATTTTATTGTGTTGAATACCTCATTGACCCTCTCTGCAGATTGCAAATCAAGGAATTATGTGTTTGTTAGTGTGGCATTGTGAAAATGTATCAATGTCTATTCCAGATTATGGACAAACCATCTTTATCCTTGTCCCTAGGAGACATGGAACAGCTATTGGTCTATTTCTTATTGCGGTGTACAGACAGAATACCAAAAGTAAATTAAAAACACAGGACACAACAAGACTCACCTCTAGGCCTGTTGTCCGCCTCAGTCCCAATATTTACTCAAATAAATTTTTCACAAGAAAGAAATCCCCTCCAGCAAAACGTAGGACCACAAAATGTACCATATGTTTTTAATACACACTAATTGGCTAACAGTCTGCTGGTAAATATATACAGTGGGGAGATCAAGTATTTGATACACTGCCAATTTTGCAGGTTTCCCTACTTACAAAGCATGTAGAGGCATGTCATTTTTATCATAGGGACACTTCAACTGTGAGAGACGGAATCTAAAAACAAAAATCCAGAAAATCACATTGTATGATTTTTAAGTAATTCATTAGCATTTTATTGCATGACATAAGTATTTGATCACCTACCAACCAGTAAGAATTCCGGCTCTCACAGACCTGTTAGTTTTTCTTTAAGAAGCCCTCCTGTTCTCCACTCATTACCTGTATTAACTGCACCTGTTTGAACTCGTTACCTGTATAAAAGACACCTGTCCACACAATCAATCAAACAGACTCCAACCTCTCCACAATGGCCAAGACCAGGGAGCTGTGTAAGGACATCAGGGATAAAATTGTAGACCTGCACAAGGCTGGGATGGGCTACAGGACAATAGGCAAGCAGCTTGGTGAGAAGGAAACAACTGTTAGCGCAATTACTAGAAAATGGAAGAAGTTCAAGATGACGGTCAATGACCCTCGGTCTGGGGCTCCATGCAAGATCTCACCTCGTGGGGCATAAATGATCATGAGGAAGGTGAGGGATCAGGACAGAACCTGGTCAATGACCTGAAGAGAGCTGGGACCACAGTCTCAAAGAAAACCATTAATAACACAATATGCTGTCATGGATTAAAATCCTGCAGTGCATGTAAGGTCCCCCTGCTCAAGCCAGCGCATGTCCAGGCCCGTCTGAAGTTTGCCAATGACCATCTGGATGATCCAGAGGAGGAATGGGAGAAGGTCATGTGATCTGATGAGACAAATATAGAGCTTTTTGGTCTAAACTCCACTCGCCGTGTTTGGAGGAAGAAGAAGGATGAGTACAACCCCAAGAACAACATCCCAACCGTGAAGCATGGAGGTGGAAACATCATTCTTTGGGGATGCTTTTCTGCAAAGGGGACAGGATGACTGCACCGTATTGAGGGGAGAATGGATGGGTCCATGTATTGCGAGATCTTGACCAACGACCTCCTTCCCTCAGTAAGAGTATTGAAGATGGGTCATGGCTGGGTCTTCCAGCATGACAACAACCAGAAACACACAGCCAGGGCAACTAAGGAGTGGCTCCGTAAGAAGCATCTCAAGGTCCTGGAGTGGCCTAGCCAGTCTCCAGACCTGAACCCAATAGAAAATCTTTGGAAGGAGCTGAAAGTCCGTATTGCCCAGCGACAGCCCTGAAACCTGAAGGATCTGGAGAAGGTCTGTATGGAGGAGTGGGCCAAAATCCCTGCTGCAGTGTGTGCAAACCTGGTCAAGAACTACAGGAAACGTATGATCTCTGTAATTGCAAACAAAGGTTTCTGTACCAAATATTAAGTTCTGCTTTTCTGATGTCATTTCTTATGTCATGCAATAAAATGCAAATTAATTACTTAAAAATCATACAATGTGATTTTCTAGACTTGTTTTAGATTCCATCTCTCACAGGTGAAGTGTACCTATGATGAAAATTACAGACCTCTGCATGCTTTGTAAGTAGGAAAACCTGCAAAATCGGCAGTGTATCAAATACTTGTTCTCCCCACTGTATATCATTGTCTATGGGATCAAATATTTCTCTTTACCTTGTTAGTAAATTAGATCCAATACATTTACCAATGCAAGCATTTGATCACATTCCATTGTTTACTAGGGCAAGATGAAATTAATGAAAGTATGTCCCTGTGCTTCAAAGCAAGCCATCCTTCTGCGGGCGATGTTCAGTTAATGGTAGATTAGGTTTTCAGGGAGCCCCTGCTTCACCCACTGACAGGACGCTATGGCAAACATCTGTCAGCGTGCAGACTGACTCCTCCTTAAGAGTAAAGACACACTGAGAGAACTCAGCTGCTGTGGCTTGTATGGGAGTCACACGACAGACCCCTCTGTCTGTAAGGAACATACACGCAGGGGACAATCCCCTTGTGATTAGCATGTGATAATCTGTGAATAGCATTATAAACTGGGATGGAACACACCTTAACCTTGGAGTTTGAATGGTCTGCCTGGAACGTACCCTTAGAGTGAGAGGATCAGTCTGTGATCCTGTGAGAGGGAGGAATACCTGCACTCAGCGCAGGCCTGGTCTTTGCTGTGAAACAGGGTTCAAAGAGAAGTCAGAGAGATGGGGGCGAAAATGTCTCTCTCGCACACACACACACACTGGGGGAATAACTAACACTTAAGATGGGTAGATTCTGAGAAATAGGAGAAAGGTCACGCTTCATGAGATTTGTACATAACACACAGCATCTTAATGCTCCTTTGGTGTGTGATTTCTTAGAGCTGTCAGCCGTATATAAGTGTTTAGGTGTACTGTGTATCTACGAGGATGATACACAACTACACCATCTTAACCTGACACCATCTCTACATCCACCTATCCTATCCCCTCCGTCCACCTGTTATCATGGCAACTGGGGGAGGGCTTGTTCTTTAAAGTGTGTGTTAATGGTCAAATTTCCCCCCATGTTGCTTGATCAACCCGCACGCCACTACACACAGCATGCCCTATGCTCTGCCACCACACAGCATGCCCTATGCCCTGCCACCACAGATCACTACACAGCATGCCCTATGCCCTGCCACCTCAGGCCACTACACATTATGCCCTATGCCCTGCACCACACCACTACACAGCATGCCCTATGCCCTGCCACCACAGGCCACTACACAGCATGCCCTATGCCCTGAAAACCTATGCCCTGCCACCACACAGTACTTCATATTCACTGCCTCTCTCTGATCTCTCTCAGCCAGCATGACATGCAGTTGCTGCCTGCCAGGGAAAAGAACACACAGATATGAAGAGGGAAAAATTAATTGGAGAATTCAAACACATCCACATCACTGCTCTTTGAATCACTCAATAGTAAGTTACAGAGATCTCTGGTATGTGAATTTGCATAGGGTCGATTACACGGATTAAGCAAGTTATTTTTAGTTCAAGAATAAACAAAATCTGTGTTCAGGAAACTAGACCAGAGTAGTAGGTTTAAGCAAGCCAGGATTCTGGCAGACAAACATGCTGATAGCTGCTGCACGATTGTACTTTTCCATGAAGCAATTGTTTAACAATTTTAAACTTGTGCACCAAGCACATCTTCTGAGAGGAGAGCTTTGCATGCAACGGCTGTTCAAGACAAGTTTAAAGAAACAGACTTTTCACAAGAAGTAAAGATCCAGGGCCCTGGGAGTTTAATTGGGTCGTAGAAAGGTGGTTTCACACACAGAACACATACAGATTTATTGTTCATGGACACAAAACAAGGCAAAGTCAAGTGTATGAGAGACCTGATCTGGTGTCAACGTGTGTTCTCTGTCTATCACACATACAGTACTGAGCATCAGATGACCTCCATGCAGAGGTACGTGTCACTATATGTCTTTTCCAGGGTCCTCTGAGGACGTAGAGGAGGCCTATGTATACAATTTACACTACTTGCATGCAGTAGAGAGATGTTGGTTCCAGTTCCGGTCCCGTAATCATAAAGCGTCTCAGAGTAGGAGTGCTGATCTAGGATCAGTTTTTAATTTTCAGATCACAATTCATTAGATTACATGGACAGGGGGGCCTGATCCTAGATAGATCATCATTCCTACTCTGAGTCTCTTGATACGGCCCCAGATCTAAGCTCAGCCCCCCCCACCCCCCCCCTATCCATATACTCTTATTCTTTTGGATCTAAAAAAGGCTAAACTGATCCTACACCGGTTTTTATATACATCGTTGTTGTTGTTGTGGTTCCTCACTCCTCGTCAGGGTCGGACAGCTCATAGCCCAGGCGGCTGACGGAGGGGAAGTGAGCCCAGAAGGTTCTGGACAGGTCTTCAATCTTCTCATAACCAGCATGCTCGCGCAGAACCTCCACCCAGCCAAAGAAGTCAGAGGTGGTCAGAGCCCAGTTGGGAATGCTGCGCTTCTCACGCCCCACATCTGCTGCTGGAAAACCAATGAGAGCACGAGAAGAGATGAGGACGTCAAAAGGGAACCAATCAGAGGTTGAGTGAATGATACTGCACTTCACGAACACTGGACACATGACACAACTTGACATGTTGATAGCTGTTTACTACATACATTATTTTCAGTGTAATACACAATCTGTATTCATTGATTATACATGTGTGTTTGTGACATTGATAGAACCACCGTACAGAACCTTTACTAAAGGGCAGTCTGCCTCACCAATGGGAAAATCTACACTGCAATTTCCCCACTTCCTAGCCTCCCTGCTACACCAACCATAACAGCATCGTTCATTTCTCCGTGTTCACCTCTCTGTCACCCCTTCACTACAACCTGAGCTTAAGCCGCATTCCTTTAACCAAAGTCAATAAAATACCTTGTAAAAAACGGCTTGTCTTCGAATTGAAACCAAAGCCCCCGTTGAGCATCTCAGGCTTATGGTTGATTAAAGACCAGTCTGGAGCGAGTGGCTCCGGACATCCCCTAGGCCCAGAGATAGGCCTCCCACTGTGGGGTGGTGGGAGAGAGGGCCAGGTCCACGCTGGGAAAGCAGGCTGCCACAACAACACTCAGCTCCCAACTCAAACATAACAACGGTGTGAGTGAGAGACTATAGAAATATGATGATAACTGAACCATGTAGTGTGGAGGCACCAAGGAAGTCTTCTCTCGCATCTGTCCCTCTGACCTCTCTCCTGGCCTCTTGCTGTGTGTGTACATACACTGAATGTACAAAACATTAAGAACACCTTCCTAATATTGAGTTGCACCCCCACCCCACCATCCTTTTGCCCTCAGAACAGCCTCAGTTCGTCAGGGCATGGACTCTACTAGGTGTTCCACAGGGATGCTGGCCCATGTTGACTCCAATGATTCCCACAGTTGTGTCAAGTTGGCTGGATGTCCTTTGAGCGGTGAACCATTCTTAATACATACGGGAAACTGTTGAGTGTGGAAAAACCCAGCAGCGTTGCAGTTCTTGACCAACTTAAACCGGTGCACCTCACACCTACTACCATACCTGTTTGTCTTTCCCATTCACCCTTTGCATGGCACACAGACACAATCCATCAATTGTCTGAAGGCTTCTTGAGCCTGCCTCCTCCCCTTCGTCTACACTGATTGAAGGGTATTTAACATGTGACCCCTGGTTACCCAGTCTCCCGGTAACACACACTCACCGTTGCCATTTTCTCTTGCTGTTTCCTCAGCCTCTGCGTGAGAGGGAGAAAAGACAATAACTATTCATACTGAAGGCACCCTATGGGTCTTCATGGTGACTCACACATCCCTGTTGATGGGTGACTTGTGACAAAACAGAGATAACGTGAATTAGTCTAGCTAGTGTTCTCAGTATTAAAGTGGATTTCATTGTACCAATCTCTCGTTCTCACTAGGATTGAGGAGTGCTTTTTAAAAAATCTCTGTCTATCAACTCCCCCCTCCATCTTTGTCTCTATCTCTGACATTGCCCAACACGCTGGGCAGGCAGCAGCAGATTAACAGACGGGGGTGTTGCAGACAGAGGGAGGGAGATGGGGGCAGCGAGGTGGACAACAGGGGATGAAGAGGATATGGAGCGTCTGACTGCTAAGTGCTGCTCTGACATTCAGACATTCACAGCCTTTATTAAATCTCCTCAGAGGATAGGAAGGTCACGGCAGATCAATGAAGAAGTAAGTAAAGGCCAGTGGAGAAACACAAACCTGGGTTCAGCTACTATTTGAATACATTTCAACATACTTTATTCTGGGCTTGATTGAGCTTGCCTGGCACAATAGAACCAATAGAATAGTCGGGAAAATACAAACCCTGCCCATCTGGCACTCCAGGCAGACCGAAGCAAACGCTAAACGTATTAGAAAATTCTTGAATAGTATTTGGACCCAGGTCTGGGAGGATACATAGAGGAGAGGAAAGATAAACGCTCAGCTTGGTCAACAGAGACTAGAGAGAGCTAAGCACGGTAGGCACACAGTGTAATATTTCTACCGTCTCAATGAAAACGAAAGAGGGAGAGAGAAATCGAAAGAAGGGAATGAACTGCGACTGGTCTATTCTGACCCACATAACCCACAACCAGCTGCTTTTCATCAGAACAACGCCATTTCCACTCAATCAAATATCTCGGAGTGATGTTGTGACAAAAGCTCTATGTCTCTGAATAGCCAATACTGCACATGCATTGTGTAGTCAAGGCAAGCAGGAAGAAGCTCTATTCAATTAAATATACAGTATTGTGGTGTGTTGTTGAAGAAACAGTACCAACGGTCCTTATACCAATACAAAGAACACTGTATATCATGGGAGGGCATCCGTTTCAGTTGAAAGAAAAACCTTCAAAACTTTCTCCTTGTATTCCACAATAAAATCCAAGTTGACAGAAAAATGTGCAATTGTAAACAATGTAAAGAGATATGTTGAGTACTAAACTTCATATTTGGTGCATGGAGACAGAACCCAGTAAAAACACTATAATCAATACCTGTCTTATGTGTTGCTGTTGACTGTACCGGCTGTTGAAATGTCAGAAGGTTACATTCCTAGTGAACTAATGGACAACATTCCCTCAGGGGAAACAAACTGTATCTCCAAGGTAATTAGTTCCAGTTGACGGTTTCTGAGAGTTGCTCCAGACTGCAGTAAGAGACAACAGCAGGCCAATAACAGTCTCATTCAGATGTAACATTCAACATCTCAATAGTGGAGGATTCCTCTCTCCATCTATAGCACAAAGAGCAGAGAACCCAGTAGAGGTAGTGCACTTTTCTCTGTTCTTTCACATCAGCCCAGAGATATTGGAGAGATGAATTGAAGAGGCCGCCACCACTTCAGACTTGAGTTTCATCCAAGTACACCTCACAATCCAATACTAACCATATGCGCAAAACAGGTTCAAATGATGTTGAAGAGATGTCTTGTAGTTATCACTGATGAAAATGACACAGGCTCCGAGGCTCTCACCACTGTGGAGTCCTAACAGGCTGACTTACCTATTAGAGAGAGGAGAGAGCCAGCAGGACGACTCAGAGCAGCATTGAGACGCAAAGACGAGGCATGGTTCTGCACGGCGGTAGGCCGTACAAAGACAGAAACACAACCACAACCTGTGAGAAATTGTCACAGCGTTTACCACCCCCCCCAAGAGTTCTGCTCGTTCCGAAACATCTTAAGGTTCATCTTGGGGAGAGGATTTGTGCCAGAGAATGACACAACAAAGTAGGTTTGAATCAAGCAGGAAGACTAAGAGCTACATTTAACATTTTGAAGGAACATTTCAGATTTTGCAGCAGGTGCAGTGTTGGCATTTCCCCCCCAGTAACAAGATAAATCACCCAAAACAAAATCAATAAACAATCTTCATTTACACTGATACAGGTATCTGGTGTTGGATCCGGGCTCTTCGTCCTCTTGCTCTGGGTGTGTGTGTGTAGCGTGCGTATGTCCAGATATGCCGAGACCCTGGATGAGAGGACAGATACAGTAAACAGAGCTGTCCAGGGTATGTTGGTCCTTCACACTTCAGATCCACAAGCAATACCTTACCTCCGAACCAACCGTCCTCTCTGTCCTACCCAGCCTCCACTTCTCACACCTGAAGCAGGCATGTCAACAGACTGAAATCCTTCCTTTGTGGACGAAGGGGAGACGGGAATGTCAACACTCTCTTACCCCTCACCAACTAGGTCCGATGCAGACAAGTTGTACCAGTCTAGATAACTTACCATTGCTTATGTTCCCGAGCATGACAATCATGTACTGTTGCAGAAAATAGTATTTGTCTGTTAATATCGTCCATTCATCTAATAAAACACAATTATCAATCATCCTTTCATGTACAGTAAAACGTTCGATCAATACCTGCACATCTCGAAAGTGACAAAAGCTCAAAGCAAATGGATGCATGTGTGACGCCGAGATAAAAGCGTCTGCTCAATGGCACATATTATAATATTAGAAAAGACAAAACTAGACAAAAACACCACATAGTCGTACACATACCGTAACTGTGAGCCAAGGACTGCGTTCTCTCTCGACTCCTCTTTTCGTACTTCTACACGATCTCAACCAGACGACCACAATGGAGGCCTCAAGTACAGTCCACATTCACCTCTGTTTGTCCCTGAGGAGTTGTACAGGACCATTACGTCTCGGCAACACCTGTCTTGGATCTGGCTAGCTATATCTACACTCATTTATCTCTAGGAAAGAGACAACATGGCTACCATGGGTTAGGTTGTAAGGTATCAGAAGCAGTGTCTGCTTCCCAAATTACATCCTATTACCTAAATAGTCCATTACTTTTGACCAGGGGCCCATAAGGTGCAATTTGGGACAAACTATATTTGGAGACAAACTAGATCTCCTCATGCCGTATCGGGATTAAGGAGAAGCATTACAAACGTTCTGATAAAACGTAAACGAAGCAAGCACTTTTGTGGTTACCTAAGCTCTTGCATCAGGATGGGCCTTCAGTTCCTGAAATGACGAAATCCTACCTGCAGTAACATTGCCATCTGCTGGTAGAAAATGGTAAATACAGAAATGCAATTTGAATGTATTCTAATTGAACAAGATTGAACAATATTTTAAAAACGTGAAAGGGAATAAAATGACACTGCAGACAAATGTGCAACCAGAAAGCTTATTTCGGCAAAACTTTTAATTGAACAAAAGTATTTCAATCCTCAGTCACCACACCATCTTGGAGTACAGTACATTCCGCTGTATCTAAATTCATATAATATTCACCCTATTCTTCTTTTTAAATATACATACACAGCTGAAAACAAGATTTAAATAACAGTGCTCAGTAACATTAAGACACAGTTTTTCATCTTTAAAAGCAGGAAACAAATTTTGAACAGACTTTGATTGGCAAAGTCTATCGCTCTTGAATCTCCATCCTCGGTCAGCGACGTTTCCACTCGGACGTTGAGGAAAGCGGTGGATTCGAAGAGAACGTTAGGGGCACATTTGAGCAGTAGGAGGGTGTGGCACATGGTCGGCAGTATACATCGACGGACATTCAACGCGCAGCTTCCTGACCGTGTCCATTCCACAGTACACCTCCAGGGGGCGTCCTTTCCTTATCTGGTAAATACAGTACAAGTACCATTTGTGGTGCCTTTCTTTCTGGTACAAGAGTCTATGGAAACGTAATAGTACTTTCTGCAAGGGACGGGTCACTCGTTAACGACAGACAAAGCAACAAGACCTGCTGGAGACAAACAAAAAGAGAAGAGCTGTTTCTCTCCTCCCGTTTGTTTTTTTGTCTCCAGTGATAATGTGATGTCCCGGTCAACACGTGAAATATTCACTTTCGTAGCGTATGTAAGCTGTCATGAAGGAAACATTGACTGTAAATCCCCGTCCGTGCTCAGGTGGAGTTGTCAGGCAAGGCAAAGAGCGGGTGCTTACAGACGGGCCCTTACTGAAGCTGTTCTCTGGACACTTCTGGACAGGACGCGGTGTCATTATTCTGAAAGGAATCTGAGCTACGGTGGCCAACATGTTCCATTTGAGTCTCTCTCTGTTGAGTTTATGGTGACTTTTAGCAGCTGTATTGAAGGGCCATGGGCAGACCAGTGGATATTGCTGTGCTCAATCAGTCAGTCGGAAGTCCGTTAATAAGGCTTGTTATTAGGCCGAGCACCGGGGTCCGGAGTGTGTGTGTGTGTGTGTGTGTGTGTGTGTGTGTGTGTGTGTGTGTGTGGTCACAGCAGAGGTTTGACCAGGTAGAGTTTGTCTCCATGTTCGCTGGTGAAGATCGGGGCTTTTTTGTAATGCTCCACCAGTTCATCCATGCTGCTGAAGCGTCTCTGGCCGATACAGTAGACCCCCTCCGCCAGCGCAACCTTGAAGTGCTTGTTCTTTCCCATCGCCTTGAGAGACACGGAGAAATCACTGGGCTGGGAGAGAGAGAGCGAGAGATAAGAAATGGATGACTATTGCCATGGAGTTTCATTCTTAAGCCACTAGAGGGGGCCTTAGTTCTACTGTAAAGTCCACCCATCCCACTGAATAATGTACGATTTCCCTCAAGACAGCTTTCCCAATAAAAACAGCTCAAAACACAGTATGATAAAGCTATTGTAAACCATAGAGTACATTATCATATAAATAATAAGAGACACGAAAATCAACTGTTCTCCACCCATTTCCACCAATCACAATACTCTCTCGACCACTCACCGATGATTCGCTGTCTCTGACCAGGAAGTCTCCCTGACTTCCTCTCTCGTTGAGCGCACACTCTGCCTGATGCCTGGTCACTCCCCCATAGTACCAGTCCTTCCCGGCAAACTTTCCCACGCGGGCCGGCCCTGTGTAGTTGATCTGGGGCGAGTGGGGGCCCGAGCCCATCCCACCCCCGGGGGCTGGATCGTCGCTAAGGATAACCACATAGTTCTTTGGCACCAGGCCCACCTGTCCACGGGCGTTCCGACACCGCCACCACTCGGGGTCGTTCTCCGGTTTCTCCAGCACCACCATCACCTCGCCCTTTTCAAAGTTCAGCTCCTCATCGGTCACAGAGCTGAAGGGGTACAGCGTCTGAACAGTGTGGATCGCCCTGGTGGTCCCGTTGGTCACCCCTCCCGACCCTGCTCCCTGTCCTGGGTAACCTCCGCTTAGGTCCCCCCAGACAGCCTCCTCCTCTCCCTCCTCCAGGACATAGTTAGAGGGGAACCAGCCT
Source organism: Oncorhynchus masou masou (assembly GCF_036934945.1). Lineage (NCBI taxonomy): Eukaryota > Metazoa > Chordata > Actinopteri > Salmoniformes > Salmonidae > Oncorhynchus > Oncorhynchus masou. The sequence continues at coordinate 22,597,727 of NC_088218.1, forward strand.
ACCCGACCTTCAGAACTCCCTCGCCACCAGCCGTCGCTACACTTCTCCATGACAATGACCCTTGACCCCTTCACCAGTGTCAGCTCGTCTTCCCGCTCCGCCGTGTAGGCGAACTTGACCAGGGCTGGGATGCTGAGGTCATAGATACGCTCGGCGCTGCTACCTCCGCCACCATTGGACGGGTACTCTGCGTCCGTGCTGGGTGTTGGCGAGGCATCGCGGGCACTCGTCTTCCTCTTCGTCTTCCCCAGGCCTTAGAGAGGGAGAGACAGAGAAATAACTTGGTACAATAGACAAATATTTATACCACATATTGAAGATCTCCGCAGTAGTTCCACAACAGAGCAGAATAACATAGTAAAAAGTCCCTCAACATATTAGAAAAAGTCCTGAGGTGAAAATGTCTCCAAACCGAAAGCCCAACGTGGTCATTGAGATTGAGTAGGCAGCTATGCTACTCCAAAAACAGCCTTCAAGTGAGGTGCAGCAGCAAGCTGGGCTAATTAGCTCCTAGTACTGCTGGTAGAGGACATTCCAGGGTTAGGAGGTCACCACTTCTCTTTAAGGCTGCAGCCAGGGAGAGAGGTAAACACTTCAGATAGAGTTAGGGGGGAGTGAGGGGTTTTGGGTAATTAGTGCTGGAAGGCCAGAGGGGAGACCGGGGGGGGGTTGGTTCTGGGTATTGATAGTAGAGGTCAACCGATTAATCGGAATGGCTGATTAATAAGGGACGATTTCAAGTTTTCACAACATTCGGAAATGGGTATTTTTGGGCGCCAATAAAATAAAATAAATGTATACCTTTATTTAACTAGGCAAGTCAGTTAAGAACACATTCTTATTTTCAATGACGGCCTTGGAACAGTGGGTTAACTGTTCAGGGACAGAACGACAGATTTTCACCTTGTCAGCTCGGGGATCCAATCTTGCAACCTTACAGTTAACTAGTCCAACGCAATAATGACCTGCCTCTCTCTCGTTGCACTCCACAAGGAGACTGCCTGTTACGCAAATGCAGTAAGCCAAGATAACTTTAATGCTAGCTAGCAACTTATCTTGTAAAAACAATCAATCATAATCACTAGTTAACTACACATGGTTGATGATATTACTAGATTTTATCTAGCGTGTCCTGCGTTGCATATAATCTGACTGAGCATACAAGTATGTAAGTATCTGACTGAGCGGTGGTAGGCAGAAGCAGGCACGTAAACATTCATTTAAACAGCACTTTTGTGCGTTTTGCCAGCAGCTCTTCGTTGTGCGTAAAGCATTGCGCTGTTTATGACTTCAAGCCTATCAACTCCCGAGATGAGGCTGGTGTAACCGAAGTGAAATGGCTAGCTAGTTAGAACGCGCTAATTGTGTTTCAAACGTCACTCGCTCTGAGCCTTCTAGTAGTTGTTCCCCTTGCTCTGCATGGGTAACGCTGCTTTGATGGTGGCTGTTGTCGTTGTGTTGCTGGTTCGAGCCCAGGGAGGAGCTCGGAGAGGGACGGAAACTATACTGTTACACTGGCAATACTAAAGTGCCTATAAGAACATCTAATAGTCAAAGGTTAATGAAATACAAATTGTATAGAGGGAAATAGTCCTATAATTCCTATAATAACTACAACCTAAAATTTCTTACCTGGGAATATTGAAGACTCATGTTAAAAGGAACCACCAGCTTTCATATGTTCTCACGTTAGCTTTCTTACATAGCACATATTGCACTTTTACTTTCTTCTCCAACACTTTGTTTTTGCATTATTTAAACCAAATTGAACATGTTTCATTATTTACTTGAGGCTAAATTGATTTTATTGATGTGTTATATTAAGTAAAAATAAGTGTTCATTCAGTATTGTTGTAAGTGTCATTATTACAAATCAAATAAAAATCGGCCGATTAATCAGTATCGGCTTTTTTGGTCCTCCACTAATCGGTATCGGTGTTGAAAAATCATAGTCGGTCGACCTCTAATTGATATGCGATGTTAATCCCTCTCAGGCAGCTACTGGCCAGACCAATGTAAAGGAAGGCTGTTTAGGAGACAGGAAACGGAGATCAGTTCTGCATCCCAAATTGCACCCTATTCCCTACATAGTGCCCTACTTCTGACCTATTTACCTTTAACCTCTTTCAACAACAACCCCCCAAACCGGTCCCCCACTGTAAACTACTCCTGTAAAATTAGGCTCCTCCTTTCACTTTAGACTCAATCCCTCGAACTTGCTCTCTGAACATTGACACATCTATTTAAGACAATATAGAGAATCACTCATGCATGCAGAAGAAAGAGGATCATTGTTGTTTAAAGCCTAGTGTTAGACAGAATTAACCTCAACCCTCTCAGCCACTCCCTCACAGCCAGGTAGGAGAGCACTCACCTACAACCCCCCTTCCTCCTCCACCCCGCCCCCCCTCTTCCTCCTCCACCCCGCCCCCCCTCTTCCTCCTCCAAAATACAAAATACATTTGTCACTCACTGAATACGCCGTGCCTGCAACGATCGTGATTTACTGTCGTTACGCTCGGTGTGCACTTCCAATAAAGGACTAAATAAACATTCACAAGCAACCGAAAACAGTTCAAGGTATTGTTTTGAACCGTAAGAGGCTGCTTTGCCCAGATACTGGTTCAATAATAGAGTAGCCTAGATCCTACATACGGAGAAACACACACACACACACACACACATATATGGAGACCGACAGCATGATGGACCGAACAAGTTAAATATGACCCACAACAAACAGAATAATACACCCTCAGAGTTAAAATGACAAGAAGACAGCCCTCGTCTCCATGAATCAGCCTCCACCATGACACAAAGGCCAGTGGCAGCGTCACAGGGAAACCGGGGATAAGAAGCTGCTTCTGTTTCGGCCTGGGGGGTGGGAAGAAAGTGAGCGATTTGGAAAACAGTGCCCTTGAGAGGTGGGGGGCGGGGGGAATGGAGGATGGTGAAATACCATCACTTAGCCCCTGTCACAACTATCCCCCATCAACAAGCCATTCCACCCCTCACACAACAAGCTGTGAGAAGGCGGCACCATCACTATTTATAGCTTTCACAGAAATAAAGGAAATAGCTAAGATTCGTTTTACATACGGGATCGTACTGGGCTGTTGTTTTACACAGTAGGGCCGATGCCATTTCAAGGGGTTGTAGAGCAAGCAGCAGGCAGGCAGGGAGATTAGCATTTACACACACAACTTTTCTAGATGACGCACATATACCTTCCTTCCTCAGCAAGCTCTAACAGCTGGTCCATGACTTTCATGCTCATTCCTCTGCAGCATGCAACAACAAACGAGGCACTCTGTGCTGCGCTCACACACCACAACGGTAACGACACACTAACTCACAGTCGCCCCCACTAAGCAACGCTGCGATGACAGTGACAACACTAATTAGACAACATCAAGCGCTAATGGGAACCTGAAAGATAATCAAAAAATAAGTAGGCATAAATCGCGAGGAAGTGCCTTGAGAGCATAAAGCACAATTGGCCCAGCGTCGTCCGGGTTGGGGGGGGCTGTACTTGGCTCATTGCTCTCTAGCGACTCCTTCTGGCGGAACGGGCGCCTGCACGCCGACCTCGGTCGTGAACGATGTTTCGTTCGATACATTGGTGCTGACTTCCAGGTTAAGCGGGCGGGTGTTAAGAGGCGCGGTTTGGCGGTTAATGTTTCGGAGGACGAATGACTCGACCTTCACCTCCCGAGCCCGTTGGAGTTGCAGCGATGAGACAAGATCAAAATTGGGGGTCAAATTAAAAAATTGGGCCCTCACCAAGCCATCCATTCGTTCAACTGGGCCCTCACCAAGCCACCCATTCATTCAACTGGGCCCTCACCAAGCCACCCATTCATTCAACTGGGCCCTCACCAAGCCAGCCATTAATTCAACTGGGCCCTCGCCAAGCCATCCATTCATTCAAATGGGCCCTCACCAAGCCATCCATTCATTCAACTGGGCCCTCACCAAGCCATCCATTCATTCAACTGGGCCCTCACCAAGCCATCCATTCATTCATTCAACTGGGCCCTCACCAAGCCATCCATTCATTCATTCAACTGGGCCCTCACCAAGCCATCCATTCATTCATTCATTCAACTGGGTCCTCACCAAGCCATCCATTCATTCATTCATTCATTCAACTGGGCCCTCACCAAGCCATCCATTCATCCAACTGGGCCCTCACCAAGCCATCCATTCATTCAACTGGGCTCTCACCAAGCCATCAATTCCACCAGGCCCGAGGCGAGTCACAGTGTGGACCCATACAGCTGACTCGTTGATGCTTAACGATACGCTCTTAATTTATGCTGATTAAGAAGAACAGGCCAGGGACAGGTGCAGGGAAGCAATGTAGAGGACCTGGGGACAACTGTTCAATGTAACAAAATGGTGATTGCAGAGTAACACTAATCATGTATGGCTACTGCAGTGGTACTGGAGGAGTGAGAAAATAAAAGTAATTCGATGAGAAGTGACTGCCAAGCTATTCAGTATCAATCCCAGATATAGGCCCATTTCATGGGCTGATGAATAGAACAGGCTGTGCTTAGTCAGAATGTTCTCCTTGCAATATAATGCTCAGATGGTCTCCGATAATAGATAATTGGTCCACTGCCCACCATGCTATTAAGTAGCAGTGTGATCCACAAGAAGAATGTGAGTCCAGGTGGTCCTTAGTGCCCTCCTCTCTCCCCTCCCACCCTGTGTTTCTCGCTCCTCACACCCTGTGTCTCTCGCTCCTCCCACCCTGTGTCTCTCGCTCCTCCCACCCTGTGTCTCTCGCTCCTCCCACCCTGTGTCTCTCGCTCCTCCCACCCTGTCTGTCTCTCTCCCCCTCCCTCCTCTCTCTCCTCCCACCCTGTCGGTCTCTCTCTCCTCCCACCCTGTCTGTCTCTCTCTCCTCCCACCCTGTCTGTCTCTCTCCCCCTCCCTCCTCTCTTCCCCTCCCACCCTGTCTGTCTCTCTTCCCCTCCCACCCTGTCTGTCTCTCTTCCCCTCCCACCCTGTCTGTCTCTCTTCTCCTCCCACCCTGTCAGTCTGTCAGTCTGTCAGTCTGTCTGTCTGTCTGTCTGTCTCTCTCTCCTCCCACCCTGTCTGTCTCTCTCCCTCTCCTCCCACTCTGTCTCTCTCCCCCTCCCTCCTCCCACCCTGTCTGTCTCTCTCTCCTCCCACCCTGTCAGTCTCTCTCTCCTCCCACCCTGTCAGTCTCTCTCTCCTCCCACCCTGTCAGTCTGTCTGTCTGTCTGTCTGTCTGTCTCTCCCTCCTCCCACCCTGTCTGTCTCTCTCCCTCCTCCCACCCTGTCTGTCTCTCTCCCTCCTCCCACCCTGTCTGTCTCTCTCCCTCCTCCCACCCTGTCTGTCTCTCTCCCTCCTCACACCCTGTCTGTCTCTCTCCCTCCTCACACCCTGTCTGTCTCTCTCCCTCCTCCCACCCTGTCTGTCTCTCTCCCTCCTCCCACCCTGTCTCTCTCTCTCTCTCCTCCCACCCTGTCTCTCTCTCTCTCTCTCTCTCTCCTCCCTCTCCTCCCACCCAGTCTGTCTCTCCCCCTCCCTTCTCTCCTCCCACCCTGTCTCTCCCTGTCCTCCCACCCGATCTGTCTCTTTCGCTCGCACTCCCTCTCTCCTCGTCTGTCGCTCTCTCCCTCCCCCCCTCCCACCCTGTCTCCCTCCCCCTACCTCGCACTCTCCTCCCACCCTGTCTGTCTCTCTCCCTCTCCTCCCACCCTGTCTGTCGCTCTCTCCCCCTCCCTCCTCTCTCTCCTCCCACCCTGTCTCTCTCCCCCTCCCTCCCCTCTCTCCTGATGAGACACTTCACTTAAGGTGTGATATGAGACTAATGAATCACTCGCCAGCAACTTTTGCTTTATTCAATTTTCATAAAGCTGATTTTCTTCTCCATGTGTCTGTCTGAAGTTAAATTCCAGCACAGGGAGGATATACTGTAAACCGATACCTAGGCTACATCTACCTATATCTACCCTACAATCACTGATGCATATCGGAGTAAGATGATTATCTGAGGTTTGCCAGGAACTCATTCTCTCTTAATTACATTTTTTCCCCTGCACGATGGCTGGGAAAGCTGTGTGGGTGTACTTAAGAGGACGAGGGGATGGAGGACGATGGAGAGAGGAGGAGGATATACTGTAAACCGATACCTAGGCTACATCTACCTATGGGAGGATATACTGTAAACCGATACCTAGGCTACATCTACCTATGGGAGGATATACTGTAAACCGATACCTAGGCTACATCTACCTATGGGAGGATATACTGGATGCATATCGGAGTAAGAATGGAGCGAGAATGGAGCGAGTAGAGGCGGAGAGTGCTCGTCTCCCAGACAATACTCTCGTCGTTTAACTCTACACACCCCTCGACGGCTCTCCGTCGCTCGCTGTCACTTATCAAATCAAACCTTAGAAATTGCTGCTCAGACAAGAATGGCTCCGTCTGTTCTACTGTCCTCCGATCACCCATCACCGACTCAATTCCCTTGACAAGTCTCTGCATTCAGATAGGAAGAAACTTCAGCAGTAGCAGCTTCTGGCTCGGAGTAAAAGCCGAGCACCACTTTTTCTCCAAACGCATCTCACAAGTTCCGGACAAGCACAACGTAGTTCGATCTATATACTAGGACTGCAACACGATCAGCTTGACAACACAGGTTTTAAAAACGCTAACATTTAGTACTGACCAGCAACGCTCTGGTTAGCTAGAAGGCACATCGTCTTCCCTGGCTGAGCAGCATACTACATTTGGGCCCCTGAAGTTGTCAGCAAAGACAACGTGACCATATACATCGCATGGCAACAAATCGAGCCGCGACAACAATGTCCAACTGCCAGCCCTGAATGGTTGAACACCGTATTGACAGAGCCAGTGGCCTCAACACAACTCTCATTACACTGACATTATGACAGAGCAAACGTCAAATCAATGAGGGTAGCACACCAGAATGAGATCTGCAGAGTGGCCAAGACTCAAAGAATGTAGCTAATCAAGAGGAAAGTCCTTTAACCACCTTGTTTACAGAATCGGTGACAAGCAAGAGTCATTAACAAAACATATCTTCATCAGACAACTGTACTTGGAGGGTTAATTTAAAAACACAATTCATCTACTTGACTGCCTTAGGTCACCCAATTTTAAATTAGCCACATCTTCGACAAAACATTATTTATTTGTCATTATGAACTGGGTGGTTCAAGCCCGGATGCTGATTGGCTGACAGCTGTCGTATATCAGACTCATATCACGGGTATGACAAGACATCTCTTTTTACTGTTCTAATTACGTTAGTAACCAGTTTATTATAGCAATACGACACCTCGGGGGGGTTGTGGTATATGGCCAATATACTACAGCTAAGGGCCGCATCCAGGCACTCTGCGTTGGGTCGTGCTTAAGAACAGCTCTTAGCCATGGTACGTTGGCCATATACAGTTGAAGTCAGATGTTTACATACACCGTAGCCAAATACATTTAAACTTTGTTTTTCACAATTCCTGACATTTAATCGAAGTACAAATTCCCTGTATGCTGTCCGGTCCTCTGGCAGTCTCTATGGGGGTGCCACAGGGTTCAATTCTCGGGCCGACTCTTTTCTCTGTATATATCAATGATGTTGCTCTTGCTGCGGGCGATTCCCTGATCCACCTCTACGCAGACGACACCATTCTATATACTTCCGGCCCGTCCTTGGACACTGTGCTATCTAACCTCCAATTGAGCTTCAATGCCATACAACACTCCTTCCGTGGCCTCCAACTGCTCTTAAACGCCAGTAAAACCAAATGCATTCTTTTCAACCGATCGCTGCCTGCACCCGCATGCCCGACTAGCATCACCACCCTGGATGGTTCTGACCTTGAATATGTGGACATCTATAAGTACCTAGGTGTCTGGCTAGACTGTAAACTCTCCTTCCAGACTCATATCAAACATCTCCAATCGAAAATCAAATCAAGAGTCGGCTTTCTATTCCGCAACAAAGCCTCCTTCACTCACGCCGCCAAACTTACCCTAGTAAAACTGACTATACTACCGATCCTCGACTTCGGCGATGGAAGCAATTTTGTAGATGACAACACTCTACTCAGCAAACTGGATGCAGTTTATCACAGTGCCATCCATTTTGTCACTAAAGCACCTTATACCACCCACCACTGCGACTTGTATGCTCTAGTCGGCTGGCCCTCGCTACATATTCGTCGCCAGACCCACTGGCTCCAGGTCATCTACAAGTCCATGCTAGGTAAAGCTCTGCCTTATCTCAGTTCACTGGTCACGATGGCAACACCCATCCGTAGCACGCGCTCCATCAGGTGTATCTCACTGATCATCCCTAAAGCCAACACCTCATTTGGCCGCCTTTCGTTCCAATACACTGCTGCCTGTGACTGGAACGAATTGCAAAAATCCCTGAAGTTGGAGACTTTTCTCCCTCACCAACTTCAAACATCTGCTATCTGAGCAGCTAACCGATCGCTGCAGCTGTACATAGTCTATTGGTAAATAGCCCACCCATTTTCACCTATCTCATCCCCATACTGTTTTATTTATTTACTTTTCTGCTCTTTTGCACACCAATATCTCTACCTGTACATGACCATCTGATCATTTATCACCCCAGTGTTAATCTGCAAAATTGTAATTATTCACCTACCTCCTCATGCCTTTTGCACACAATGTATATAGACTCCCCTTTTTTTCTACTGTGTTATTGACTTGTTAATTGTTTACTCCATGTGTAACTCTGTGTTGTCTGTTCACACTGCTATGCTTTATCTTGGCCAGGTCGCAGTTGCAAATGAGAACTTGTTCTCAAATAGCCTACCTGGTTAAATAAAGGTGAAATAAAAAATAAAATAAATAAATAAAAAACAAATTCCCTGTCTTAGGTCAGTTAGGATCACCACTTTATTTAAGAATGTCAAATGTCAGAATAATAGTAGAGAGAATTATATATTTCAGCTTTTATTTCTTTCATCCCAGTGGGTCAGAAGTTTACATACACTCAATTAGTATTTGGTAGCATTGCCTTTAAATTGTTTAACTTGGGTCAAACGTTTTGGGTAGCCTTCCACAAGTTTCCCACAATAAGTTCGGTGAATTTTGGCCCATTCCTCCTGACAGAGCTGGTGTAACTGAGTCAGGTTTGTAGGCCTCCTTGCTCGCACACACTTTTTCAGTTCTGCCCACAAATGTTCTATAGGATTGACATCAGGACTTTGTGATACCCACTCCAATACCTTGACTTTGTTGTCCTTAAGCCATTTTGCCACAAATGTGGAAGTATACTTGGGGGTCATTGTCCATTTGGAAGGCCCATTTGCGACCAAGCTTTAACTTCCTGACTGATGTCTTGAGATGTTGCTTCAATATATCCACATCATTTTTCTGTCTCATGATGCCATCTATTTTGTGAAGTGCACCAGTCCCTCCTGCAGCAAAGCACCCCCACAACATGATGCTGCCACCCCCGTGCTTCATGGTTGGGATGGTGTTCTTCGGCTTCCTCCAAACATAGCGATGGTCATTATGGCCAAACAGTTCTATTTTTGTTTCATCAGACCAGAGGACATTTCTCCAAAAAGTACGATCTTTGTCCCCATGTGCAGTTGCAAACCATAGTCTGGCTTTTTTATGGCGGTTTTGGAGGAGTGGCTTCTTCCTTGCTGAGCGGCCTTTCAGGTTATGTAGATATAGAACTCGTTTTACTGTGGATATAGATACTTTTGTACCTGTTTCCTCCAGCAAGGACCTTTGCTGTTCTGGGATTGATTTGCACTTTTCGCACCAAAGTACGTTCATCTCTAGGAGACAGAACGCGTCTCCTTCCTGAGCGGTATGATGGCTGCGTGGTCCCATGGTGTTTACACTTGCGTACTATTGTTTGTACAGATGAACGTGGTACCTTCAGGCCTTTGGAAATCGGTCCCAAGGATGAACCAAACTTGTGGAGTTCTACATTTTTTTGTCTGAGGTCTTGGCTGATTTATTTTGATTTTCCCATGATGTCAAGCAAAGAGGCACTGAGTTTGAAAGTAGGCCTTGAAATACATCCACAGGTACACCTCCAATTGACTCAAATTATGTCAATTAACCTATCAGAAGCTTCTAAAGCCATGACATCATTTTTTGGAAATTTCCAAGCTGTTTAAGAAGGCACAGTTGATTTAATGTCATGATTATTCAATAGTCCATAAAGAACCGTTAAGGTAGATTACAGTTTTAGTTCTTTTGAAAAAGGTTCCAGTTGGCAAGACTGTCTGCGTCCCAAATGGCACTCTATTCACTATATAGTGCACTACTTTTGACCTGAGCTCCTTTATAAAAAAATAAAAAAACATAGCACACTATATAGGGATCAGGGTGATATTTGAGGCACCCAATGTGAACTGTTCCACTAAGATGAACGGAGGACATGGAGTTGAGTTTCATCCTAGCTGGGTTGGCACCAGGTCATTATTTGTGGGAAGGTGAACGGAGGTCATTATTTGTCATTATTTGTGGGAAGGTGAACGGAGGACATGGAGTTGAGTTTCATTCTAGCTGGGTTGGCACCAGGTCATTATTTGTGGGAAGGTGAACGGAGGACATGGAGTTGAGTTTCATTCTAGCTGGGTTGGCACCAGGTCATTATTTGTGGGAAGGTGAACGGAGGACATGGAGTTGAGTTTCATCCTAGCTGGGTTGGCACCAGGTCATTATTTGTGGTAAGGTGAACGGAGGACATGGAGTTGAGTTTCATTCTAGCTGGGTTGGCACCAGGTCATTATTTGTGGGAAGGTGAACGGAGCCAACGTTTCCACAGGCAGAGCATTATACTGACTGGCACCCAATGGAGAGCTAAGAACACATCAGAAGCCTATCAGTAGACCCAGCTCCAAAACAGAAACGGAGGTCATTTGAATCGCTACAAAAGGGCTGCAGTTGTGTTGGTAATTTTAACACCTCAGTGGTTAGAGATGATTATGTACTGCACAAACCTGATTACTTAGAACACACACACACACACACACACTTTATGACTAAATAAACATAGAAGATAAGTAGACCTATACTAGATAGGATTCAAATCAACTGGTGACTGACTAAAGCAAATATTGCATCGCTTTGGTGTTTCCAGTGAAAACATGAAGGCATAACACCTGCCGTGGAGAAGGCAAACGTGTCACTGGTTGAAGTAACCCTGGTAATAACCAATCAGAAAACAGATGGAGGCCCAGCCATACACACACAGGGGTTGTCCTTGGAGGAAGCCACGGTTATAGCAAGTTGTCTGGAGATGATTGGTTAAATGTTCTGACATTTCTACTGATCCCCATTGGGGATGCAAACAATTCAATACAACAAGAACATAGCAGTTAGCAAGTTCACGTGTGGGTGCGTTCAAGGCGTGTGTGTGTTTAAGCGCATGCCCGCATTAGGAATCACAGTTTACAGTGTGTAAGCCTGATGGTATTTGAGTGTGCATTCCTTACACAAAGCAGTAACACCCACCTTCCACCACTTCATCTGCCTTGGGGGGGAGAGGGGGAGAGAGAGAGTGAGTGAGTGAGTAAGTGAGAGAAAGAGATGCCAAAAAAGATGTGTCTCACTACAGGCCTGACAACAGAGAACAAAGAGAGCTGTTGTGGATATAGAGTTCCCCCTTTGAACAGTGTCTCCAGGTTTATATTAATTGATAAATAGCTGGAGTGGTAGGGAAGAGTATGTGTCACTGATAGCAGCAGAAAACACCCTCAGGTTACTCACTATTTATACAACGGGTGGGGTCTAATCCCCGTGCTGATTGGTTAAAACCGCATTTCAGCCGGTGTTTATTCCACAAGTTACCACCGGCTAAAGCTATGACGTGGAAATGCCTATTTAATCTGTTCCATCTCACTGTGCAATCCACTGTCTCATCAGCCCAGCCAGGCAATTTACACATTTGACCTCCACTATAAAAAGCATTTCGACATTATCTCCCATTTCTTTTAGACTAGCAATTGCTTTTCAATATCGGAGATGTGTATAAAACTTGCGGGTCTGTCTCTCTGACATTTGCAACATTATTTCAATATTGACATTTCATCTACAGCTGTCCCATAGTAATGAACGTGTCGGGGTCGGGAGATCGGGACGAGACAGACAGGCAGCTTTTCTCAGCCAGTCAAAATCCTGAATCAGCATCATTTTTATGGACACGTACAAAGAAATGTCAACAGAAAACAGGTCAAACTAAATTAAATGCAGCTAGTTTGCAGTCTTTCCAGCTTCAGTTTGACGTGATTGTGTTAGCTGTGTTGTTGGCTAGCTCCTCTGAACAACAGTGTCCTGACGAGAGAGCAAGTTTTCTATGGCAGGCAAAATGGTGCATCATTAGCTCATTGTTATGAATGTATCGAAATCCATGTCACTAGAAAACAGCTTAAACCAATGAAAATGCAGCCACTTTGCTGTTATTCTCGCTTTTTGACATGACTAAGTTAACCGTAGTTGGCTAGCTAGCAAGCAAGGGATAAGACCGTTGCCAGCCAGTATGACAATGGAACATTCAGAATGAACGACTGAGTCGTGTCCATAGATACAGAACAAAAAGACTTAACGACTGAGTCGCGTCTCTGTCAACCGAACCGATATAACGAACAACCTGCCGGCTTGGGTAGCAACCCCTAGATTTGTGTCAGGACCATATCTCGTGGAAGGATGAAATAGTATGAACAAATGAATCCAAATAAAGTTAATGAAAATATGTCAATCATTATTTGAATATGTTGGTAACCTGTTAAAAGGTGATAACGCCCTCGAAGCCGGTGTTTGGAGGATATATTGGCACGGTTTCTTGGCCCGAGACGATGTTTCTCAACACCTGTGCCAATATATCCTCCAAACACCAGCTTCGAGGGCATTAACACTTAAGCAGATATAGTAGAAGCCTAATAGTCTAATGCAGACCAGAGTCATATTCAGGAAGCAAATGTGTTGAACGTTGCACATAGAAATATCATGAATAGAGCCAACAAGAACCCTTATTCTGTCAGAGGTCTGTTCTACATAACATATTTCCACCTGAACGCTCCACGGCGACGCTGTTGGGAGTTGGATAGAGAACACAGTAAGTAGGTTATTTCCGTGATGAGACATAAAGGAGACAGATCTGTGTAACCTCTGTGAAGCTTGTTATAGCCAATCCACGGAGCAGAACAACATGGCGCGTTGCCAGAGAGCTGCTGTAAACGATGGACACAACCTGTGTTCGTTCTATCCTGCCAGAGGGATCCACACGGCAGGTCACTGCAAGTTGGTTACAAATGCATTCCACTGACACAGAGCAAACGGTGGATTGTTGAAGCGTGACGCAACCTTGGGGACAACATGCAACCTTGGGGACAACATGCAACCTTGGGGACAACATGCAACCTTGGGGACAACATGCAACCTTGGGGACAACATGCAACCTTGGGAGCAACATGCAACCTTGGGAGCAACATGCAACCTTGGGAGCAACATGCAACCTTGGGAGCAACATGCAACCTTGGGAGCAACATGCAACCTTGGGAGCAACATGCAACCTTGGGAGCAACATGCAACCTTGGGAGCAACATGCAACCTTGGGAGCAACATGCAACCTTGGGAGCAACATGCAACGAAGACAGACATCCTTTGACTGAAAAGGCATGGACATAAGCCAACGAAGACTGGAAGACCATAAGTGTTTTAACATCCAAAACCCATCAGGGAGGAACAGCAGTGAACTATGTTTCCTGAGAGAGAGAGAGAGAGAGAATGAAATCCAGCCACATTAAAAGACATCCCATAAACTAAAAATGGTTGGCTCTGGTTGCATCCGGTGTTACCAACAGCTGTCATAGCTTGGTTTTACAGTTCTTAACATTTAATACCATTCCATTCCACTCCACTCAAAACCAGATTCATTTAACCCCCATTTTAACACACGTGCCCTTGAGGTTGCCATAGCAAACAGTAGGAGACCCTGTCAGACTGTCATGACGGAGGTTAGATATCGACCTGTCAGCTGTGGGCCCGAACAGCCTTCAAATGATTGATTATTCCCTAAACAGCACAACACGTGCCACGTGTTCATGGTGAGCTATCCACTCTCTGTCTGCCCAGGCCTACAATTTATCTTCTCAATTTATCCTCACTAAACATTATGTAGATTATTCATCTGCGATGGATGATAGGGGAGATTAGAGATGTGAAAAATGTTTCCAGGGGTTCCAAAGGCTCATTAATTCACAGAGAGAGAGAACAAAAGTGAGAGAGTACAGATGAGTGTACAGCTAGCTACATCAGATAAAGCAGTATTCAGGGACAGTAAATGCCATGGGCCATGGCCTGTTTCTCCTGACAGAGAGATTTTACTACCAACATACTCCTCCCCTCTCTCTCTCTTACTGCCCCCCCACCTCTCTGTTTTACACATTCTAATTCTCTCCATCTCTCGGCTTTCAGCATAGGATGCGTGGCTGATCAGAGACCCAGCGCCGGGATCAGACAAGCAGCAGGTTGTTAATTGCATTGTCTGTCAAGACCTCTGGCAACTAGGCAAAGCACTAGGAGAAATCATCTTGGCTAGTAATCCTATTCTTTTAAGTCTCATCTATCTTGTGCATTTCTGATGCATGCGCCTATTCATCCCTGATAACATTGAATGGCAAGGTTCCATCTCATCACAACTTCAGTTCCTATTGCCCAGTATCACTCAAGTGTCGACCACTTAAATGAAAAAAATGCATTGCCTTGCCCTTTCGCTCCATTTGGAAAGGATCTCCAATTCTCTGTGAGTACGAACATCTTTGTATCTACCAACAGATATTAATTCATTAGCCTAATAAGGGCGAGAGTTCTACCCGATCAGTCCACAGTGAGAATTACAGGAGCTCAGCTAATCCCAGCTGTTGTCCAGCCAAGAAAATCTTTGATCATTGCACTTCATATTAAATTAGTTCTTACCTCCTCTGACCTGGGAAAAAAGCAGCTTCAATACCGGCATTTCTCCTGATCGATCACACCAGCTTTCCCTAGCCTGATAATGAATAGCTTAAGGGACAGCCTCACAAAACAAAACTCTTCTGTATTAAACATACTGTTTACAAATCACCAGCATTGAGAAATCATTTCTAACTGGAGAGTGTAAGTGTGTGAAGGAGTCAAGCATTTAACAGTGCTTCATCCGCATTAAACACACGGAGGTGAGACGCCTCTGTGGAGGCACCCCTCGAAAACAGCAGAGAGAAGAAAACACACACACACTACTTGGAGATAGTGTGCACCGCCTCTGTGCACCCCTAGAAAACAGCAGAGATGACCTGTCTTACGCACACCCTCGTCCACCCACCTACACACTTAACCCAAACTCACCGAGTGTGTCTTTGATGTTTTTCACCAGCGAGGCCTTCTTTAAGCTGTTTTTCCTCTCCACATAGTTAGAGGGGACGTAGCCGGTCCGGTTGGAGGCGTTCCTCACCCTCCACCACGTCTTGCTGTCATCCAGGAGCCACAGCCGCTCGTTTTTCCGGATGTCAAGTTCCTGTTCCTGCTGAGCCGAGTAGTCCCACTTGGCTATAACTATCACCTCCTCCGTCATTTTTCATGGAGCCCCTCTGGAACAGAGAGACATACTGTTAGGTCAGGGTGGGGTTAACAGTAGGGCTGTCACGGTGCCCTTTATCGCAATATTCTTTACATGGTAAAAAAAAAAGAAGAAGAAAAACACAAAGAAACTCTTTGGTCCTTTAAAATCCTACTGTATTTAAAATATTGTGCGCTATAGCTTGGAAAATAAACAAATGCGACTCAGGATAACAACATAACGTTAGTTTACAACATTAGCTCCGTTTTCCTAAAGAAGTTAAATCCACTTCGCGTGTTGTTTCCTTGCCGCGATCCTAAGGAATTGTCCCTGCCCTAGTTAACAAGGCATTTAACACTCGAAAATGCACACACAGACGAACACCAGCAATACACACACATGAATAAAACGATGAGGTGAGCCGTTTCCGTGCAAAACTCTCGAGAGAGAGAACATGTTTCTCACACACACACACACACACACACACACACTCTGAAGCCAGTCTCAGAGGGATGGTGCCATCCACCACTATGGTCTGTTTGTGTCTCAGACTGACATGGTGCAGGCCTGGACTTGGCACTTGGTGTCTGTCACACAGCTGTTGTTGTAAGACATCTGGCAGAGCGAAGCCTCTCTGCCCTGTAATCCAGGTAGGCTGAGAACTACCGTGTGTGTGTGTGTGTGTGTGTGTGTGTGTCTCCTTCCCTACTTGTCAACTAAGCTGGGAGTTCACGCTTTACTTCCAAACCACACAAGAGCCTCTCTCTTTTACCAGCTTCTCTTATTATTCTTAAATGTACCAAATTAGTCAGCTACACACTGAGCAGAACACTGTTCTATGTTAAATGCGTCTATACACATGCACGGCTTAGAGAGAGGAGAGAGGAGAAAGAGTTATGGCAGACAGCACCTGCCGTTCTAATAAGGAACATATCAAACCGATCCAGGAGATATCTAGTGCTGATGCACACTGAGGGTAAACACAAAGACTGGGGTCTATTCATGGAAAGAGAGATGGAGGGATTGGAGAGGGAGAGATGGAGGGAGGGAGGGATTGGGGAGGGAGAGATGGAGGGAAGGAGGGATTGGAGAGGGAGAGATGGAGGGAGGGGATTGAGAGGGAGAGATGGAGGGAGAGAGGATTGAGAGGGAGGGAGGGAGGGAGGGAGGGAGGGAGGGAGGGAGGGAGGGAGGGAGGGAGGGAGGGAGGGAGGGAGGGAGGGAGGGAGGGAGGGAGGGAGGGAGGGAGGGAGGGAGGGAGGGAGGGAGGGAGGGAGGGAGGGAGGGAGGGAGGGAGGGAGGGAGGGAGAAAAACGAGAGGGAGATGCCAAGATGGAGACATTAGGGTCATGGGCAGGGGTAAAAGAGATGAGAGGGGGAGTAGAAAAGGAGATAGAATGAGTAAGCCAGAGAGAGCGAGAGAGAGACAGCGAGAGAGAGACAACACGGAGTGCTCTCTTACTGGATGGTGTCCCCAGCCAAACCGTGTGTGTCAGAGAGATATTGCAGTGACAGGCCGATTTTCCTTCCAGGGCCAGGCAGAGGTGCCCTCACCCATCGTCCTGACACCCTCCATAGGGATGAGGCTGTAAGCCAGCCAGCACTGGAGTCCCCAGCCCTCTCACCCATCACCCTTCAGCGGGACGGCCTTGACAAGTCATAGAGGGAGGGCTGGGGGGTTCCAGGCGCCAAGCAAAAACGATAATGCACACACTTCAGAGCTGTCACACTAACCACTGGCCACTTCTCCGCCTGACTGAGACCGCATTATTCACAGTTCATACAGTCTTTCTTTTCAACTCGAAGGGCCAGTTTTCCAGACCCGGATAAAACTCTTTGAATAAAAAGCATGCTCACCTCGATGTAAAGTGTTCTTTAGTCTAAGGTTCCAGGAAACAAGTACGTAGGGCTGCGAGGGTTGCGTCTTTACTGATTCGCTGTTATTTCTACAGCCCATTGAGTTTGATATGACTCAATAAGGCTACAGTAAAGAACCTCAGTGACCCAGCAAGAGAAAGCCACTATTGTCTGAGAGTGATGATGTCACCCTACTGGAATTCTTTCCTCTCTCATCCATGACCGTAGGGCAGGAAGAGCCTGATAAAGGCTGTCAAGCCTACTGTCATCAACTGGCAGGGTTAAAAGGCACAAACATGTTGAAGACATTATTTTCAAGCAGAAGTTGATTTTGGGCCTAATGCTGAAAACAAATATGCAAATTGCAAAGCCATAAAACCTATTTACCTCAACGCACCATAAATCCAGTCAAAGTTACTCAACTAGACTTCGATCCTAATCCTATGGATTTTCACCATTACAGAGTAGGCATTCACATTTCATGGCTATTAGAAAGGGCTCACAGAGCTTGGTCTTTCCACACAGCTGTACCCCCCCCCCAGTGTTAGTTATGAATAGGAGGTGTTCATGAAGCAATACAGAACAAATGTAAGTGTCTTGAGTTGTGTTTGCGTGTTCTACGGTCTTGTAAATATATGATATTGTCACGATACTTAGGTGCCTATGTGATATGTTTTGCGAATCTCACAATTCTACATGCATTGCGAGTCGATACTGTGATTTTATTGCGATTCCACAGTCCTAACATATTGCTTATGTTTGCTGCCGGCGGACAAGAGACAGCGTTGAGAAAACTAGTTTTGATGTAAATTTTAAAAAAAGGTGCTGAAAACAAATTGGCTCTCTATTTCAAAAAGAAGATAGCTTGTTCTCAATGAAGGAAATACATTGACATTTTGGTTCAGGTACAGTCAACTAGAGCAAAAATAACAATGCGATAGTCAAAACGATACAGTATATCGTCAAACATATCCTCGATATGTAACTGCATCAATTTTCCCCCATCACTATTGATATGGTATCTTGGCTTTAGCATTCACCAGGATTTTGCATTCACCAGATTTAGTGTGCTGGTTCTGAGAAGTATTCTTTAAACTTTTCCTGAAGCAATTGTTGATATCTTGAAATTGTTCATATCTAGAACATTTTTGGTATCTTGAAAATGTATGTGTTCTTGCTAAGATTCTCTTGACAAATGAATGATGAAATGCATTTCTCATACATGGCAGTACAGTTTTTAGACAAAAAGATCAACAATCTGTGAAAAGGACTGGAGTGTCTTTTCAACTGAAAGCCCCCCAAAATATAGACTTCATTCAGTGTCCAGAAAAGTGGATTGGCAGTATAGGCACATGTACAGGGAACTGCCAAAATAAAGGAAACACTTGAGTAAATGTTGGATACAAATTATATTGAGAAAAAAAAAGATAATTAGGTTCTGGTGCCTGGCCTTGTACACTATATTCAGACTGCCTGTAATTATACAGTGGGGCAAAAAAGTATTTAGTCAGCCACCAATTGCGCAAGTTCTCCCACTTAAAAAGATGAGAGAGGCCTGTAATTTTCATCATAGGTACACTTCAACTATGACAGACAAAATGAGAAAAAAAATCCAGAAAATCACATTGTAGGATTTTTAATGAATTTATTTGCAAATTATGGTGGAATATACGAATTTGGTTACCTACAAACAAGCAAGATTTCTGGCTCTCACAGACCTGTAACTTCTTATTTAAGAGGCTTCTCTGTCCTCCACTCGTTACCTGTATTAATGGCACCTGTTTGAACTTGTTATCAGTATAAAAGACACCCGTCCACAACCTCAAACAGTCACACTCCAAACTCCACTATGGCCAAGACCAAAGAGCTGTCAAAGAACACCAGAAACAAAATTGTAGACCTGCACCAGATTGGGAAGACTGAATCTGCAATAGGTAAGCAGCTTGGTTTGAAGAAATCAACTGTGGGAGTAATTATTAGGAAATGGAAGACATACAAGACCACTGATAATCTCCCTCGATCTGGGGCTCCACGCAAGATCTCACCCCGTGGGGTCAAAATGATCACAAGAACAAAGCCTACCATCAGTAACACACTACGCCGCCAGGGACTCAAATCCTGCAGTGCCAGACGTGTCCCCCTGCTTAAGCCAGTACATGTCCAGGCCCGTCTGAAGTTTGCTAGAGAGCATTTGGATGATCCAGAAGAAGATTGGGAGAATGTCATATGGTCAGATGAAACCAAAATATAACTTTTTGTTGCATCCAAAGAACACCATACCTACTGTGAAGCATGGGGTGGAAACATCATTTTTTGGGGCTGTTTTTCTGCAAAGGGACCAGGACGACTGATCCGTGTAAAGGAAAGAATGAATGGGGCCATGTATCGAGAGATTTTGAGTGAAAACCTCCTTCCATCAGCAAGGGCATTGAAGATGAAACGTGGCTGGGTCTTTCAGCATGACAGTGATCCCAAACACACCGCCCAGGCAATGAAGGAGTGGCTTCGTAAGAAGCATTTCAATGTCCTGGAGTGGCCTAGCCAGTCTCCAGATCTCAACCCCATAGAAAATCTTTGGAGGGAGTTGAAAGTCCGTGTTGCCCAGCAACAGCCCCAAAACATCACTGCTCTAGAGGAGATCTGCATGGAGGAATGGGCCAAAATACCAGCAACAGTGTGTGAAAACCTTGTGAAGAATTACAGAAAACGTTTGACCTCTGTCATTTCCAACAAAGGGTATAAAACAAACTATTGAGATGAACTTTTGTTATTGACCAAATACTTATTTTCCACCATAATTTGCTAATAAATTAATTAAAAATCCTACAATGTGATTTTCTGGATTTCGATGAAAATTACAGGCCTCTCATCTTTTTAAGTGGGAGAACATGCACAATTGGTGGCTGACTCAATACTTTTTTGCCCCACTGTACAATCCTGAGGTACTATGCCTTCTGCTGACATTTTGAACATCAAAATGTCACATGCTTTATGATAGATTTTGATCCAAGATTTTAATGTCCATTTAAGACATCCATAATTGAGGGCGCAGCATCCCTAACGGAGGGCGCAGCATCCCTAACGGAGGGCGCAACATCCCTAACGGAGGGCGCAACATCCCTAACGGAGGGCGTAACATCCCTAACGGAGGGCGTAACATCCCTAACGGAGGGCGTAACATCCCTAACAAAGAGCGTAACATCCCTAACGGAGGGTGTAACATCCATAAAGGCAGTTTTTCCTCTCTAAAGCAAACATGGAAATGACAATCTTTTCAAATTTATAAATTGTGTGTTCAAACTTTCCTTCGCAATGGCTATCTATGTTTTGATCTGAGATGTACAAACTCAGCTAGGTTGTCGTCTTGTTCCATCACTGCTCTGCTCTGTCTGCTCACACCCTGTTCAGCTTGGTGTGCAGTGGAATGCCAGCATAGTGCCGTGGTAAGTTCATCAATAGATGTAATATTTCATAAAAAGGCAACAGATCATTGTAACCGTAAATAGAACATTGCCCACACCTTAATCATTGTCAAAACAGTTATGGTAGAGTATAGGAATCTGACAACATTGAGAAATAACTATATTGCGTTTTCTTCTCAGAAGATGGAGACAAACTGTTCGAGGCTTACTCAGGAGGGTTTGGAAGATCGTGACCTGCTCTGGCATCTCAGAAGAAGAGAACTGTGACAGAAGGTCAAGATCTCACACACACACGCACACACACACGTCTACAAAAATCACAATTTCTTATTATGCGTCTTGTGTATATTGTGCATTTCAACAAATATAATACTGAACTGAGAGGAAGGTTAAGCAAGTATTACTTAATAATAACTTTTGAAGTCTTTAATAGATCATTAGGGCACAAAGCCTGTATTAACCAATAGCAGAGAGTGCTTATGGAGGTCAGGAGAGCAGAGATTGCCCTAGAGGGGATAGGACCAGGAGGCTGGGGAGGATGTGGACGAGTTTTCAGTATAATTGCATAAATGTGCAGCAGGGTCGAAGCTGCCTGTAACGGGTAGGAGAGAGATTCCTAACGGGTTTAACCAGGCTCAACTCAGCCAATTTCTCAGCCAGCTCTGTAATCCAATTTGAGGATCCTTTTTATTCGTCTGAGACCAGGAGAAGGGGAGGAGAGGGGGAGACTAAGAGAAAGATGGGGGGCAAGGTGAGAGAAGGATGGGGCGAGTAATACAAAGGGAGCGAGGGGGCAGAAAGACCGAGGGAGAAAGAAAGAGTGGTCTTTCATTAGAGAAAATAGGACCAATGATGATCAATGTGAAGACCAGGAGAGAGACTGGAAGAGAGGTTCATCATCATGCTACTGTATGACTCAGTATGAGGGCAGCAGAGTGCTATAAAGACAATGACCTCAAACGGGAAACCTGTGGACACAGACAGGGCTGCAGTGCAGAGCTTCCAGTACGGACTGGGTTAGAGGCTATAGGAGCAGGCAGTGCAGAGCTTCCAGTATGGACTGGGTTAAAGGCTATAGGAGCAGGCAGTGCAGAGCTTTCAGTACCGACTGGGTTAGAGGCTATCGGAGCTGGCAGTGCAGAGCTTTCAGTACCGACTGGGTTAGAGGCTATCGGAGCTGGCAGTGCAGAGCTTTCAGTACCAACTGGGTTAGAGGCTATAGGTGCTGGCAGTGCAGAGCTTTCAGTACCGACTGGGTTAGAGGTTATAGGAGCAGGCAGAGCACGCAAGGGGGAGAGTATGTGGATGGAGCGACAGAGGCTAAGCACAGTTCCCAGTGCCAGCTGTGCTCTCTGCTCCCCCTTCGACCCCCTGCTGGCTGGGTGGCGTGTCTCAGCTCACCTAGGCCTAACCAGCCCTGACAGCAGGGACCACTGCCAGGGTACCATGTCATGCCATGCCAAGTGGAGGGCATATGAGAAGTGTGGAACTAATAGACTCATTTTGTGTGTGTGTTTGTGTCAGGGTTTCCGTTAGCCGGTAATAGCTGGTTTTTGGGCGATTTAAGAAAAGAAAAAGGGGAAAAAAGCTGAGTAAACAAAATAGGTGCCGGCCAGTTGTCCGGGAGAAGAAGAAAAAAATACAATTGTGAAATAATGGTTTTTAGCATATTGATTGATGGAAATACTAGTTAGGGTTGCAAAGGGTCGGAAACTTTCCAGGTACAAGTTTTCCATGGGAAGTTAAGCCCGGGAATTTGGGGAATTTTGCTTAAATTCGTTTTATTTTTTAAAAGTTAGCTTATAACAGTGAACCTTTTTTTGTGGGATACACATAAGGCAATTCTAGGTTGTGACATATTTTGGTTAAACTATCCCCAATTCAATGGAATTGCAACCCTCAGCATGCACAGTGCATTCTTCCATCACATGTGCAGCTGATTCTCAAGATCTTGCACACTAATGAGATGCTATTGAGCCCACACAACTACACTGTCTGAGCCAAGGACTGCATGCTTTATGGTATGTTTTGATTACAATACTGGGTGGCCTGAATATATTTTATATGACATACATGTTTTTTGTTAACTAGTAAATAGTAGCCTACAGCAAAGTGTGTTTAAATCATTTCTAACTTGTTTACAATTTCTGCTAGTTAGTTTTTGCTACCATGTGGGTTTTAGCTTGCTTGAGCCTGCTAACTGAGGTGTTAATTCACAACATGTTTCCGTACATGTCTCATTTTAAAACATTTATCTTACAAAAGGAGTTGTTTAATCGAACTGCTTAACTATCTATCTGTACATGGAATTGTATTTGGGGTTTTATACAATTTTTACAGGAAAATGCCACATGCACAATCAGATGTGTGGAGACATTTCACTGCAGCTAATGTAGAAGGAAAAGCTGTGTACATTTACAAATACTGTGCCAAATCATATGTGAAGAATGCAACAAAGATGCAGAATCATCTGGCCAAGTACATAAGGTTCCCTCTGCGCTCACAACAACCAACCTCTGACAAAAGTCCATCTACTTCTATTCAAGGGGAAAATGATGAATAATCATACACCTTATCGATAGCAACAGCTCATGGTCCCCCTGGAATCAGTTTTGACTCAATGGAGGAACATTGTCAGAGAAATGCTGATTAATGTCTTGTTCGAGCTGTGTATGCAACTGGTTCACCTCTGATGCTCACAGGCAATGTGTATTGGAATAGATTTCTGAATGTTCTTTGCCCAGCATACACCCCTCCAACCAGACATGCTTTATCTACTAATTTCCTGGAAGCAGAGTTCAACATAGTTCAAGTGAAGGTCAAGTAAATCATAGAGAAAGCAGACTATTGCAATCATCTCTGATGGGTGGTCGAATGTTCATGGGCAAGGAATAACTAACTACGTCAGCTCCACCCCTCAACCAGTATTCTACAAGAGCACAGACACAAGGGACAACAGACACACTGGTCTCGAAATTGCAGATGAGCTGAAGGCAGTCAATGACCTTGGACCACAGAAGGTATTTGCACTGGAGACAGACAATGCTGGGAACATGAAGGCTGCTTGGTCTAAAGTGGAGGAGTCCTACCCTCACATCACACCCATTGGCTGTGCTGCTCATGCATTGAATCTGCTTCTCAAGGACATCATGGCACTGAAAACAATGGATACACTCTACAAGAGAGATAAGGAAATGGTTAGGTATGTGAAGGGTCATGAAGTTATAGCAGCAATCTACCTCACCAAGCAAAGTCAGAAGAATGAGAGCACCAAATTGAAGCTGCCCAGCAACACCCATTGGGGTGGTGGTGTCATCATGTTTGACAGTCTCCTGCAGGGGAAGGAGTCTCTCCAAGAAATGGCCATATTACAGTCTGCTGATATGGCCAGCCCCATCAAGAGGGTCCTCCTGGGTGATGTATTTTGGGAGAGAGTGGTAAGCAGCCTGAAACCTATAACAGCAGCCATTGCACGGATTGAGGGAGACAATGTCATCCTGTCTGATGTTCAGACTCTGCTTACAGATGTAAGAGAAGAAATCCGTACTGCCCCGCCCACTTCACAGTTGCTCCAAGCAGAGGAAACTGCAATTCTGAAATACATCAAAAAGCGTGAAGACTTCTGCCTGAAGTGTACATGTTTGACCCCAAGTATGCTGGCAAGAGCATCCTGTCTGGTGCAGAGATCAACAAGGCCTATGGTGTCATCACCACCTTGGCCTGGATGAGGGCAAGGTTCTTGGCAGTCAGGCGAAGTACACTTCCAAGCAAGGGCTTTGGGATGGAGATGCAATATGGCATCATAGCCACCTGGTGGAAGGGACTTTGTGGATCTGAGGCTCTTTCCCCTGTTGCCTCCATCTTCCTCCAAATCCCACCAACATCAGCCGCCTCAGAGCGCAACTGGTCCTTGTTTGGGAACACACACACCAAAGCACACAACAGGCTGACCAATACAAATGTTGAAAGATTGGTAGCCATCCGGGAAAATGTGAGGCTTTTTGAGCCTGACAATGAGCCATCCTCAACAAGATTGGAAAGTAAAAGGGAAGATGAGGCCTTAAAGTCTCAAGAGGTGGACATTGAGGAGGTCCAGGGAGAAGACATGGAAGCCTGAGAGGAAGACAACCAAAGCTTTAGTTTCTAGACTATCATTTTATGTTGAAAACGTTTTAGGGAGATGCGATGGATCATTGGGGATCATTCAATATTCCATTTCTTTTGTTGTTCAGTAAAATCATCCCATGTGAAGAGTCAACTCATTTAATTAAAGTTCAATTTGTAACTACATGTATTTATTTATATTGGAATTATTTATTCATTTCCAATTATTTCTACTTATGATAAGGTAAAAGGTTTATGTTTGTCTGCATATGATAAATATATCCAATGCAAAAAAAAATAGACATTTAAATTGTATTAATATTAATTTGCATATATTTTCCACGGAAAGTTTCCACCTCCGAATATTCCCCAAAATGTGCATCCTGTTTCGGATCCCCCCGGTACTGATGCTCATTCTGTTCATCGGCTTTCTCGGCTTCACTGAACGGGATTCATTATCATCAACCCCGTATTGTCTTGTCTAATTGCACACACCTGGTTCCCATATCCCCTGATTAGTATGTTATATATGTTCCCTCTGTCGGTTATTGTTCCCATGTCCGTTGGTGGTGTGAGCGTTGGTGCAGCTGTTAAACTGCGTGCTATATATATATATATATATATATATACACACACACGTTTGGGCACAGCAAGTTTTTGTATACGTGTTTGTTTGGCGTGTATTAAAACCCACATTGTGTTTTCCTGCGCCGGTCTCCAAAATCCTTTATACAAGCGTGACACAACCCTAATTCTACTCAATGTAAATACATTTGACTGGTCATGATTCTCGGTCGACAGCTTAATTTGCATAATTTTGTGCTATTAAATTGGTGCGCGTGTACAGTATATTCGTTATGTATCATTTACAGCACAGTCTGGCCGGAAAATCCGCCCGACAGCGCGAAAGCTGCTGCTACAGCATGTCAAACGGTAAATGCATAGGCAACGGAAGGCAGACTTCATCAGCGCGTCACACACCGCTTTGCAACGAGCTGGTAGGCAGTATGCATATTTAAAACCTGAACGTTTTCCTACATATGAGCCTGGCTTTAAATTAGCCTAGCCAAAAATCAGACCATATCCGTGGAGCAAATTATTTGATATCAACTTTTTTATTTTCCAGTAGCAAGATGCACAATCCTAGTCATATTAGCAACCCATGCTAGTTGCTGCATATTAGATCTCCCCTCTTTCTATATTTCTAAACGGATATTTTCATTTGGGTTACTTGAAACCCCTTTGCATGCACGGTCTTTTCCTGCTAATTGCATTGTGGAACGAACATTCGCGAGTAGCCTACTACTTACTGCCTTGTGCGCATTGCTGCGCTTATAATGTGAAGAAACGCTAGTGTATCAACAGTTTCAACTAAACGTTCTAATCTGTTGCATCAAACGCATAGCTTTTTTTACATTTTTTTCTACTGGTTGTATGAATTTGGAATCTATCATCCCACAACTGTCCCAGAGTATGTTTGGAATTGGTCATTTCTTTCACAACTAGCTCACCAATAGAACAGGTCAACTGTTCTACTATGGGGGATAGTAGATTGACATAGTGATTTTGCTGTTCGTTACTCGTCTTGTTGGCGAGTAACGAAGTAAGGAAAAGTACATGTGGACAGTTATTCTAACATCTTCAAAGTGCGCATCAGAATTTGGCTAGAATGACCGCACATTGTTGAATCATATAGACTTGCATGTTCTGTTAAAATATAATTTGTGTCATTCTGTGCACAGTGGGTGGAAGCCCTAATCAGATGGTAAATTCAAATGCCACCGGTCAAATGTGAAACCCTGGTGTGTGTGACTGGAGACTGGCAGGCCCTAGGGTCCACTCTTTCTCAACTGCTACATTAACTACTCTGTCATCCTCTGACCTCAACTAGGTATCCTACAGCAACCATGTCTGATGGGACACCAGAGTTGAAGTTCAGTCTAAAAAAAAATGATATTCTGGAGGCTTCAAGCACACCACTACTCCCCATACTCATTTTTAACCTATTGGAAACAGCCGCTATTGAGTCACCCATCAGCCCCTGCAGATAGCCTAGAAGCCAGCTAAGCTTCTCTGAGCCTCTCTCAAGACAGATGAACAAATACTGTCCGAGGGCCACGGAGTCTGCAACCTTTCCATATTGCCTTTGAATGAGTGCTACATGTACACTTTGCCTGGGAGTAAAAAAATAAATAATGTAAAACTGGAATGTGGTCCTGGAGGACCGGAGTCTGTTGCTGTGCCTCTATCTGAACACATGTTCAAACACTGGGCCTACAGCTAGAGCCTACAGCTACAGCTAGAGCCTACAGCTACAGCTAGAGCCTACAGCTACAGCTAGAGCCTACAGCTAGAGCCTACAGCTAGAGCCTACAGCTAGAGCCTACACAGATCAGAAGGACCAGACGTGCAAGATCCTACAATGTGATTTTCTGGATTTTTTTCCTCATTTTGTCTGTCATAGTTGAAGTGTACCTATGATAAATTACAGGCCTCTCATCTTTTTAAGTGGGAGAACTTGCACAATTGGTGACTGACTAAATACTTTTTTGCCCCACTGTACATACATCCAGGCACCGATGGAGGTGTTGAGTGGTTCATTACTTTGTGCAGATGGGTCTGCTGCTCTCTGAGCCAGAGACTACTCCAGCACTGAGCGACTCAGTGAAGCATTAGGCCAGGCGTAATTGGACAGTAAAATGCATTCTCTTATCATTCTCACATGGTTGAAAGTCTATAGGCTCTTATAGATTGATATCATACTACAGATTTAAAAATGGTTGTTTTATTCGACATTCATGCGAATACAAATTTAAGTGTAGGCTATTTCAGTGCCGGCTTACAGTGTCCCTATACTCACCGCTGCACCATGAACACTGCTCCCAAACTGCACTTCCCTAAGAAAGACAGATGAGCGGTTGGGTTCAGTTTTGACCTGGTAAAATCACTACATTTCCCCATGCGGTTGAGACCCGGAGACCAGACTGTTTTAAAGAATGAGGAATAAGTAATGCGATGATCTAACAGCATTCAGTTCCACTCAGCCCACTGTACCATGTTGAATGGCTTTTTTTAAAAGGTCAACGTTTATGCTACAGCTCTACAGCTTCTCTCCTTCCATCTTTTTTTCCTCTCCCTCCCTCCCTGCGGAGCAATTTCTTAATTGAAGTGAGATTCGGTTTGGCTTTTATAACTCATAAATGTCTCTGAGCACACCCATTTGCCTTTCTCAGTTGTAGTCTATTAAAGATATGGATCTGACTACCAGCTGCAATAGGAAGGTCTTATCTGTTGTTCTCGGTTCTCACCGATTCGCTTTGAATTTTTAAAGCCTGTCCTTGAATAAGAGGAAGGCCAAAGACTGCAAATTAACAGATGCATTGTCTGATTCTAATTGTTGTTTTTTTATTCATACATTTTCCTTTAGGGGCTACATTGTGGTGTTTTGTAATATTAGATAGTCGAGGCTGTTTGATCAGACACAGCCAACATATCTCAACACTAGCCTGGTTCAAGACAATTTTTATTTAACTAGGCAAGTCAGTTAAGAACAAATTCTTATTGACAATGAAGGCCAAACCCTAATCCAGACGACGCTGGGCCAATTGTGCGCCGCCCTATGGACTCCCAATCATGGCCGGTTGTGATACAGCTTGGAATCAAACCAGGGCTTGTAGTGACGCCTTTAGCACTGAGATGCAGTGCCTTAGACCACTGCGCCACTCGCAGACTGACGACTGTTTTTGTTGCTTTTTAGTGTCCCTGTCTATCTGAGAGCACCTGCCTGGTTAGCACTAGTCTGTAGAGGCTGTTTGTGTTGTGACAGCTCCCATGGTGCTCTCTGGACCTGGGGTCACAGAGGTCATGTCACTGACTTCCTGGGTGCAGACTCCTGTGGCGGGCCGGGAGCAGTGCACGCTAACTAAGGTTGCCAGGTGCACGGTGTTTCCTCCGACACATTGGTGCGGCTGGCTTCCGGGTTGGATGCGCGCTGTGTTAAGAAGCAGTGCAGCTTGGTTGGGTTGTGTATCGGAGGACGCATGACTTTCAACCTTCGTCTCTCCTGAGCCTGTATGGGAGTTGTAGCAATGAGACAAGATAGTAGCTATTAACAATTGGATACCACGAAATTGGGGAGAAAAAGGGGGTAAAATTTAAATAACAAATAATAATAATTAAAAGAGCACAGTGCAAACTGACACCACGGCACTGTATACACAGGCAGCCCAATTTGGATATTTTTTCCACTAATTGGTATTTTGACCAATCACATATCTTTACACATCAGATCTGATTGGTGAAATGGCCAATCAGTAAAAAAATAAATAATAATTGGGCTTGGGCTGCCTAAATGCAGCCCGCTAGTATCAGAAGACAGACCAGAAGAGGCTGGCTGACACACATTGGCTGCTATAGGGCCAAGCCTTATCTCATGTTGGCACAACTGTGGTCTAAAACACAAGCATACACACTTTCATTAGACCTCTATTGTAATATCGAAGAGGCACAGAACTGAAAAGAGCCCGTGATGATTAGACATTTCTACATCTATTATCTCAAAAGAAACAGAAGGATACTAAGTGCTTTAATAGCTTTGCTTGACACAGAAAGAAACACAGTTTGATCTCACTAAGTGTTCACTTGCCTGCTTCCTTAATGACAAAGATCCTTTGGTGGGAGTGAAAGCATTGCTGCCAAGAGGCAAATCAATTCTAAAGCTGAGGACATTTGTTTGCATGCCAGCCAGCCGCCAGCTCCTCTGTGATCAATCTCACTGTGCCTTGTGTTGATTTTTACAACTCAGCCGATGCCATTTCCCTCAACCACAATAGAACGGACAGTTTTCCAGCTCGTTTGAGGAACAGAATGTCTGCATCATTGTACAGGGCTGTTAAAACCGCTGCCAAACCCAAATAAGTTGACCTTGGACTCTGTCTTATATCGTGCTCTAGGGTAGCAGAGGGGAAGAAGGATTCTCTCCATCTCTGTCTCCCACTCAGTCACAGCATTCCGATGATTTCTTTACACCGGGGACCAAAAGCCAAGATCAACGGTTCTTCATGACCATGTGGCCAGACCAGTTATAGTTGTTAAGAGATGGTTAATCCAGCTATACTTTGAGGGTGAAAGCAGCAGTATCCCCGTAAAGTAGGTAATCCAGTGACGTAAAGGGAGTTTAACTGTTATCCCACTGTGAGGCTTAACAAGCATAAGCCATCCAAATTGCCACTGTGACTGTGGAGAAATGATTTTTACACAACGAACAGAACAAAAATATAAACAACGTGTCAAGTGTTGTGACCCATGTTTTGTGAGCTGAAATAAAAGATCACAGAAATGTTCCATACACACAAAAAACATATTTCTCATCCCTGTTTGTGAGCATTTCGCCATTGCCAAGATAATCCATCCACCTGCCCGGTATGGCATATCAAGAAGCTATTTAAACATCATTATCATTACACAAGTGCATTTTGTGCTGGGGACAATAAAAGGCCACTAAAATGTGCAGTTGTCACACAACAATACCACAGATGTCTCAAGTTGAGGGAGCATGTAATTGGCATGCTGACTGCAGGAATATCCACCAGAGCTGATACCAGAAAATTGAATGTTAATTTCTCTACCATAAGCCACCTACAGCGTGGTTTTAGAGAATTTGGCAGTACGTCCAATGGGCCTCACACATGTAACCATGCCACACCAGGACCTCCACATCAGACTTCTTCACCTGCCGGATCGCCTGAGGCCAGCTACTCGGATAGCTGATTAAACTGTTTGCACAACCAAATAATTTCTGCACAAACGGTCAGAAACCATCTCAGGAAAGCTCATCCGCGTGCTCGTTGTCCTCACCAGGGACTTGACCTGACTGCAGTTTGGCGTCGTAACCGACTTCAGTGGGCAAAAACTCACCTTCAATAGCCACTGGCAAGCTCGAGAAGTGTGCTCTTCACTGAATAATCCTGGTTTCAACTGTACCGGGCAGGTGGGAAACAGTGTGTATGGCGTGTGGGCAAGCAGTTTGCTTATGTCAACGTTGTGAACCGAGTGCCCCATGGTGGCAGTTGAGTTATAGTCTGGGCAATGAATAAGCTATGGACAACGAACACAATTGCATTTTATCAATGGCAATTTGAATGCACAGAGATACCGTGATGAGATCCTGAGGCCCATTGTCATGCCATACCTAACCAAGTTTTCTTCCAGCTTGACCCACTTAACTATAGTCTGGTTCCAGATCTGTTTGTGTGTTTGGCTTTACAATGACAATACGTGAGTTGGCAAGACAGCACAAACAGATCTGGGAACCATCAGGCTGACATTAACCATGGTAAGTAGGGCTGCACTATATGGGCAAATAATCAAATTGCGATTTAGATCAAAACACTTGGATGAACTGTTGTAATCATATAAATAAAATTAGTTTTCTGATTCTATGGTTGGTGTTGTTTGGCATGACAACTAAATGACAAAGCCAGGTACAGTAGAAGTTTATGTGACAGGGTAGGAACCAAAGTGTTGGTCAGTGTGTTACATAGTAGGAACCAAAGTGTTTGGTCAGAGTTTCCCAGGGGACCCTTATTACATTTGAATGTTACATTCATGGCACTTAAAACAATTGCAGCCTCATGCAATATGGATATTGCACATGTCAATATTGCAATTTCAATTAATCGTGCAGCGCTAAATGGTAAGCATCACTTAATTTCACTATTAGCCTACAAAATGTTCATTTATGTAAGAGATGGAGTGCATAGGAGCCTATCAGACCCCAATGATGTTTACGATTCCCACATTTCAGATTTCACCCAAGCCATTTGAGGACATGTGAAAACCTAGGTGGCTCTGAGAAAACAGCCATTTAATCCCAAACAGATCTCTGCAGGCAGCTGTGGGAAGATTAGCATTGACAAACTACAGTGTGCGTAGCCTGTTGGGATGAGAGAAACAGTTAGGAGGATTGTAGGGTAAAAATAGAATGGGGGCCGAGGGGTTAGAGGTCAGGAGTCATAGTGTTGAGGAGAGACAGGAGAGTCCCAGTGGCTGTCAGAACCATGTAGGCTAGTCAATAAAAAAAAACACCCTTTTGGAAGCTTAAAAAAAAATAATTCAAGACGGGAAAAAAAAAAACAAAAAGAACAAACTTGTCCACGCTGACCCTGTGTGAAAAATCATCCAAATGTTACTGCCAGGGCTCCAAGTACAAAGAAGAAAGGATGTAAAAACAGCTACAGTCAGTGGGTGCATGGCCAAAAATCCCCCCCTATCATCTCTTTCCTCTCCTCCTCACCATCCTCCCCTTTTCGCCTTCCCTGAATGCCCTTGAGTATTAGTCTTTGATCTGGAGGAGCTGCCCGCAACTTGTAACGCACAGAGAATTATTGGCTCTGGAGTACATCATGCTTCCTGTAACTGTCCTTCCCTCAGTCTAACTCTCCTCTCCGACACAGACAGAACTCATAAGCACAGCACGCATAAGCACAGCACGCATAAGCACAGCACGCATAAGCACAGCACGCATAAGCACAGCACTCATAAGCACAGCACGCATAAGCACAGCACTCATAAGCACAGTGTCCGGAGGTTGAGGATGGAGGAACCGAAAGCAAGATGGCACAGCAGAGGTGTGGAGTGATGAGGATCGTAGGGAGGAATAACTCTACTCTTTAATTATTATTGAAATGTGTTGTGCTTTCTGGTGCCAGCTGACTGCCGTAGCTTCACCCAAGCGGGTGCTTCATTTTGTTAATAGTGAAGGAGTAGCTAGCTTAGACCTACTCCGGAGTGCATGAACTGCAGTGGCTGAGCTCAAACTTCAACCGAGTCACACAGAGGGGAGGGACAGCGAGACCTTGATGACACAGACCGGCTTTGCTTGCTCCTCCCCCTTAAGACCACTTTCCTCCGATGACCGCTCAGGCCAGGAACTTTCCTGGCCCTCTCATGACCTTCCATCTCATGAATGATGTTTTTTCTAAATTGCTTGTCTTTTTTTGTTGCTTTAAAATGCTTTGAGATTTTAATGAATAGCACTTTTGTTATTATTATAATTATCAGAACCTTGCACAGTCAATGTTATGTACCCTCAATGGCGGAGCTCTGTCTCTCTCTCTCCCTCCACACTGTGTGCAACTCTGACCCCAGTACCACAGCAATGTCATTAAAATAACACTGTCAAAGCTGCTGCTGTGTCTTTTATGACTAAAACTAGGTCTGTTTTGGAAGAGGTCGTTTTTTTGTTGTTGCCATAACTCAACACGACATAAATGATTGATCATATATTGATGTGGTTCTCCAGACGTTCGACTCCTCTCCAGAACTATGTTTCTGGAACACTCCAGACTTCACCTGGCTCGTGGGCTGAGCTAGAAGACCATATACAAGGTCTAAATACACGTGGCGATGAAAAATGAACGAACCAGTCAGAATTATTAATACATTGCACTTGAGATAAAAACAAATTTAAAACTAAATCCTTCAAACCTTTTCTTAAAAGCCAACTTTTTTTTTTTTTTTACCTCGGTGCTTATCGACTTCATCCAAGGCTCCTTAAGTCGTCTTCTGCTCAGTTTAACAGGGATTCATGGATATGGTACCGCTGCCCTTCGTGATGATAAAGTCCAACCATTACTACTCTGGGTTATGCAGATGACTGCGCTATTCCACCACATTCAAATCAGGCTCCTGCAACATAGGTGACAGCAATAGATGTGCTCCTTCCACACATATACCATGAAAATGCACGCACACGTCGATTGAAAGAGCAAAGGAAATGGCTCCGTAATATCATCAAAACACTGTACACAAAGTGTGTGCACGGTCTCGTTCGACCTCTCTCGGCAGCATGTGCTTCCAGTGCTCCCTCTCTTCCCCTGAACCTCTAGACCGACTTCTGGTTTCAGTTAGCGCTCACAAAAATGACCCGCTGCAGTGTCAGCTAGCTGAGCACCTGTCAAAACAACTGGGCCCTCCTCCTCCAGATGACCTTGACTACAGGCTCTCATTCATTCATTCATCCATCCATCCATCCATTCTCTACTGTACAGTTGAACAATTCACTCATCTGGGACATGGACCTAGTTCCAATTCTAAGCCACAGACCTTGAATGGACCACTCCTCAGGAATAAAAAGGGAGAACTTGTACGCACCCTTTGGCCCCTGCTTTAAAGAGGATGTGTCTCCTGTCCTTGCATGTACACAGATAAGCTAGTGGTCGGTACTCCTTTTTAAAATGTCAGCGTATTTCCCTACGACTCAAAGCATCTGCATGTTTAATCCACACTGACACCATTTAAAAGTAGATCAGACCACGGCCAGATCATTACTGTACCTACAGACAGACAGTTGAGGTGACCTATGAGATTGCAGATCATGACTATCAGGGAGATACATGGCCAATGGCAGCCAGGGACATAATGAAACACTCCATAGAACATTCACTTGTTGTGAACCTACAGCCATTTACAAGCAAGGACCAGGGGGAGCCGGGGCCCATCGGCAGGCAATAATTAGCCTGAGAGAGACTGGCACGGATACAGCAGTATTCTTTTCAGGCCCATCACAATAAATCCCTAGCCTAGCCCCGAGCGAATAGACGGGCTGTTGTGCAAGAAAACAAGCATCTCCCGTGAGATTATATAGCAGGCATGTGTGTGTGCTGTCAGAAGATCCAGAGCTTCACCCAACATCTTTCAAAATGCAGCTGCTCTCCCAAAAACATGACCGAACACCCAAGTGGCAGAAGCTAGGCCAATGGTAACTGTTCCCAGAAGCTAGGCCAATCGTAACTGTTCCCAGAAGCTAGGCCAATCGTAACTGTTCCCAGAAGCTAGGCCAATTCTAACTGCTCCCTCCTTATCTTGTGATTCCGCAACAGATTTGAATCACATTAAAATGCTATTATGCTATTAGTTCCATTTGAGCAATTGCTGATTGGTAATTGGAGTAATAATTGGTTTAATCTGGCAAAAGCCGACTACTATGCAGAAAAAGACGGACAGAAGACACAGTCTTTCTACACCCATGGAATGGGGCTCCCGAGTGGCGCAGCTGAATCACAGGCTGAATCACATCCGGCCGTGATTGGGAGTCCCATAGGGCGGCGCACAATTGGCCCACGTCGTCCGGTTTTGGCCGGGGTAGGACGCCATTGTAAATAAGAATTGGTTCTTAACTGACTTTCCTAGTTAAATAAGGGTTAAATAAATAAAACATTGCAAAGAACATTCCAGCATTACTCTCTTCATTACTTAATATAAGAGAAAGAGAGAGGTTTTTCTTAACTACCAGGTCCATTCCCCAATCTCATTAAAGGATAGAACTCAAAATGTAGGCCTCTGCTCTGCCCCCTCTCAGATTCATCATTACCTCCCACTTCCTTTTCAATTACTGCGGATTCTGCCCCAGCGAGTGAGCCATATTTATCCTGGCTAAGGACATCATTTTGGATTTCTTTTAATGACAAGCTTTTGGTCATTTTTCCACTCCGTCTTTCTCTCTCTGCCTCTTTCTAACACTCTCCCACTCACAATGTCTGTTCTGGAAAAGGTTGTGTCGTCCAAGTGAATACGATTTGTTGCCTGCAACTTGGAATAGCCTTATTCTTGGCAAAAAGGTGGGCTGTGTGAGATATCACTTTAAGCAAAAAGGCTAAACACTACAAATGTGTTACTCGGTTTCTGTCTGTCCGTTTGCTCGGTGTTCCTAATGTAACTAGTGTCACACTGTCGCCCCAGAGCCACATAGGGAAGTTATGGGGAGGTGAAGAGGTAGTCATACTCTGTGTCGTCAGCAAGACAGTCACAGCTGTAACATTCAGTTCCTCAACAATTTACAATGATGTTTGTCCCCTCAAGCTAATATCTCACTGCTCAATATCACACATCACAACCCCGCTCAATATCACACATCACAACCCCGCACCATATCACACATCACAACCCCGCACCATATCACACATCACAACCCCGCACCATATCACACGTCACAACCCCACCATATCACACGTCACAACCCCACCATATCACACGTCACAACACCGCACCATATCACACGTCACAACCCCGCACCATATCACACCTCACAACCCCACAACCCCGCACCATATCATATCACACATCACAACCCCACCATATCACACATCACAACACCGCACCATATCACACGTCACAACCACCGCACCATATCACACGTCACAACCCCCACAACCCCGCACCATATCACACGCACCATATCACACGTCACAACCCCGCACCATATCACACTTCACAACCCCGCACCATATCACACGTCACAACCCCGCACCATATCACACGTCACAACCCCGCACCATATCACACGTCACAACCCGCACCATATCACACGTCACAACCCCGCACCATATCACACGTCACAACCCCGCACCATATCACACGTCACAACCCCGCACCATATCACACGTCACAACCCCGCACCATATCACACGTCACAACCCCGCACCATATCACACGACACAACCCCGCACCATATCACACGTCACAACCCCGCACCATATCACACGTCACAACCCCGCACCATATCACACGTCACAACCCCGCACCATATCACACGTCACAACCCCGCACCATATCACACGCACCATATCACAACCCCCGCACCATATCACACGTCACAACCCCGCACCATATCACACGCACCATATCACACGTCACAACCACACGTCACAACCCCGCACCATATCACACTTCACAACCCCGCACCATATCACAACCCCGCACCACATATCACACAACCCCGCACAATATCACACATCACAACCCCACAACCCCCACCATATCACACGTCACAACCCCGCACCATATCACACATCACAACCCCGCACCACCATATCACACGTCACAACCCCGCACCATATCACACGTCACAACCCCGCACCATATCACACGTCACAACCCCGCACCATATCACACGTCACAACCCCGCACCATATCACACGTCACAACCCCGCACCATATCACACATCACAACCCCGCACCATATCACACATCCAACCCCGCACCATATCACACATCACACGTCAAACCCCGCACCATATCACACATCACAACCCCGCACCATATCACACATCACAACCCCGCACCATATCACACGCCACACAACCCCACCATATCACACGCGTCATCACAACACACCGCACCATATCACACGCACACCCCGTCACACCATATCACAACCCCGCATCACACACCCCCCCGCACCATATCACACTTCACAACCCCGCACCATATCACACTTCACAACCCCGCACCATATCACACATCACAACCCCACCATATCACACATCACAACCCCGCACCATATCATCACAACCCCGCACCATATCACACATCACAACCCCGCACCATATCATCACAACCCCATCATATCACACATCACAACCCCGCACCATATCACAACCCCCGCACCATATCACACATCACAACCCCACACCATATCACACATCACAACCCCACACCATATCACAACCCCACACCATATCACACATCACAACCCCGCACAATATCACACATCACAACCCCACACCATATCACAACCCCACACCATATCACACATCACAACCCCACACCATATCACACATCACAACCCCACACCATATCACACATCACAACCCCACACCATATCACACATCACAACCCCACACCATATCACACATCACAACCCCGCACCATATCACACATCACAACCCCGCACACACATATATCACACATCACAACCCCACACCATATCACACATCACAACCCGCACCATATCACACATCACAACCCCGCACCATATCACACATCACAACCCCGCACCATATCACACATCATCACACAATACCACAACCCCACACAATATCACACAACCCCAGATCACCACACAATATCACAGCCCTGCACAACATCACCACACAATATCACAGCCCTGCACAACATCACCACACAATATCACAGCCCTGCACAACATCATCACACCACACAATATCACAGCCCTGCACAACATCACCACACAATATCACAGCCCTGCACAACATCACCACACAATATCACAGCCCTGCACAACATCACCACACAATATCACAGCCCTGCACAACATCACCACACAATATCACAGCCCTGCACAACATCACCACACAATATAAATGTATTTCCCAATGTTTCTCCTCACTAGTTGAACAATAGGTCCAGGTTGATGTGAAATGTTCCAAAAACAGGGAGAATAGAGAGAGAGTACAGATAATTGGAGGCAGAAGAGGCAGCCTGACAAAGGGAACAGAATTAAGTGATATACAAGCCGGAGGACACACAACTAACACACATTGCTACTTATTACAGAGAGGAATGTAAACAGCGATAATTAAATGAGCCCATTGGCTGACAAGGCCAGGGGAAACATCAACAGTTAAACAGTTGCTCTCAGCCTACAAAAGGTCCATTCAACTCAAGATAATCCATTCCAATTACTCAGATGATTTGTTTGATCTTTCTATTTTCATTTTTGATATTTTAAGCATAGTCTAAGACATTCAGGAGTTTTGTAGTAGCCAATCTTAAGCGAAATCAGGAGTTTTCATTAAAAGAGATCACACTGTCATTAATTGTTATTCAAAGAGGACAAGATTAGCATGGTATGTTATTAGCATAGTGCTAGTGATTTAGGTTCCTTCAGTAGTCAGTATGGACCAGGGAGCTGCTGCTACTGCTGCTGAGTGGGAGGCAGTGGTAGGAGTATACACATCGTGGCCCTCTCGGTACCCACACAGTGATTGCCTGGTTTGTACATCTGCATCAGAGGGTAAACTAGAGTGCAGGAAGAGTCATAGACAGACATAACAGACAGAGAGAGACAGACAGAGAGAGAAGCTGGTACAGCTACATCCGTTGATCTGGCCTTGACCCGCAGTGCCAGAGTGCGTGAGGGACGAGTGTGTGTGTCTGTGTGACTGCCAACTTACCATCTAGGTCTAATCATCTGACTACGCTCTCTGACAACCCAGTGCCGTCACAGGTGGGAGACGGACTATTCTCCCGAATTCTGAAATAGACGGCGGACTGACTCACACATGCACGCGCATCCTCCTACGCACACGCGGTGTGAGCAATGAATGATGTCCTCTTTGGCCATAGTTTTTGCCTGCCCGCTTGGATGTTATGGAGCAGCCAAATATCCCCGCTATGCCCAACTTGCTCTCGACAAAGGCCCTAGATCAGATGAAGCATATCGTGGCTTTTAACTGCTGGCTGATCGTCAAGCCCCGGTAGAGCAAAAATGACAACCACAGGCATCCACTGGGCCTTTCAGTGCTGTCAGTTACACAGTCAAAGGGCGACAGGTTACCTAACTGAAAGACATGGAAACAATGAATCCTTGGTAATTCAGAT
This sequence comes from Oncorhynchus masou masou, assembly GCF_036934945.1. Taxonomy (NCBI): domain Eukaryota; kingdom Metazoa; phylum Chordata; class Actinopteri; order Salmoniformes; family Salmonidae; genus Oncorhynchus; species Oncorhynchus masou. The sequence continues at coordinate 22,637,118 of NC_088218.1, forward strand.
GGACGTGCAACAGCATGGACGAATGATGGATGGATGGGTGAGAGATGGAAGGAGAGGAGAGAGGGAGGGAAAGAGAAAGAATGCTTTTAAAAGCCTTATCAGAACGGGGATGCACACAGTAATTGCGTTCCACTTGATTTGCTCAGAGGGGCCTGATGACACCCACACACGTACACCTCAGAGTGAACCCATCCCGTGGACTCGCTCGCTGCCTGCTGCGTTAAACACTGGTTTTATTCCCTCCTTTGTGCTAATCGCTGTTATCGGTCTCTGCCAAGCAGGCTGGAGAGCTGAGTGTTTCAAATGAGACCACATTCAATCAACACAGTCCATATTTAGACTGGGTCTCTCTCTCTCGTGTGATCTCCATCTTCCTCCACAGGTCTAGCAGAGAGTGATGATGAGATCGCAAAGCCACCAGAAATGGAAAGTTGTGGGATCCATCATGTTCGCAGAATGGCTCTTTCCAACAGACAAGAACTGACGACATCAGCTACCGTTCAGACACAGAGGTGAAATATGCATGATAGCATGAGTGAACAGGCCTATCACATCAGGATTAGCTGTCTGGAGGGAATGGGAGGGAAGAGGGACGAGATCTACGACCTAAACAGGAAGGAAGAGGGGTCAAATGTTACCACAACAGCTAGAGACTGTGCCTTTAGGAGCCTCAGGGGCCAAGAAATGTCCCTCTCTCTCCCATAGTATAGTCACGATACAGGAACTACAGGCTCCCTAGGTCTCTCAGGAGACTATTACTGGCTATTGGAGCAGCGAAGACCCCTGGACATGCATATTAATATCATATTAACATAGGCCTACATGATAACTAAAACCATAGGGTTAACGGAAGAGGCCTGGGAACCTATACTTCCTGTGTCGTGACTGGGTCCATATATGTTAAAAGAAGAGGTAGAACGAGGATCGGAACCCCTTCCAGAATTCACCTGCGAAATCGTGATTTTGTCCAAAGCACCGGAAGTAATGCTGCTCGTTACCTCACGCATCCCGTTGAATCATGACAGATCTACGGTACCGTTTACGTAGTCTGTCCACGAGAGATTATGAGAGCAACTAAGGGAGGTGTGTGTAAAAATGTCTGACTACCCCCCTCGGTCTCAGCTACGCCCTCCACTCCACCTCGTCATCCTAAATGCCCTAAACTGCCCCTTCAGACTCCGCTTTCCTCAAATTGGATTTCCAGTGTAGTCTCTGGCTCCACATCGTGGGCTGCATACCAAGAGCTTTAGAAGGTCCTTTAGGCAGTGTGACAACATTCACGTCTGCTGCTAGAGCACATACTTTTAGTCTTATTGGATGTATAACACGTTTTATTTCGAGAGAGAGAGAGAGAGAGAGAGAGAGAGAGAGAGAGACTGCAACAGTCTGGTTCATCCCAAGGCTCTCATTCAGTACTGAGGAGAGAGTCTGGGCCTGATCACTGTCTGGTGAGGGAACGGGTTTGCAGGGAACAGACACAAAGAGCAGAGAAAGTAGCCTCATTCAAAGAAAACCCATCTTTATTCTATGAAAAGAAGAACATGGAGACGGAACAGCAAAGCGGACAAAACAACTCAAGGCCTGACCAGAAAGAGCAAGATCCTGTCCTTCTGAATTTAAGATCCTGCCTTTCTTAGAAACCAGTGGGAAAAGACATAGACCTGTAAACAACAGCAAGCTCTCTTACATAAACCAATCTTTTCCAATAAATAAATATATATATATATTTGTTTTAACATGACCAACCTTTCAGAACCACTTCTCAGTTCAAATGTGGTCCCGACTCCTCTTCAGCCTGTCCACAGATTGTGCCGTATCCCTCCCTGCTAGCGGGTTTAAAAAAATAGCACTGTAACATGCTTCTGTTGGGAAAGCTGCTCGGAATGGAGGTTTGAGTGGATAGAGAGAGTGGGTCAAGGGAGAGAGACAGAGAGAGACAGGGAAAGAGGGAAAGGGAGAGGGAGCTGTAGAACGTTCTAGAGGGAATAGTCAACTCCATAGATAGACTCAGAGGCAGGCTCTGCCTCACCCTAACCTGCTGCCTCTGTTGACAGTGAGGCATGGTGGCATGCAAACAGAACATAACTAAGTATTTAGTTAAAGCCTCAAAACAGTAGGTCAAAATGTAATCTTGTTGTCTGTCTGATTTAGCTTTTTCCATGGCCAAAATAACACAGATGTAGTGTATTGTTCTATCACACTGTTAGTGTCATGAGTACAGCAGGCTATTAGAGCCATCAGCTAACATACCTACAGAACAATGTCCCCAGTTTTAATTTTCACAGCAAACATCCCACCTGCTCAACACTGGATGACCAGCTCCATGAGGCATTCCGACATTCCGGTAAAGGTCACAGGCTCAGGACTGTGACCTGGATAGTTTGAGGTCAGGCGCAGGCCACAACGTAGGCCTATTCTAATCTATGACAAGCCTGCTGCAAAGTATTTTTCTTCGTCCATAGTCACAAAACAACAACCATGTAAAAGTAGGGTGTGCTGTCAATTGCTGCATCTGAAAAGTGAATTTGCCATCCCCGTGGTTCAAACTTCAGAAGAGCATTGAGCCAGTACTCAAACTTTTGCTGGTTCGAATCCCAGAGCAAACTAGGTGAAAAATCGTTCAATGTGCCCTTGAGCAAGGCACTTCACCCTAATTGCTTCTGTAAGTCGCTCTGGTTAAGGACGTCTGCTAAATTACTAAAATGTCAAATGTAAGGGTGGTCCTACTATTCCAGCAATGGCTGCTAAATCTCTGAAGAATTTTGAGCAAGGGGGCTTTTAAGTGGCAAGAAAAGTAATTATGATGAGTGCTGTTAGCGTATTAGCCTAAACTTGAATTGTTATGAGGGGTAGCTAGGAAGATTATGCCTTTCAGATGCTTTAATTAAGCTCATTCAAAATGGCACAGCAGTGGAATCTGACATCCCATCTCCACAACAGTTAGCCTAAAACAAGCTCCAACTGGAAAAGCCTTTACAAAAGTCCACATGAATCTGTGCAATTGGCCATCATAGCAGGAAGCTGTGGATGCCTCAGCTGGACAGAGGTTGTTTTCGTGATGACCAGAACCTGCCTGCCGTTTCCTGGAGGAAGAGGAATCCCTCATTTGTCCGTACACAGCTGTCAGTTTGGAGTCAAAGTTGCTGTACTCCCTAGGATTCATCAAATTAACCTGAGCCTGAGAACCTAAACTGAAAGATCTGGAGCTCAAAGCATTTCTGTTGCCAGTATACTGGGTAAGCAGAGGCTTTGACCGTCTGACTCTGATAGGCATCTTCAGTTTCTCATTGATCTCTCCCATGATTGAAATCTGCATGTTTCAAACCCTGATTTATGCGAGACAACAAAATAGATGTTGGGGAATTCATCTTGGCCCAATTTCTGAAAAACTCTAGTCACTCTTCCAGGTACGAACTAAGATGTTGAGATTTGAAGTGAAGTGATTGTGGTGGAAATCTGGCATCCACTGCACATCCTGAGACTGTTGTGATAGCAACCGCCTGGAGTTGAAATCTGTCGTTCTGAGCTGAAGTGCTGAGAAAACAGAGACCGTAAGAAACTGTGAAATCTATATTCCAGAGGAAAAGTTGAACAAAGCAGGTAATATTCAAATCTCTCACATTGGTGGAGTCAGATGACCCATTACTATTCGCCTAAAGACAGAACAAAAGCCGCTTGTCTCTGAGAATCGCAGATGGGATAATCATCCATTTCACAAACATACCGGTGGGAGATAGAACTGTGGAGACGAGGCAGGCGAAACAGATGGAGAATTTTCAAATTACGTCTTATCAAAACACAACTGACATTTCCACCACCACATGAAAGTAGAGGAAACAGTGCAAGCCAGCAACAAGGTTCCCCAAGAGACATTGTAACCTACCCATGAGCCATCTTCTAGCGAAAATATTTTATTAGCTCAGACCAATTAAGGAATAATGCTTCTGATGTCGGCACATCTTAATGAGATCAATTGCCAAGCGTGCCAACTGCCAACCCTTCAATTTTATGAGACAATCCAGTGTCTTTTGAGTAACTGTCAGATATTATTAGACAGGACATGTCTACAGGGGCTGTTTCTCCTCTCCCGTCGCCTTTCTCACTCTAAATCTCTCTCTCCCTCTCGGTTTCACTTTGTCCCATTTAGCACCGACAGCCAGAGTCACAAGTGACACAAGTGTTCCGTGACAATGATTATGATCTGGTGACACCAGGCTCTGCTTCACTGATAGAATTGCTCTTTGATCTCGAAGTGTAAAATCCCTACTCGGACAAAAACCACTCTGACATGCACACTCAATGCAACAGAAACATTTCTCTGCATTATACTGTGCTCCTGTTGCAGTTCACATTACCACGGTAATCTCACTGTCATCCAGCCTGTTTTGAGGCCTGCTCTAGTCTAGGTCTTCACAAAGAAGCGTACAAACTGGAAACTGCATGGGGTGTGTGTCTATTATCTGCATATGGCTTACTTAATTGATGGATGATGTCAGTCATACACACTAGTCTACGTTGTTAGGCCAGATAACATCCTCTTTCACGTCGACTCTGATTCACTGGAGAGTTAATGTTGTAGATTCCCCTTTTTTCTTGGAATCTGCTCCTCTTGAAAAAGGAACAACCATTTCTTCTTTGTTGAGAGGTTCCCTCTCCTGTTCTGTTTTTCATCTCAAGATGAGTCTCTGTCTTGGCAAACCTGAACACGCAACACTGTGGCCATGTGGGATGGGGGAATGACATCATTATGTAGCCGAGTTTGGTGTCAGGAAAACCAACCTCTCACTCAACGTCAACAAAAACAAAGGAGATGATCGTGGACTTCAGGAAACAGCAGAGGGAACACCCCCCTATCCACATCGAAGGGACAGCAGTGGAGAAGGTGGAAGGTTCCTGGGCGTACACATCACAGACAAACTGAAATGGTCCACTCACACAGACAGTGTGGTGAAGGCGGCGCAACAGCGCCTCTTCAACCTCAGGAGGCAGAAGAAATTTGGCTTGTCGCCCAAAACTCTGACAAACTTTTACAGGTGCACAATCAAGAGCATCCTGTCGGGCTGCATCACATCCTGGTACGGCAACTGCACCGCCCTCAACTGCAAGGCTCTCCAGAGGGTAGTGCGGTCTGCACAACGCATCACCGGGGGCAAACTACCTGCGCTTCAGGACACCTATAACACCAGATGTCACAGGAAGGCCAAAAAGCTTGTCAAGGAAAACAACCTGGGGTGACAGGTAGCCTAGTGGTTAGAGCGTTAGATGAGTAACCGAAAGGTCAAATCCCCGAGCGGACAAGGTAAAAATCTGTCGTTCTACCCTTGAACAAGGCAGTTAACCCACTGTTCCTAGGCTGAATTTGTTCTTAACTGACTTGCCTAGTTAAATAAAGGTTTAAACAAAAAAAAAGTTTTAAAAAATTAAAACGTGTACACACACACACACACACAGACACACACTGCAGTTAGGCTATTTAAGCTACACTGATGCCTTCACAATCCAGAAAGTGGCCTCCCCTTGACAGCCCTTTGGTCTGCCTACACACTACAGCCCAAAGATTTCCTGACTGGCTTCGACCAGAAGCCAAGTAAATCCAACCCCTGCCTTTTTGTTATCCGTCTACAAGCAGAAACCCCGATAAGACCCTTTCACACGATAAGAAACAGCAACAGTGGTGAGGATTTCTTTCCCAACACAATGTTCTCTTCCAGCAAGTAGCTTTCAAGATCACAAGCATCCCAAGGCTTTAGGCTTATTTTTCAAAGCTCGCAATATGACAAACCCAGTTGTATTCATGCACTGTGTCTATGCTTGCCCACATGCACTGTGTCTATGCTTGCCCACATGCACTGTGTCTATGCTTGCCCACATAATAATAATAATATAATAATATATCCCATTTAGCAGACGCTTTTGTCCAAAGTCAAGTCGGCTGGGGCCACTACTTTTACATATGGGTGGTCCCAGCGGGATGCACGTGTGCTCTACCGACTGAGCCACACATGCACTGTGTCTATGCTTGCCCACATGCACTGTGTCTATGCTTGCCCACATGCAGTGTCTATGCTTGCCCACTTCAACTCCGAAATGGAGAATGCTCAAATAGCACCTTCCCTCGGGGGCGAGACGCCAACTGTAGCCTTGATACTGGAAATATCCCTAGCTACTGGAACTGGGTTAAAAACTCACTCAGTAAACAATCCTCATAATGAATTAGCAACACGGCTCCTCGAAAACTAGTATCACGTTTTACAGCTACCCTAAAATTTTGCGCACTACCAAGTTCCCACAGACTGAATCAAAGACTGGTTCAAATGATGTTCTTAAAGATACTAGATAGAGGAAGGAGTTCAACTTCCTGTAAGAAGCACTAGAGAATATTGTTGTTGGGCAGCCCCCCCCCCCCCCGCAGTGACTCTTCTTATTAACACACTATGCAAAAGCTATTATCGTCTTCTCAGGAATTCAGCCTTCTTTGTGTTGATCTCACCAACCCCCATTGTCACACCTCTGAGAAGCAGAGGTTCTGTTGAGATTACATCATGTAGGACATGTCCTAAATTACATGTTTACTGGGCTCTCATTTTTGATGACTTATCTAGAGCCTTTGATAGAGTTCTAGCCCCAGAACCATTGACCGCTCTGTTTGGTACAGTTGATGGGAATAACCACGAAGGGAAAGCAGTCTCTCTTTGTACTCTATTAGCCAAAAGGCTCATATTGCAATTTTTGAAACTGGAGACTGTACCTACCTTTGAAATGTGGTTACGGGATTTAGGGAATGTAACACACATGGAAAAGATTCGATACAATACCTCCAATAGAAGTCCAATATGGCAGCCGATACTGGATAAATGGTCTAGTCCCGCTTCATAACTTGGTTGACGATCTGCTGCTACTCTGTGCTGTACTCCACTCAATATTTATTTTTGGCTTAACTACACTGCTTGTAATGACTATATGCTGTCTTCTTATACATGTACCACCTAATAGGATTCTTATTTTGTGTATGTGTGAGTTAAATTTTGTTTTGTCCTCTAAATTGGCCATCCCATTCAACAGTACAATGAATGTCATTGTTAGTATTGCTGTCTTTTTTATTTGATTTTTTATTGTAAAATAATAAACATATTATTTACAAAAAGAGATTACATCATGTAGGTGTTATATCTGATTGGAAGTTAACGTTACAGTAATTCTATTGGTAAACAACTCAGATTTGGAATCCAAACAATGTTATACACGGTCTTAGATTCATTGTCTCTTTCTCTTTTTTGTTCCTGACCTGCTGTGGTGAGATTCTCTCTCTCTCTCCCTCTCCGATCATGCTTAGAAGTGCCTCGTAATGCTTTGAAACTTAAGCTTCATATAATGTAAGTCATTAAATACACTTAGAATTCCATTCTCATGACCATTCCTTGATTTTAGACAGCTAAAAGCATAATACTTGCATGTGGTCTACATAGCACCTTGCATATTGCTAAATCATCTTTACGGAGTCAGATGTACATATAATAGACTCTTTGCATGCGAGGTATACAATATAGCGCATGCTTACATATCAAATATTACCACATTACATTCTCCAAATGGAGAAGGAGTAAGGAAATACAATATCAACACCAGGTGAAGTGACACAAGGTCCGGTAACTAGTGTTACACTGCAAGCCACGCAAATGCTCCATCTTTTCTCCGTTGCAAAGGGTGTTCAAGTGGGGCCACACTGAAGTATCCCACTACTTACTGCCAGGTGCACTAGCAGTTCCGCATCCAAATCGGGTAGACATATGCTACCAACGTGAGAGAGTCCGGGAACTGCGTCAGCCCTCACTACCAAACAGAGCGGATCATTGTACCATGCCTCCTTCTCATGTTCAGAGGTTACAGCATGCTATTGGGATAATCTCTCATGTGATGAAAAAAACATGTTTGAGCGCCCTAGGGTAATCAAATGCCCTGAGCATAATCTAGACTACCATTGAGTTAGTTCTGGGTCACACTGACCAGGATGTGGCTCAGCCCGAGGTTTTCTTGGATTCACTGGTTGCATCCCAAATGGTACCCTATTCCCCGATTGATTTTTTCCCACCTTTATTTAACCAGGTAGGCCAGGTGAGAACAAGTTCTCATTTACAACAGCGACCTGGCCAAGATAAAGCAAAGCAGTGCGACAAAAACAACAGAGTTACACAAACAAGTAGAAAAGAAAAATAGAAAAATCTATGTACAGTGTGTGCAAATGAAGAGTAAATCAAATCAAATCGTAGGGGGGGGTAGGCAATAAATAGGCCACAGAGGCAAAATAATTACAATTTAGAGTGATAGATGTGGAGATGATGTGCGAGTATAGATACTGGGGTGCAAAAGAGCAAGAGGGTAAGTAATAACATGGGGATGAGGTAGTAGGGTGTGCCATTTACAGATTGGCTGTGTACAGGTACAGTGATCGGTAAGCTACCCTGACAGCTGATGCTTACAGTTTTAGAGGGAGATATAAGACTCTAGCTTCAGAGACTTTAGCAATTTGTTCCAGTCGTTGGCAGCAGAGAACTGGAAGGAAAGGCGGCCAAAGGAAGTGTTGACTTTGGGGATGGACAGTGCAATATACCTTCTGGAGCGTGTGCTACGGGTGGGTGTTGCTACAGTGACCAGTGAGCTGAGATAAGGCGGGGCTTTACCTAGCAAAGACTTATAGATGACCTGGGGCCAGTGGGTTTGGCAACGGATATGTAGTGAGGGCCAGCCAACAAGAGAATACAGGTCGCAGTGGTGGGTACTATATGGGGCTTTGGTAACAAAAAAGGATGGCACTGTGATAGACTACATCCAGTTTGCTGAGTAGAGTGTTGGTGGCTATTTTGTAAATGACATCGCCGAAGTCAAGGATCGGTAGGATAGTCAGTTTTACGAGGCTACATTTGGCGGCATGAGTGAAGGAGGCTTTGTTGCGAAATAGGAAGCCGATTCTAGATTTAATTTTGGATTGGAGATGCTTAATATGAGTCTGGAAGGAGAGTTTACAGTCTAACCAGACACCTAGGTATTTGTAGTAGTCCACATATTCTAGGTCAGAACCGTCCAGAGTAGTGATGCTAGTCGGGCGGGAGGGTGTGGGCAGAAATCGGATGAAGAGCATGCACTTAGTTTTAATAGTATTTAAAAGCAGTTGGAGGCCACGTTTGGAGTGTTGTATGGTGTTGAAGCACGTTTGGAGGTTTGTTAGTACAGTGTCCAAAGAAGGACCAGATGTATACAGAATAGTGTCGTCTGCGTAGAGGTGGATCAGATAATCACCAGCAGCAAGAGCGACACCATTGATATACACAGGGAAGAGTGTCGGCCCGAGAATTGAACCCTGTGGCACCCCCATAGAGACTCCCAGAGGTCTGGACAACAGGCCCTCCAACTTGACACACTGAACTCGATCTGAGAAGTAGTTGGTGAACCATGCGAGGCAGTCATTTTAGAAACCAAGGCTATTTAGTCTGCCAATAAGAATGCAGTGATTGACAGAGTCAAAAACCTTGGCCAGGTCGATGAAGACGGCTGCACAGTATTGTCTTTTATCAATGGCGGTTATGATATCGTTTAGGACCTTGAGCGTGACTGAGGTGCACCCATGACCAGCTCGGAAACCAGATTGCACAGCGGAGAAGATGCGGTGGGATTCGAAATGGTCGGTGATCTGTTTATGGACTTGGCTTTTGAAGATTTTAGGAAGGCAGGGCAGGATGGATATAGATCTATAACAGTTTGGGTCTAGAGCGTCTCCACCTTTGAAGAGGGGGATGACCGCGGCAGCTTTCCAATCTTTGGGGATCTCAGACGATACGAAGGAGGTTGAATAGGCTAGTAATAGGTGTTGCAGCAATTTCGGCGGATAATTTTTGAAAGATACTAACGCAGAACGCCACAGGATGTGTTTGTGCTGGTCAAGGCAGTCAAGTCTGGGGTGAACCAAGGGCAGACCCTGAGCATTAAGGTAGTATTAAAGCCATGTCTCAGTAACCGCTGGAACAGGAGTTGACTTTATGTGCTAGATAACATTTACCTCATGTAAAAGGAAAGTCAAAGTTTCCTCCAATACTTTAAAGTACCATTACTCTCACTCATCCTTGTTCCTGGCATTGATGATTCACTGCACAGCGATGAAATAGTAAAAAGGCTACTTTTTCCACGTCGACCTCTAATACAAAAATGACTTATTCCAGACCTCCATCAACATCACTCTTCTTCTAGTTCTGCTTCACCCAACTGTTGGGGAAATAAAGAGTAGAGGGAGGCCTTGTTATGGATAATGGCCTGCCTGATTGTGCTGTGAGCTGGCTTGGACTGGTCAAGGACTTTGCACTACACAAAATTTGCAAGCCAGTTGAGTGTAATTGCTTTGCTACAACTATGTAGCTAATGAAGTTCTAACAATATTGCTCTTGGAAGTTGGAACCAGTCCATTTTGTGAAACATGTGCCATCTGCTGTAGCCTGTTAAGTTGACACATTGTGAACTAGCTGAAGACTGATATTAGCACACAGCCTAGATAAGTGAAGAGGCAGCTAACGTCGAGAGTAGAGTTTTACAGGCAATTCAAACACTCTGCAGAGAGACATTTCAAACCTGGAGCTTGGATATTATTTTTGGCCATGCAGGTTCACTTTAGGATACGGTAGAAACACATGACTGCAGTACTACAGATATTAAATGTATTCCCAGATTTCATTTTCACAGTTTAAAGGGATAATTTGAGATTTTGGCAATCTACTTCCCCAGAGTCTGATGAAATCACTGATACAATTTGTTTGTCTCTGTGTCCAGTATGAAGGAAGTTAGACGTAGTGTCGCGAACTATTGCTAACTAGCATTAGCACAATGACTGGAAGTCTATGTTTTTTTTCCACTAGTTAGCAATTGTGCTAGTGCTGGTTAGCAACTTCCTTCAAACCAAACACTGAGACATAAAAATTGTATACACTAGTTAACTTGACTCTGGGGAAGTACATAAAGGGCCCCATTGCCAAAATCCCAAAGTATCCTTCTGAGAGTCATATCATTATTTATGTTTAAAAACACTATGGTTGACCAAGTTCAACCCCAATCATTACACAATTATTCTAGCCTGCACTCATTGGTCTGGTTGCCAATGCATGTCATTCAACAACTAGTCAGTCTACATCCAAAGAATCATTCTATTTGTAGTTTAGACTGCTATTTTGATTTGCTTTTAATAGCAGTGTGAGAACTGAAGCAAAACTGCATTTGAGAGTCAAATGATGTTACCAGCGACATTTTGCAGGCAGATGAAAATATTATGTCTGAAGGATGTTACTATTCTCTCAGTTAGACCTGTGCAGGTGAGGAAATAATAAGCATTGAGAACTGAGAGGGAATTTCTGGTATCTCTAGCACAGGTGCAGAAGCTCTATGGTTGCATTTTTTTCACTTAGCCTTTTGACCAATCAGATCAGCTCTGAAAAATATATTATGTCAAATACCAATTAGTGGGAAAAAAATATCAGAACTGGGCTGCCTGTATAAATACAGCCATAGTGATGGAAATTAAGTCTCCGATACAGAGCTGGTTAAGATTGACACTGACTGAACAGACAACGTAGTTAGTATAGGTTATTGCTTCCTTAATGCTGGTCCGGAGGACAAACTGTGTGTTTGTCTCTCCTTTGTATTGACATGGTTGTGGCCTCAAACAAAAAAACATGTTAAACATTGTATGTCTAAATTAGGTCAGCGGTGGTCGGTGCCATTTAAGATGAGGGAGATATTCCATTCCATACTCCTCTCACCTTTTCCCTTTGCTTGTGGACTTCAATGCACAACACATCAGCTGTATGAGACCAGGCGAAAAAACCTTTACAAGCCAAACCATATCATAACCTCTACACACAGCCTACATCGTTGTCACCATATTAGCTAAAGTAACGTCACAGTCAACATAGCTAATAGAACTAACACGTTAGCAAAACAGCTACAATCATGAAGTAACGTTACAGAGTACAGTCAGTAAGCAGTTAAGTAAATAGTTTAGCAATAAATTAGTAAAACCAAAAGTTTACCTTGACTTGGCTATGACTATCTGTTGGATAGTCATAGCCAGCTAGCTAACATAGTATCCCTGTTTGCGCTGGATGTTTAAGTAGGTTAAATTAGCTAGCTGCATTTTTTAGCTAAGTAAGTGAAAGTGAGAAAAAAATACAAAATGCCTTTCTCTAGCTTTCCTTCATTTTTTAAGAAATTAATTTGTTCAAAACTGTTCAACTATTGTCTTTCTCGCTCTTTGAATCAACTACTCACCACGTCATGCACTGCAGTGCTTGATAACTGTAGCTTATGCTTTCATTCTCCGATCCTTTGATTGGGTGGACAACATGATAGGTTGGAGGACGTCCTCCGTAAGTTGTCATAATTACTGTGTAAGTGTATGGAAGCGGGTGAGAACCATGAGCCGCCTATGTTTTGTATTGAAGTCAATGTACACAGAGGAGGACGGAAGCTAGCTGTCCTCCAGCTACACCATGGTGCTATCCTACAGAGTGCTATTAATCAATTATTTGGTGACGTGAATATATTTAGTATAGTTTTATCTAAGAAGGTTAACTTTAATGTTTTACTATTTTTATGAAATTCACTGAAGGAGGATAGTCCTCCACTTCCTCCTCTGAGGAGCCTCCAGTGGTTTAGGTGTGGCCAAAGAAATTGTAGACCTAAAAACTGAAGGTGTTCATTACACAAAACGGTTTAAGTCCCATCTTGCCTAGACCTCTTGGGCTTGCAAGCCAACACCCTCTGACATAGAGAATAATGGTTGTATCTTCTTCATCGCCACAGTTTCAGGTTGTTACAGTTGAGCAAAAACAGGTACACCACACCTTATCATGGCCATCAAAAAACTCACCTCACAATAAAACAACAGAAACGCATAGGCAGAATGCATTATATTTTATATGTATTGTGTGTGTAGTTCAACAATTACACTGGGCATGTATGAGCACGTTTTACATAGAAGAAAAATAACATTAATGCTTATTGCAAATAGGCCTACATGTTGCTCACAAAGACCGTCTAACTACAGTATGTAAACAAATGTACCACGAATGAAAATCGAAGCCGAGTGATTATTCAAGAGATATAATGTTAAAGTTTGAAACATAACTAATACAATGTTGCAAAAAATATTAGCAAAAGCGCAAACACTCATCTCTGTCGTAGCCTACCAAGCGGCAATGGGCTATTGTATTGTACTGCCGTGGACAAAGCCAAAGATAGAAAACCGCATGGACAAACACAACAATACTATTCTACTTTCTCGGCGCCGAATCCACGAGCCTTATTCTAACCGTTGTATTTTCTAATCTTCAAAATAAAAATCTGAATCTGCTCGTAATGTTGTCATTAACCAAAACCAACAAATGCCAGTCATCACCAACTGCACCTCCCGTCAAGCAAAGCAACCATAACTTTGCGCTCAGTTCGTCAGCGTTTCGTTGTGTTCTTACCTTGGTGGTTTCTCCAGTTGAATCGGATTAGCAGGTCAGGAATTTGCAAAAGGAGTCTTCGATATTCACTTTCGAGGTCTAAAAGTTGACTTTTAAAAACCAATGTGCTTGGTTATCTCTTAACGACGTCTCTTTTTTTCGCAGGCCCTTCAACTCGCTGGGTTGCTCGTCTCCTCCTCTACCTCCAGCTCAACCAACTGCCTTGAAATGTGACGTCACGCCTGCCAAAAGGAAAGGGTAGGGAGCACAGAGCACAACACAATTATTGTACACATATTACATCACATTTGCATTGTCTTGTATGCCTATCCCTCTCAGCAGAGCAATTCATGACTGTTTGTGACTGATTATCACACTTCACACAAAGGATTATTGTCACATGAATAATGACTATTTTCCTCCAGATGTGAGGGAGTAATGATACATAATGCCATCCACACAAACATCATGGACGCTACTGCTCAGTGCTCTAACTCCCGCTCTCCCTCAGCAGTGACCTGCTCTGTGAGGCTCCTCTGAGTGCTGGCGTGTTTGTCAATGCCAGCCTGCCGTTGCTGTGGCCCGCCTGATGAGAGATGCAGTTAGACGTGTTGACTTGTGCTCAGCTTCCTCCCTCGCCACAGCATCAGCCACAGAGCTGACTGGATATTGGATAAATAGACAGGCAGGACCTTCAATATCATGTGAAGGACACCATCATGTTTTCTCCCTGGATGTGTCCCAAATGGCACTCTATTCCCTACATAGTGCACTACTTTTGACCAGAGGGCCCACAGGGCTTAGGGAATAGGGGGCCATTTGGGATGCACAGCTCCTCTCTCTGACAGGTCAGGCCCTGCTGTGAAAGAGCTGGTGGTGTGAAACAGTAGCTACGCTGTCACAGTATCAGTCAATATTATAATATGGTTACATGGGTCTTTGGAATGAGTCATTTTATTGTATTGGCTGAGGGACGATTCTGTACTCTTCCCGGATTTAAAGGAATGGACTGGTGTAAGAGAAGTATGGTGGGAACTTACATGCTAGATCTAGCTTACGCCAATCCAATGTTGTTTTTTTAAATCCATGAGGGGGAGAGAAGGGTATGTAAATAGGGAATTGTAATTCAGCCATTTGTTCATCCATAACATACAGCCAATATGAATAATTCATGTTTCTCGTATGACTCATAGATTAAAATGTAAGTGTCAAGAAGGTCACTGCCTCACACACACCCACCAGAGCCAAATCCTTTTGTTATAAATCATGGCATTTCAAATGGCAGAGCACTACACTGTTGAAATATTTTCAAGTAAAGGGTATGTAAGTAGGATTGGCCTAAGCATAGGCTAAAGAGTTTCCACCATATTTCTTACACCAGCCCATTTCTTTTAAATTGAAACAATCTCAGAAATCCCAAGGATAGTATCTGTAGGTTAGAATAGAGAGAAGTCTATACACCCATTTATTCCCTGTACTGTGTACAGTAAGTAGGCCTGTGTTTTTCCTTGAACATCTGCCTCCCCTGCTGCTCAAACATAAAAACTACAAGCAGTTAACAAGAAGAAGAAAAACGGTATTCACTTCATCCTGGTTTAATCTTGAGGCATCCACAAAAATGCATAAACATGTTTATAAAAAAGGGAGTGAAAGACTTAAAAGAATAAAGGATTTATTTAAATACATTGTGCAAATAGTAGTGGTTAGGGTCCTTTTACGTGACTCTGCAAAACCAGACCTCACCAGTGAAGCATATCGTTCATAATGTGTCTTTGTGTTGTGTGGAAGCACATACAAATGCAGCAGGGTCCACTTTTACTGATGGGAGATGACAAAATGAAGGGGATGTGTCATCGCTGTCAGGAGGACGGAGTCAATTGCAATCTGCTCTCTGTAGTTGGTGCTTCGATTACCTCCCCAGACATAAATTCCTCCTGGTGAATTGAGGTGAATAGGGAAATAGATTAGTCATCATGAACGAAATAGTTATAATATCAGAGAAAGATAAATCTATTCAATGACAAGTAGCTAGTCTCGCGAGGCCTCCTAATTCCCGTTTGATCAGAACGTGAGAAGCCGAGACTATCGAAACACCAATATCAAAACGGAGAACAAACCTTGTCGTAGATTACTTTAACAATGAGCGAGCAGCTCGGACACGTCGCCACCTCTTCACCATTTTCCAAATCCTCCTGCAAGTAGAGAGATTAAATACAACAACCATCACAGGCGAGTTGGCACAACGTGACTCGCAGGGGATCTTCTCACGGTGTACTTACTTTGGTTATGGCAAATCTGTCGCCACATGGGCAGGGAAAATAGTATGTCTCTTCATCCTCGTCATATTCAAAGTCCTCGATCTCAACTTCGTCGTGAAAGACCGACATTATGAGCGTAAATTATTTTATTCGTACCCAGCTAACGAGTTGGAGACATTACTCTGTTTCGCGAAAGTGTGACGTGCCATATCTGCGCAGTCGCAGATCATCGCGTCATCAAAAGTAAGACTAAACATGACCACCAGGGGTACCATAGAGTTCTCTATGGTTATCTTTGGTTATGCTCTGACAGTGCATTCGGGACGTATTCAGACCCCTTGACCCCCCCACACACACACACAGTTTGTTACGTTACAACCTTATTTTATTCCCGCTCAGCCCAGTCAAAACTGTTCGCTGTTCTGGCCCCCCAATGGTGGAACAAACTCCCTCACGACGCCAGGACAGCGGAGTCAATCACCACCTTCCGGAGACACCTGAAACCCCACCTCTTCAAGGAATACCTAGGATAGGATAAAGTAATCCTTCTCACCCCCCCCTTAAATGATTTAGATGCACTATTGTAAAGTGGCTGTTCCACTGGATGTCAGAAGGTGAATTCACCAATTTGTAAGTCGCTCTGGATAAGAGCGTCTGCTAAATGACTTAAATGTAAATGTAAATGTAATTTTAAAATTAAATGTTTTCTTCATCATTCTACACATAATACCCCACAATGACAAAGTGAAAACAGGTTTTGCAAATGTATTAAAAATAAAAAACAGAAATACCTTATTTACATAAGTATTCAGACCCTTTCCTATGAGACTCGAAATTGAGCTCAGGTGCTTCCTGTTTACATTTATCATCCTTGAGATGTTTCTACAACTTGATTGGAGTCCAACTGTGGTAAAATCAATTGATTGGATATGATTTGAAAATACAAACACCTGTCAGAGCAAATACCAAGCCGTGATATCAAAGGAATTGTCAAGGCACAGATCTGGAGAAGGGTACCAAAAAATACAGCATTTAAAGTCCCGAAGAACACAGTGGCCTCCATCATTCTTAAATGGAAGAAGTTTGGAATAACCAAGGCTCTTCCTAGAGCTGGCCGCCCAGCCAAACTGAGTAAACGAGGGAGAAGGGCCTTGGTCAGGGAGGTGACTAAGAACCCGATGGTCACTCTGACAGAGGTCCAGAGTTACTCTGTGGAGATGGGAGAAACTTCCAGAAGGACAACCATCTCTGCAGCACTCCACCAATCAGGCCTTTATGGTGGAGTGGCCAGACGGAAGCCACTCCTCAGTAAAAGGCACACGACAGGCCACTTGGAGTTTTTCAGTGGCAGGGACTGGGAGACTAGTCATGATCGAGGAAAAGATGGAACAGAGCAAAGTACAGAGAGATCCTTGATGAAAACCTGCTCCAGAGCGCTCAGGTCCTCAGACTGGGGGTGAAAGTTCACCTTCCAACAGGAAAATGACCCTGAGCACACAGCCAAGACAACGCAGAAGTGGCTTCGGGACAAGTCTCTGAATGTCCTTGAGTGGCCCAGCCAGAGCCCGGGTTGAACCAGATCGAGCATCTCTAGAGAGACCTGAAAATAGCTGTGCAGTGACGGTCCCCATCCAACCTGACAGTTTGAGAGGATCTGCAGAGAAGAATGGGAGAAATCCCCAAATACAGGTGTGTCCATCTTGTAGCGTCATACTCAAGAAGACTCAAGGCTCTAATCGCTGCCAAAGGTGATTCTAATCGCTGCCAAAGTAAAGGGTCTGAATACTTATGTAAATGTGATATTTCTGTTTTTTCATTGTGTGGAGATTAATGAGGGGGGGGACAATGTAATCCATTTTAGAAGAAGGCTGTAACGTAACAAAATGTGGAAAAAGTCTAGGGGTCTGAATACTTTCCGAATGCACTGTAAACCAATTCACCAAATTGGGACTTCGAATGAGAATACAAAGTTCAAATATAGGAGGTCAATTAGAATCAAAACAGACCCTCAGGTTTGGCGACATGCTTTCACCTTTACTCTACAACTTGTCTTTGCCCTCCAGCTGGTCAAAGGGTTATGTTTCAGCGACCTTTAATCCCCAAAGGACATATGATCTCAAACACATTACCCACAATGATTTAAGACACTTAATGTCAGCCCTGTAGTCCCACAAGTTTCATCAGAATGTCTTTCAGTCAGAGAATGCCACGGAGACCGATTCTCTTGTGAGTGAGGAGTGCCCTCACTGAGTCGAATGTAGCAGAGATTTTTGGCCTCCGCTTCATATCTGTATAAAGATACGACCAGGTGGATCAGGTGATGTGGAAGAGTTAAGGAAGGAATGGATACATTTTTATTTACAGTGCCTTGCGAAAGTATTCGGCCCCCTTGAACAATGCGACCTTTTGCCACATTTCAGGCTTCAAACATAAAGATATAAAACTGTATTTTTTTGTGAAGAATCAACAACAAGTGGGACACAATCATGAAGTGGAATGACATTTATTGGATATTTCAAACTTTTTTAACAAATCAAAAACTGAAAAATTGGGCGTGCAAAATTATTCAGCCCCTTTAAGTTAATACTTTGTAGCGCCACCTTTTGCTGCGATTACAGCTGTAAGTCGCTTGGGGTATGTCTCTATCAGTTTTACACATCGAGAGACTGAAAATATTTCCCATTCCTCCTTGTAAAACAGCTCGAGCTCAGTGAGGTTGGATGGAGAGCATTTGTGTACAGCAGTTTTCAGTTCTTTCCACAGATTCTCGATTGGATTCAGGTCTGGACTTTGACTTGGCCATTCTAACACCTGGATATGTTTATTTTTCAACCATTCCATTGTAGATTTTGCTTTATGTTTTGGATCATTGTCTTGTTGGAAGACAAATCTCCGTCCCAGTCTCAGGTCTTTTGCAGACTTCATTAGGTTTTCTTCCAGAATGGTCCGGAATTTGGCTCCATCCATCTTCCAGCAATTTTAACCATCTTCTCTGTCCCTGCTGAAGAAAAGCAGGCCCAAACCATGATGCAGCCACCACCATGTTTGACAGTGGGGATGGTGTGTTGTGGATGATGATCTGTGTTGCTTTTACGCCAAACATAACGTTTTGCATTGTTGCCAAAAAGTTCAATTTTGGTTTCATCTGACCAGAACACCTTCTTCCACATGTTTGGTGTGTCTCCCAGGTGGCTTGTGGCAAACTTTAAACAACACTTTTTATGGATATCTTTAAGAAATGGCTTTCTTCTTGCCACTCTTCCATAATGGCCAGATTTGTGCAAATTACGACTGATTGTTGTCCTATGGACAGAGTCTCCCACCTCAGCTGTAGATCTCTGCAGTTCATCTAGAGTGATCATGGGCCTCTTGGCTGCATCTCTGATCAGTCTTCTCCTTGTATGAGCTGAAAGTTTAGAGGGACGGCCAGGTCTTGGTAGATTTGCAGTGGTCTGATACTCCTTCCATTTCAATATTATCGCTTGCACAGTGCTCCTTGGCATGTTTAAAGCTTGGGAAATCTTTTTGTATCCAAAACTTCTTCACAACAGTATCTCGGACGTGCCTGGTGTGTTCCTTGTTCTTCATGATGCTCTCTGCGCTTTTAACGGACCTCTGAGACTATCACAGTGCAGGTGCACTTATACGGAGACTTGATTACACACAAGTGGATTGTATTTATCATCATTAGTCATTTAGGTCAACATTGGATCATTCAGAGATCCTCACTGAACTTCTGGAGAGAGTTTGCTGCACTGAAAGTAAAGGGGCTGAATAATTTTGCACGCCCAATTTTTAAGTTTTTGATTTGTTATGTCGTTCCACTTCATGATTGTGTCCCACATGTTGTTGATTCTTCACAAAAAAATACAGTTTTATATCTTTATGTTTGAAGCCTGAAATGTGGCAAAAGGTCGCAAAGTTCAAGGGGGCCAAATACTTTCGCAAGGCACTGTATGTCTCCCCATGTTTGTTTGTCCTGTCATTCGCTCCAGCATTATTCGATTATTGGGGCATTTCTAGGAAGCAAGACTTTGTGAGAGGAACAACAACAACAAAAATTGAATGAGATAGCTTCTGTAGTACTAGCATGAGAGAGTGACACATTTTTAGGCCTTGCTGCCCCCCCCCCCCCCAAAAAAAAAAAAAAAAAAAAACTATTCTCCACCCACCCCATCAGAAACACAAATACACACACAATAAGCAGTGAGATTTGACAGGTTCCAGGCGCTACAGGCCTTACATCACTTCTCTATACAGGTCAAAGTAACATAGACCTGGGGAACATAAACCACTCTTCCACTTCTTGGATTTCTCACCTTATCAAACTTATGATTCTGTGAAATGCTCATTTGGGATCTGGATTGGGCACAATTACATTTTGTAGGCCTTAATTCTGAAATATCTTGAGAATTCCCTTACTTGGAATTGGTTATAGGTAATGAATGTGATTGTAGGCTGTTGAGCATGCTTGTACATCACATTAAGGTGCTGAACTACTTATCCAACTGAGCTGAGCTGTGTGTGTGTGTGTGTGTGCCTGTGTGTGTGTGAATTAACAGTACCTTTCTAGGGTATGTTACATCACATGATTAAAGACCCAGTTACTCATGTTTGATCCCCTGGAATCATCTGTGTGTCACATAGTGTATTCCAAGTACAACCTCTTATGTTATTTGATTCTGAGAACTCTTGATGGAAGATCATCAGTGCACAAAGCCCGAAAAGATTTGCTGCCAGATTGGAACTATGAAATAAGACGATTTATGTTATGAGGCTGGATGGAACTCGTGAGGAAGGATGAACACATGAATAAGGGAAACAACAAGAGAACCAGACTCATGTGATCATAAGTCGTAAACAACAAACCCTGAGAGGATAATTGCATAAGCAGAGTCAGCCAGGGTGAATTAAGTGGATTTGCCAATTAAGACTTCAGAAGGCTCGACGATGCTCAACGGAAAAACGTCATCCCAAATTCTGAAAGGGATGCGTATACACATGATAGGCTGAGATTCAATTGGGACACTTTGAACTTATTTTTTCCAGCAAGTGAAAAGTTGACTTAGTCTGTATCAGTATTGTGAATTATTGAATGTTCAGGCAGGTCAGTGGTTGCCATTTGTCACCGTATCACTGGTTCCATCAGTTTCTAGTGTCCTAAGTGTTACGTAAACTCAACACGGGCTTCTTTAATAAAATTCAACATACTGTAGTTTATCTGTATGTTGTATCAAACTCTTTTTTTTGACCAGGAAAGTAGACTGAGAATGCATTATCTTCTCGACCTACAGCAATGAGCAAGGTAGGAGTTGCAAGAGGAAGAGAAAGGTTGAATAAGTGAATTGGAAGCATTACCATTGGCTCTAACCTGTGGCTGGCAGGGAATCTAATCCAATTAAATTCTGTTTAGCTAGAAATCAAATTTGTGCTCCCATTTGTTACATCAGCTCTACAGAGACACTTAAAGCTAATACAAAGGGGGATGCCTTTGGATTACCGCTGAAAAGGATAGTTCAGATTTGGGAACAAAGGCTTCATATGAAATGGCACCCGATTCCTTATACACAATATTACTTTTACCAGCAAAACCTTGTCTATGAGGCTAATTGCTATGGAGCCGGCTGGTGGACAAGACTAGACACAGCCTCGCATAACCCCGTGGCCCTATAAAGGGATATCTGGTGCCATTTAGGATTCACCCAAGATACACTGGCGTTCCCGGATCTACAGGATCACCAGGTGAACTGTTTTGCATGGCTGCCTGTATCACAAGGCTCTAAACTAGGAGGCAATGTCCTACTCATGTTTACTATACATTTTGTGGTCCTCTGTAGCTCAGTTGGTAGAGCATGGTGTTTGCAACACCAGGACAGTGGGTTGATTCCCAGGACCACCCATATATAAAATGTATCCACTGCAAGACGATTTGGAAAAAACTGCAGAATTGCATATATTGTTGTTATATTATTATTAGAATATAATAGATAATAATATAATGTTGATATATGCGATTTTTATGATATATTATGATATTATCTTCATTATCAAGACATAACCTGTCACGCCCTGACCTGAGAGAGCTTTTTATGTCTCTATTTTGGTTTGGTCAGGGTGTGATTTGGGTTGGGCATTCTATGTTCTTTTTTCTATGTTTTGTATTTCTTTGTTTTGGCCGGGTATGGTTCTCAATCAGGGACAGCTGTCTATCGTTGTCTCTGATTGGGAACCATACTTAGGTAGCTTTTTCCCACCTATGTTTTGTGGGTAGTTTTCTTCCGTCGAAGGAGAGCCAGACCAAAATGCAGCGTGGTAATTTTCATACATGTTTAATAAAGATGAAAAAACGAACAATACAAAAACAACAAACGGAACGTGAAAACCTATACAGCCTATCTGGTGACAACAAACACAGAGACAGGAACAATCACCCATGACACACTCAAAGAATATGGCTGCCTAAATATGGTTCCCAATCAGAGACAACGATAAACACCTGCCTCTGATTGAGAACCACTCCAGACAGCCATAGACTATGCTAGATACCCCCACTAAGCCACAAACCCAATACCTAACAAAACCCCAGGACAAAATACACCACAATAAACCCATGTCACACCCTGGCCTGACCAAATAAATGAAGACAAACACAATATACTTCGACCAGGGTGTGACAGAACCCCCCCCCCTAAGGTGCGGACTCCCCGACGCACACCAAAAACCATAGGGGAGGGTCCGGGTGGGCGTCTGTCCATGGTGGCGGCTCCGGCGCGGGACGTGGACCCCACTCTATCAAAGTCTTAGTCCCTCCTCCTCGCGTCCTTGGATAGTCCACCCTCGCCGCCGACCATGGCCTAGTAGTCCTCACCCAGAACCCCACTGGACTGAGGGGCAGCTCGGGACTGAGGGGCAGCTCGGGACTGAGGGGTAGCTCCGGACTTGGGGGTAGCTCGGGAATGAGGGGAAGCTCGGGAATGAGGGGAAGCTCGGGAATGAGGGGAAGCACAGCACTGAGAGGAAGCTCAGCACTGAGAGGAAGCTCAGCACTGAGAGGAAGCTCAGGCAGGTAGTTGAATCTGGCAGATCCTGGCTGGCTGGCGGTTCTGGCAGATCCTGGCTAACTGGCGGATCTGGAAGAGTCTGGCTGACTGGCGGATCTGGAAGAGTCTAGCTGACTGGCGGATATGGAAGAGTCTGGCTGACTGGCGGATCTGGAAGAGTCTGGCTGACTGGCGGATCCTGGCTGACTGGCGGATCTGGAAGAGTCTGGCTGACTGGCGGATCTGGAAGAGTCTGGCTGACTGGCGGATCTGGAAGAGTCTGGCTGACTGGCGGATCTGGAAGAGTCTGGCTGACTGGCGGATCTGGAAGAGTCTGGCTGACTGGCGGATCTGGAAGAGTCTGGCTGACAGGCGGATCTGGAAGAGTCTGGCTGACAGGCGGATCCTGGCTGACTGGCGGATCAGGAAGATCCTGGCGGATCTGGAAGAGTCTGGCTGACTGGCGGATCCTGGCAGACTGACGGCTCTGGCTGCTCCATGCTGACTAGCAGCTCTGGCTGCTCCATGCTGACTGGCGGCTCTGGCTGCTCCATGCTGACTGGCGGCTCTGGCTGCTCCATGCAGACTGGCAGCTCTGGCTGCTCCATGCAGACTGGAAGCTCTGGCTGCTCCATGCAGACTGGAAGCTCTGGCTGCTCCATGCAGACTGGCAGCTCTGGCTGCTCCATGCAGGATGGCAGCTCAGGCTGCTCCATGCAGACTGGCAGCTCTGGCTGTTCCATGCAGACTGACAGCTCTGGCTGCTCCATGCAGACTGGCAGCTCCTTGCAGACTGGCAGCTCCTTGCAGACTGGCAGCTCTGGCTGCTCCATGCAGACTGGCAGCTCTGGCTGCTCCATGCAGACTGGCAGCTCTGGCTGCTCCATGCAGACTGGCAGCTCTGGCTGTTCCATGCAGACTGACAGCTCTGGCTGCTCCATGCAGACTGGCAGCTCTGGCAGCTCCATGCAGACTGACAGCTCTGGCTGCTCCATGCAGACTGGCATCTCTGGCTGCTCCATGCAGACTGGCAGCTCTGGCAGCTCCATGCAGACTGGCAGCTCCTTGCAGACTGGCAGCTCCTTGCAGACTGGCAGCTCTGGCTGCTCCATGCAGACTGGCAGCTCTGGCTGCTCCATGCAGACTGGCAGCTCTGGCAGCTCCATGCAGACTGGCAGCTCCTTGCAGACTGGCAGCTCCTTGCAGACTGGCAGCTCCTTGCAGACTGGCAGCTCTGTCTGCTCCATGCAGACTGGCAGCTCTGGCTGCTCCATGCAGACTGGCAGCTCTGGCAGCTCCATGCAGACTGGCAGCTCCTTGCAGACTGGCAGCTCCTTGCAGACTGGCAGCTCTGGCTGCTCCATGCAGACTGGCAGCTCTGGCTGCTCCATGCAGACTGGCAGCTCTGGCAGCTCCATGCAGACTGGCAGCTCCTTGCAGACTGGCAGCTCCTTGCAGACTGGCAGCTCCTTGCAGACTGGCAGCTCTGTCTGCTCCATGCAGACTGGCAGCTCTGGCTGCTCCATGCAGGCTGGCAGCTCTGGCTGCGCTGAACAGGCAGGAGACTCCAGCGGCGCTGTAGAGGAGGAAGGCTCTGGCAGTGCTAAACAGGCGGGAGACTCCGGCAGTGCAGGAGAGGAGAAAGGCTCTGGCAGCGCTGAACAGGCGAGGCGCACTGTAGGCCTGATGCATGTTGCTGGCACTGGTGGTACTGGGCCGAGGACACGCACAGGAAGCCTTGTGCGGGGAGCTGCCACCGGAGGGCTGGTGCGTGGAGGTGGTACTGGGTAGACCGGACCGTGCAGGCGCACTGGAGCTCTTGAGCACCGAGCCTGCCCAACCTTACCTTGTTGAATACTCCCGGTCGCTCTGCCAGTTCGGCGAGGTGGAATAGCCCGCACTGGGCTATGCAGGCGAACCGGGGACACTGTGCGCAAGGCTGGTGCCATGTAAGCCGGCCCAAAGAGACGCACTGGGGACCATATGCGTAGAGCCGGCTTCTTGGCATTTGGCTCGACACTCAACCTAGCCCGGCCAATACGCGGAGCTGGAATATATTGCACCGGGCTATGCACCCACACTGGAGACACCGTGCGCACCACAGCATAACGAGATGCCTGCCCGGTCTCTCTAGCCCCCCGGTAACCACAGGAAGTTGACTCAGGTCTCCTACCTGGCTTCGCCATACTTCCTGTGAGCCACCCCCCAAGAAATTTTTTTTTTGGCTGACTCTCGGGCTTCCATCCGCGTCGCCGTGCTGCCTCTTCATACCAGCACCTCTCCGCTTTCCCCGCCTCCAGTTCTTCCTTGGGGCGGCGATATTCTCCAGGCTGAACC
Organism: Oncorhynchus masou masou; assembly: GCF_036934945.1. Taxonomy (NCBI): domain Eukaryota; kingdom Metazoa; phylum Chordata; class Actinopteri; order Salmoniformes; family Salmonidae; genus Oncorhynchus; species Oncorhynchus masou. Next base: position 22,662,237 of record NC_088218.1, read on the forward strand.
CAGGGTCCTTTACCGTCCAGTTCGTCCTCCCATGTCCATTCCTTCTCCTGCTGCTGCTTTTGCTGCAGCTGCTGCTGCACCTTGGGGCGGCTACACTCCCCTGGTTTAGCCCAGGGTCCTCTCCCGTCGAGGATTTCCTCCCATGTCCAAGAGTCCTGTGTCTTTGGCCGCTGTTGCTGCTGTCCATTACCACACCGCTTGGTACTGTTGTGGTGGGTGATTCTGTTACGGTTTTCTTCCGTCGAAGGAGAGTCGGACCAAAATGCAGCGTGGTAATTTTCATACATATTTAATAAATATGAAAAAACTAATAATACAAAAACAGCAAATGGAACGTGAAAACCTATACAGCCTATCTGGTGACAACAAACACAGAGACAGGAACAATCACCCACGACACACTCAAAGAATATGGCTGCCTAAATATGGTTCCCAATCAGAGACAACGATAAACACCTGCCTCTGATTGAGAACCACTCCAGACAGCCATAGACTATGCTAGATACCCCCACTAAGCCACAAACCCAATACCTAACAAAACCCCAGGACAAAACACACCACAATAAACCCATGTCACACCCTGGCCTGACCAAATAAATGAAGACAAACACAATATACTTCGACCAGGGCGTGACACAAATACTGTAACGTGATTTGATTTGATTCAGATTTTTGGTGCCGCATAGAACCCCTTTCAATGATTCTTTATAGAATCTTTATGGAGCCTGGGGTATACTTGGACCAGTGGTCCTCGAAGTCTTGAAGCCCATCCTAGAGACGGGGGTCCCGGGGGGATCAATGGCTGTTGGTGTGCTGTCACTTTTATATAAGAAGGGGGAAGTAACAGACCTTGGCAACTGGCGGCCGTTGACCATGCTGTGTGTACATTACAAGCTACTTGCAAAGGTTTTAGCAGACCGGTTGCGCACAGCCCTTCCCTACGTCGTCCATGAGGATCAGACGTGCGGGGTAGAGGGCCGCTCTATTAGATGGAACCTACAGTTAATCAGGGACTCCATCGCTTGGGTTGAAGATAGAGGACTGCCTTTAATGGTAGTAGCGCTAGATCAGGCGAACGCCTTTGATCACGTGAATAGATCCTTTTTATTCAGAGTGTTAGGTCGATTAGGATTTGGGGAGAAGTTCATAGGATGGATTCGTACATTATATGTCGGAGCGGGGTGCCGAGTTAGTGTAAATAGTCACTTGGGTGATGTTTTTGACCTCTCGTCTGGGGTCAGGCAGGGGTGCCCACTCTCGGCTCTCCTCTTCGTTCTGTACATGGAGCCTCTGGGGGCTGCCATTAGGGCAGACACAGGGGTGGAAGGCTTGTTGATCCCTGGAAGTGGTGGGCTGCGTGTTAAGATGACGACACTTCATTGCTGCTGTGCAAGGACTTGTGCCTGACAAGGTCCCTTGCCATCTTTGGGGATTTCACCTGAGCGCCGGGAGCGGTTCTGAACCATGCAAAGTCTTGCGTCAAGTTTTTCGGAAGATGGCGCGGTAGAACGGATGTGCCCGGGGGGTTATCTCTCTGTGAGGGGGCCCTGAGGATTCTCAGGGTCCATTTTGAGACCTCCGGCTCAGCGACGCTAAACTGGAACATGCGTATCGCAGTGGTACAGAGGAAGCTAGCAATGTGGTAGGCTAGGTATTTGTCTTTTATGGGCAAAGTCCTGGTCCTAAAGGTGGATGTGTTGCCATCTCTTTTGTATTTGGCGTACATCTACCCATTGCCGGCTTGTCTGAGGAGGCCTCTAGTGAGGCTTGTGTTTCAGTTCATGTGGAGTGGCAGGTGCGAGTGGGTTGCCAGGGCACGCATGCTCTGTCCCATCGGGGAGGGAGGTAGGGGGGTACCACATTTCCCCCTCAAGCTGGACGCAATTTTCGTTTCTTTCTTGTTAACGGAGCTTGCTCATCCAGTGATACACCCGTACGGTTCCCTCCTGCGGGTGTTCTTCTCGTATCAGGCGAGAAGCGTAATGGTGTGGTTTAACACGGGTCCTCGGGAGGAACAGCTGCCGTGGCACTTTGGTCATGCGGCCAAGTGGCTGCGTGCACACCCTGAGGTTGAAGTTGCCCGAGTAGGTTTAGATCACAGGCACCTGTACGAGGAGGTCAGAAAGGCAGGGAGTCCGGCGCCTGTAGTGGGCATCTCGGAAGTGGTCTGGGAGGGAGTGCAGGCGCGGGGTCTGGACAACAGGCTCAAGGACCTGAATTGGTTGAGCCTCCATAAGTGCTTGCCGGTACGTTCCATCATGTACGGGTATAGTTTGGTGCAATCCCCCACCTGTCCAAGATCCTCTTGTGGCAGGGAGGAGACTGTGCGCCATGTCTTTTGGGACTGTGCCTTTGCCGGAGTAGTATGGGCTAGGGCACGGGTGTTGTTAGGTTTGGTAAGGGGGGATTTTGTATTGACGTGGGCCAGGTTAGAGAGAGGTGTAGGGAGAGTGAGAGGGACGGATAGGGACAGGTTTCTGCTCTGGCTTCTCATTAGTCTCTTTAAACGGGGGCTGTGGGAAGCCAGGCAGAACATGGTGAAGACAGGGAGAGATTGGGGGGTGGAAGGGATAGTGAGGAGGGTGGAAGGAGATTTGAGGGGGAGGATGAAGAGGGAGGAGAGGAAGTGGGGGCAGCATGCTGCTCGGGAGAGGTGGAAGGGGGTTTAGGGCTGGGTGTCATTTAGATTTGTAAGGGGATAGATTAGGGACGGGGAGATAGGGAAAGGTAGTTTGTAGGGTGACGGGGAGGGAAGATGCTCCCCTGAGGTTTTGTTTGGGGTTTTTGTTTAGTTAAATTAAAATACCATTATTGGAGTATGTATGAAAATGATGAGTTGTAAAGAATGAATGGTATTGAAGGTAATAAATTGTTTTTTATTTAAAAAAAGATAGGACTGTTTAGGTTTTCACGTTACGTTTGTTGTTTTGTATTGTTTGTGTTTATTCGTTCAAGAAACATGTATGAAAATTACCACGCCGCATTTTGGTCCGATCCTTGCTACACCTCTTCGTCAGAGGAGGAGTTAGAAGAAAACCGTAACAGAATCACCCACCACAACAGGACCAAGCGGCGTGTCAACATGCAGGAGGAGAAGCAACAGCGGCAGCAGGAGCAACAAAATCTGGACTACACAACTTGGGAGGAGGTAGACAGGTGGGCGGTCGACCCAGGGAGAGTGCCGGAGCCCGCCTAGGATTCGATGGAGCAGTGCGCGGAAGGTTACGAGAGAATGAGGTTGGCGAAGCAAGCACGGCAGTGCAGAAGGAAGCCCGGGAGTCAGCCCCAAAATTTCTTGGGGGGGCTCACAGGGAGTATGGCGACGTCAGGTAGGAGACCTGCGTCAACTTCCTGTGGTTACCGGGGGGCAAGAGAGACCGGGCAGGCACCGTGTTATGCTGTGGTGCGCACGGTGTCCCCAGGTGCAAGGCCCGGTGCGGTATATTCCAGGTCCGCGTATCGGCCGGGCTAGATTGAGCGTCGAGCCAAATGCCATGAAGCCGGCTCTACGCATCTGGTCCCCAGTGCGTCTCCTTGGGCCGGCTTACATGGCACCAGCCTTGCGCACGGTGTCCCCGGTTCACCTGCATAGCCCAGTGCGGGCTATTCCACCTTGCCGCACTGGCAGAGTGACCGGGAGTATTGCTCAAGAGCTCCAGTGCGCCTGCACGGTCCGGTCTACCCAGTACCACCTCCACGGACCAGCCCTCCGGTGGCAGCTCCCCGCGCCAGGCTTCCTGTGCGTGTCCTCGGCCCAGTACCACCAGTGCCAGCACCACGCATCAGGCCTACAGTGCGCCTCGCCTCTCCAGCACTGCCCGAGCCTTCCTCCTCTCCTGCGCTGCCGGAGTCTCCCGCCTGTTCAGCGCAGCCAGAGCTGCCAGCCTGCATGGAGCAGCCAGAGCTGTCAGTCTGCATGGAGCAGCCAGAGATGCCAGTCTGCATGGAGCGGCCAGAGCTGTCAGTCTGCATGGAGCAGCCAGAGCTGCCAGTCTGCATGGGGCAGCCAGAGCTGTCAGTCTGCATGGAGCAGCCAGAGCTGTCGGTCTGCATGGAGCAGCTGAAGCTGTCAGTCTGCAAGGAGCTGCCAGTCTGCATGGAGCTGCCAGTCTGCAAGGAACTGCCAGTCTGCAAGGAGCTGCCAGTCTGCAAGGAGCTGCCAGTCTGCAAGGAGCTGCCAGAGCTGCCAGTCTGCATGGAGCTGCCAGAGCTGCCAGTCTGCAAGGAGCCGCCAGAGCTGCCAGTCTGCAAGAAGCCGCCAGAGCTGCCAGTCTGCATGGAGCAGCCAGAGCCGTCAGTCAGTATGGAGCAGCCAGAGCCGCCAGTCAGCATGGAGCAGCCAGAGCCGCCAGTCAGCATGGAGCAGCCAGATCCGTCAGTCTGCCAGGATCCGCCAGTCGGCCAGACTCTTCCAGATCAACCAGTCAGCCAGACTCTTCCAGATCCGCCAGTCAGCCAGACTCTTCCAGATCCGCCAGTCAGCCAGACTCTTCCAGATCTGACAGTCAACCAGACTCTTCCAGATCCGCCAGTCAGCCAGACTCTTCCAGATCCGCCAGTCAGCCAGGATCTGCCAGTCAGCCAGACTCTTCCAGATCTGCCAGTCAGCCAGACTCTTCCAGATCCGCCAGTCAGCCAGACTCTTCCAGATCCGCCAGTCAGCCAGACTCTTCCAGATCCGCCAGTCAGCCAGACTCTTCAAGATCCGCCAGTCAGCCAGGATCTGCCAGAACCGCCAGCCAGCCAGGATCTGCAGATCTAACCACCTGCCTGAGCTTCCTCTCAGTGCTGTGCTTCCTCAGTGCTGAGCTTCCCCTCAGTCCCGAGCTTCCCCTCATTCCCGAGCTACCCCTCAGTCCTGAGCTGCTTCAGTCCCGAGCTGCCCCTCAGTCCCGAGCTGCCCCCAAGTCCCGAGCTGCCCCTCAGTCCCGAGCTGCCCCTCAGTCCCGAGCTGCCCCTCAGTCCAGTGGGGTTCTGGGTGAGGACTACTAGGCCATGGTCGGCGGCGAGGGTGGACTATCCTAGGACGCGAGGAGGAGGGACTAAGACTTTGATAGAGTGGGGTCCACGTCCTGCGCCGGAGCCGCCAGCATGGACAGACGCCCACCCGGACCCTCCCCTATGGTTTTTGGTGTGCGTCCGGGAGTCCGGGAGTCCGCACCTTAGGTGGGGGGGGTTCTGTCACGCCCTGGTCGAAGTATATTGTGTTTGTCTTCATTTATTTGGTCAGGCCAGGGTGTGACATGGGTTTATTGTGGTGTGTTTTGTCTTGGTGTTTTGTTAGGTATTGGGTGTGTGGCTTAGTGGGGGTATCTAGCATAGTCTATGGCTGTCTGGAGTGGTTCTCAATCAGAGGCAGGTGTTTATCGTTGGCTCTGATTGGGAACCATATTTAGGCAGCCATATTCTTTGAGTGTTTCGTGGGTGATTGTTCCTGTCTCTGTGTTTGTTGTCACCAGATAGGACTGTTTATGTTTTCACGTTACGTTTGTTGTTTTATATTGTTCGTGTTTATTTGTTCATTAAACGTGTATGAAAATTACCACGCCGCATTTTGGTCCGATCCTTGCTACACCTCTTCGTCAGAGGAGGAGTTAGAACAGGGGTGTCAAAGTCAAATGGACGGAGGGCCAAATAAAAAATTTAGCTACAAGCCGAGGGCCGGACTGTTCGAATGTTCATTGAAAAATTTTTAAATGACGCATATAGTCTAGTGAACCTAATTGAACCTACTGAAAACCTAACAAATATATTCCAATATGATCAGATAAATAAAGCAATATTTTCTTATGGCTCTGTCAGTAATCTTTAATTTTCAACAGACACAAAAGACAAATTTCCTTTATATAAAAATCCCCATAACATGAACATTAAATGAAAGAAACCGGTATTCAAGGCACCATCAGTAGCCTATATTTTCTATTTTAGCAAAAGTGGGCTAAATTTACTTCAAAGAAAAAAACAATAATAGCAATTTTCTATCATCCACTCAACTGAAATATTTTTAAAATATAATTGGATTGAAATACAATAAAATAAAGTGCAAAAATCTATTAATCAAAAACAACACTTTGTTTAAGGAGAAGTAACATGCAGTGAAAACAAATATTAAACTTTAACTTTTAAACTTGAACTGAGTAAAAACTCTAAACATGTGATTGCACAGTAATGTTCACTTGTTTGAGGTTGAGGGTGATACTTGGTGGTGTCCCATCTTTTCCACAAGTTCATCAATGTTCGGGGTAAGGCTCTGAGCTGAGGAAATCCTCAGAATTGAGTGGAGGTGTTCAGCAGTAAGTCGACTTCTGTGTGATGTTTTGTTCAGGTTCATCAAAGAAAAAGTTGTTCACACAGGTATGTGCTGCCAAACATAGACAACGTTTGAGCAGCCTGGATGCGCAGCTGGGGCATTGTGTCGGGGAGGAAACGGGCGAACTCCGCAGCACCCACTGCCGCATATTTTGCCCTCAGTGCATCATTGCATTGGAGGTCAATCAACTCCATTTGGAGGTTTGGTGGTGAGCTTTCCACGTCAACAGCAAATGGGTTACCGAGCAGTTCCAACCTGCTTTTTTGTGCTTCAAAGTCAGCAAATCGGCGTCGAAAGTCAGCGGCAAGCATACCTATTTTATCAGCCAACTGTGCGCTCGGGAACGCACTGGTAGAGAGCTTCTCTTTCATGGTCTGGCAGCTGGGAAAGTGGCTCAAATTTTCTTTCCGCATCTGCGTCTCCCACAGAGTCAGTTTGGTTTTAAATGCCTTCACTGTACTGTACATATCAGAGATGACATGATCCCGACCCTGCAGCTGCAAGTTCATTGCATTCAGATGACTCGTAATGTCACACAGAAAAGCCATTTCACACAGAAACATTTCGTCTCGGAGTTGTGTTGTGTCTTTCCCTTTGCTGTCCAAGAACAGACAAATCTCCTCACGAAGCTGAAACATCTTTGAAGCACCTTTCCCTGGCTTATTCGCACCTCTGTGTGATAAGGCAAATCACCATGCTCCGTTTCTAACTCCGTCAGAAATGCCTTGAACTGGCGGTGATTCAAACCTTTGGCTCTGATAAAGTTAACTGTGCGCGTGATGATGCTCATTACATGCTCCATTTTCAAGGCTTTACCGTGGTGTATGATACAATGATAAGCTGTCAGCTCACCTGTCGCGTTTTCCTCTTGCATCTTTTCCCGTATCTTCGCCACCAGTCCGCTCCTGTGTCCACACATATGCTCCGTCGGTTGTCAAACCCACGAGTTTTTCCCAAGGCAGCTCCATCTCATTTACACATCTTGACACCTCTTCATACAAATCATGCCCCGTAGTTGTGCCATGCATAGGACGTAAAGCCAAAAACTCCTCTGTCACGCTTAGGCTGGAGTCCACTCCGCGGATGAAAATTGACAACTGGGCAATGTCAGAAATGTCGGTGCTCTCATCCACAGCCAAGGAATATGCAATGAAATCTTTTCCCTTTTTCACAAGCTGCTCTTTTAGATTGATGGACAACTGGTCTACTCTCTCGGCAATGGTGTTTCTGCTCAGACTCACATTTAAAAAGAGTTGCCTTTTTCTGGGCAAACTTCGTCACAAACTTTAATCATGCAGTTTTTGATGAAATCCCCTCCGTAAATGGCCGGGCTGATTTAGCGATCTCTTCTGCCAAAATAAAACTGGCCTTGACAGCAGCCTGGCCTTGTGATTTGGCTTTTTTGAACAGAGCCTGTCGAGATTTGAGGCCTCGTTTTAATTCCTCTGCCTTTTGTAGCCTTTGTTCCATGTCCATATTCTTGTTTTTGTCCGCGTGTTTCGTTTCATAATGTCGTCTCAGATTATACTCTTTCAGTACCGCCACACTTTCTCCACACAGAAGACACACAGGTTTTCCAGCTACCTCCGTGAACATATACTCCGACTCCCACCTTGTTTGAAACCCCGGTTCTCAGTGTCCACCTTCCGTTTTGCCATTTTTGATGGGTATCTGAAAGTTAATTTTACTGTGATGCTGACGACTGCTGTGCCAATAAATATTGAAATGAAGCAGCCTACTGCTCGGTGCGTCACCGTTGCATTGTGGGAAATGTAGTATTGGTGCGTGTAAAAGATCTGCGGGCTGCCGGCTTGCTGCGGTCTGCGGGCCGGTTCTAATAATAAATCAAGATCATCCCAGGGGCCGTAAAAAACCTTCTCGCGGGCCGGATGTGGCCCGCGGGCCTTGACTCTGACATATGTGAGTTAGAAGAAAACCGTAACAATTTGTCCTTAACCAACAATGCCATTTTAAGGAAAATAAAAGTGAAGAAAATATTTATATAAAACTAAAGTATAAAGATAGTAACACAATAAAATGCAAATATGGTGGTGCAGCTGTAAAAGAAAATTGAGGATCTGAGGACCCATGCCAAATCTTTTCAGTCTCCGGAGGGGGAATAAGTGTTGTCGTGCCCTCTTCACAACTGTCTTGGTGTGTTTAGACCATAGTTTGTCGGTGATGTGGAAACCAAGGAACTTGAAGCTCTCTACCTGCTCCACTACAGACCCGTTGATGTGAATGGGGGCGTGCTCGGGCCCTCCTTTTCCTGTAGTCCACAATCATCTCCTTTGTCTTGTTCCATTGAGGGAGAGGTTGTTATCCTGGCACCACACTGCCAGGTCTCTGACCTCCTCCCTATAGGCTGTCTCATCATTGTTGGTGATCAGGCCTACCACCGTTGTGTCGACGGCAAACTTAAAGCCTGTGTGGAAGCACCTGCTTTCAATATTCTTTGTATCCCTCATTTACTCAAGTGTTTCCATTATTTTGGCAGTTACCTGTATATGAGTGCTGCCAAAATGCAAAGTACATACTACACCGAGGGGTCATCTAGGAGCACTTCATCTGGTCCCAAATCTGTTTATGCTGTAGGTGTTGACAAGACAGCATGTCACTGCGAAGAGATTGTCACTCTATAATTTCTTCAATAGATGTTTCCAAGACCAAGGACCTGTCTCGAGTCATACAAGTCTACACACACTATCTCTCTCACAGCTTATCTGTGTCAGGATATTAACATTCCCCTTATCACATTAAGTCCAGGCTATGTTTGGAACCACACTCATGGTTTGGGTTGTCCCCAGGACCATGAGTGCTAGATGACGTTAACAAATGAAGAGAAATATTTCACTGCACCCAGGACATTTTTGCCATACACTTTTGTTGGAGTGAATGTCACAAGGCAGAGTGGAATTTCAGAATGTGGGCCAACGACCTTCATTTGACAATAAGACACATCATTTTTACATCATGTCTGTTCATGTAACAGCTCTCAATGGGTTCCATATGACTAATAAAGAATAGGACCGTAAAATGTGATTATTGTTGGATTGAATATCCCTTCAATTTGGATTAGGGTCTCCAGAAGCATTCAATGCCAGTTGACACATTTTCTGTAATCATATGTTTGTATTGGAGTTGAACCAATCTGTAAATGATCATTAACCCAATTACCATGTTGTAAATCCTCCGACATAAACATTGCATAGGCAAACACAAACCACAAAAGGCTTGTTCAGTATGGTATGAGCACTGTGAGGCGTGCAAATTGTGTGTTAATTGACGATGGGTGCAAGGCCCCCCCCCCTCCAGAACTCTGTGAAATGCCATGTGAGAGGCAGCCGAAACCCACAGAGGACATATGCTTAGGATCTCTGTTCCAACCAGGAGAGGGAGGGAGCGAGGGATGGGGAGAGGGGAAGAGAGAGGCGCCAGACTGCGTTCTCTCATCCCCTGGAAAAGTATTACCCCGAACCCCTACTCTACCCCTCCCATCATTACAGTCTCACACCCCCTACTCTACTCCTCCCATCATACAGTATCACACCCCCTACTCTACCCCTCCCATCATACAGTCTCACACCCCCTACTCTACCCCTCCCATCATACAGTATCACACCCCCTACTCTACCTGTCCCATCATACAGTCTCACACCCCTACTCTACCTCTCCCATCAGACAGTATCACACCCTCTACTCTACCTCTCCCACCAGACAGTATCACACCCTCTACTCTACCCCTCCCATCACACAGTATCACACCCCCTACTCTACCCCTCCCATCATACAGTCTCACACCCCCTACTCTACCCCTCCCATCATACAGTATCACACCCCCTACTCTACCCGTCCCATCATACAGTCTCACACCCCTACTCTACCTCTCCCATCAGACAGTATCACACCCTCTACTCTACCTCTCCCACCAGACAGTATCACACCCTCTACTCTACCCCTCCCATCATACAGTATCACACCCCCTACTCTACCCCTCCCATCATACAGTCTCACACACCCTACTCTACCCCTCCCATCATACAGTATCACACCCCCTACTCTACCCGTCCCATCATACAGTCTCACACCCCTACTCTACCTCTCCCATCAGACAGTATCACACCCTCTACTCTACCTCTCCCACCAGACAGTATCACACCCTTTACTCTACCCCTCCCATCATTACAGTCTCACACCCCCTACTCTACCCCTCCCACCAGACAGTATCACACCCTCTACTCTACCTCTCCCATCATACAGTCTCACACCCCCTACTCTACACCTCCCATCAGACAGTATCACACCCTCTACTCTACACCTCCCATCAGACAGTATCACACCCTCTACTCTACCCCTCCCATCAGACAGTATCACACCCTCTACTCTACCTCTCCCAGCCTCCCACTCAGACAGTATCACACCCTCTACTCTACCTCTCCCACCAGACAGTATCACACCCCCTACTCTACACCTCCCATCAGACAGTATCACAACCTCCCTACTCTACCCTCCCATCAGACAGTATCACACCTCCCTACTCCACCTCCCATCAGACAGTATCACACCCTCTACTCTACCTCTCCCACCGGACAGTATCAGACAGTCTCCCATCAGACACCCCCTCTACTCTACCCCTCCCATCAGACAGTATCACACCCTCTACTCTACCTATCTCCCATCAGACAGTATCACACCCTCTACTCTACCTCTCCCACCAGACAGTCTCACACCCCCCTCTACCCCTCCCATCATACAGTATCACACCCTCTACTCTACCCCTCCCATCAGACAGTATCACACCCCCTACTCTACCCCTCCCATCATACAGTCTCACACCCTCTACTCTACCTCTCCCACCAGACAGTATCACACCCTCTACTCTACCTCTCCCATCAGACAGTATCACACCCTCTACTCTACCTCTCCCACCAGACAGTATCACACCCCCTACTCTACCTCTCCCACCAGACAGTATCACACCCCCTACTCTACACCTCCCATCAGACAGTATCACACCCCCTACTCTACACCTCCCATCAGACAGTATCACACCCCTACTCTACACCTCCCATCAGACAGTATCACACCCCCTACTCTACCTCTCCCATCAGACAGTATCACACCCTCTACTCTACCTCTCCCACCAGACAGTAACACACCCTCTACTCTACCTCTCCCACCAGACAGTATCACACCCCCTACTCTACACCTCCCATCAGACAGTATCACACCCCTACTCTACCCCTCCCATCATACAGTATCACACCCCCTACTCTACACCTCCCATCAGACAGTAACACACCCTCTACTCTACCTCTCCCACCAGACAGTATCACACCCCCTACTCTACACCTCCCATCAGACAGTATCACACCCTCTACTCTACCTCTCCCACCAGACAGTAACACACCCTCTACTCTACCTCTCCCACCAGACAGTATCACACCCCCTACTCTACACCTCCCATCAGACAGTATCACACCCCTACTCTACCCCTCCCATCATACAGTATCACACCCCCTACTCTACCCCTCCCATCATACAGTATCACACCCCCTACTCTACACCTCCCATCAGACAGTATCACACCCCCTACTCTACACCTCCCATCAGACAGTATCACACCCTCTACTCTACCTCTCCCACCAGACAGTATCACACCCTCTACTCTACCCCTCCCATCATACAGTATCACACCCCCTACTCTACCCCTCCCATCATACAGTCTCACACCCCCTACTCTACCCCTCCCATCATACAGTATCACACCCCCTACTCTACCCGTCCCATCATACAGTCTAACACCCCTACTCTACCTCTCCCATCAGACAGTATCACACCCTCTACTCTACCTCTCCCACCAGACAGTATCACACCCTCTACTCTACCCCTCCCATCATACAGTATCACACCCCCTACTCTACCCCTCCCATCAGACAGTATCACACCCCTACTCTACACCTCCCATCAGACAGTATCACACCCTCTACTCTACACCTCCCATCATACAGTATCACACCCTCTACTCTACCTCTCCCATCAGACAGTATCACACCCTCTACTCTACCTCTCCCACCAGACAGTATCACACCCTCTACTCTACCTCTCCCACCAGACAGTATCACACCCTCTACTCTACCTCTCCCACCAGACAGTATCACACCCCCTACTCTACCCCTCCCATCATACAGTATCACACCCCTACTCTACCCCTCCCATCAGACAGTATCACACCCTCTACTCTACCTCTCCCACCAGACAGTATCACACCCTCTACTCTACCTCTCCCACCAGACAGTATCACACCCCCTACTCTACCTCTCCCATCAGACAGTATCACACCCTCTACTCTACACCTCCCATCATACAGTATCACACCCTCTACTCTACACCTCCCACCAGACAGTATCACACCCTCTACTCTACCCCTCCCACCAGACAGTATCACACCCCCTACTCTACCTCTCCCATCAGACAGTATCACACCCCCTACTCTACACCTCCCATCAGACAGTATCACACCCTCTACTCTACACCTCCCATCATACAGTATCACACCCTCTACTCTACACCTCCCACCAGACAGTATCACACCCCTACTCTACACCTCCCATCAGACAGTATCACACCCTCTACTCTACACCTCCCATCATACAGTATCACACCCTCTACTCTACCTCTCCCATCAGACAGTATCACACCCTCTACTCTACCCTCCCATCAGACAGTATCACACCCCCTACCTACCCCTCCCATCATACAGTCTCACACCCCCTCTCCCCCTCCCATCATACAGTATCACACCCCTACTCTACCCGTCCCATCATACAGTAACACCCCTACTCTACACTCTCCCATCAGACAGTATCACACCCCTACTCTACCTCTCCCACCAGACAGTATCACACCCTCTACTCTACCCCTCCCATCAGACAGTATCACACCCACTACTCTACACCTCCCACCAGACAGTATCACACCCCTACATCTACACCTCCCATCAGACAGTATCACACCCTCTACTCTACACCTCCCATCAGACAGTATCACACCCTCTACTCTACCTCTCCCATCAGACAGTATCACACCCTCTACTCTACCTCTCCCACCAGACAGTATCACACCCTCTACTCTACCTCTCCCATCAGACAGTATCACACCCTCTACTCTACCTCTCCCACCAGACAGTATCACACCCCTACTCTACCCCTCCCATCATACAGTCTCACACCCTCTACTCTACCCCTCCCATCATACAGTATCACACCCTCTACTCTACCTCTCCCATCAGACAGTACCACATCCTCTACTCTACCTCTCCCACCAGACAGTATCACACCCTCTACTCTACCTCTCCCACCAGACAGTATCACACCCTCTACTCTACCTCTCCCACCAGACAGTATCACACCCCCTACTCTACCCCTCCCATCATACAGTATCACACCCTCTACTCTACACCTCCCATCAGACAGTATCACACCCTCTACTCTACCTCTCCCACCAGACAGTATCACACCCTCTACTCTACCTCTCCCACCAGACAGTATCACACCCCCTACTCTACCCCTCCCATCATACAGTATCACACCCTCTACTCTACACCTCCCATCATACAGTATCACACCCTCTACTCTACACCTCCCACCAGACAGTATCACACCCCTACTCTACACCTCCCATCAGACAGTATCACACCCTCTACTCTACCCTCCCATCATACAGTATCACACCCTCTACTCTACACCTCCCACCAGACAGTATCACACCCACTACTCTACACCTCCCAACAGACAGTATCACACCCCTACTCTACACCTCCCATCAGACAGTATCACACCCTCTACTCTACCTCTCCCACCAGACAGTATCACACCCCCTACTCTACCCCTCCCATCATACAGTATCACACCCCCTACTCTACCCCTCCCATCATACAGTATCACACCCTCTACTCTACACCTCCCATCATACAGTATCACACCCTCTACTCTACCCCTCCCATCAGACAGTATCACACCCTCTACTCTACACCTCCCATCAGACAGTATCACACCCTCTACTCTACCTCTCCCATCATACAGTATCACACCCTCTACTCTACACCTCCCATCAGACAGTATCACACCCTCTACTCTACCTCTCCCATCATACAGTATCACACCCTCTACTCTACACCTCCCATCATACAGTATCACACCCTCTACTCTACCCCTCCCATCATACAGTCTCACACCCCTACTCTACCTCTCCCACCAGACAGTATCACACCCTCTACTCTACCTCTCCCACCAGACAGTATCACACCCTCTACTCTACCCCTCCCATCATACAGTATCACACCCTCTACTCTACCTCTCCCACCAGACAGTATCACACCCTCTACTCTACCTCTCCCATCATACAGTATCACACCCTCTACTCTACCTCTCCCACCAGACAGTATCACACCCTCTACTCTACCTCTCCCATCATACAGTATCACACCCTCTACTCTACACCTCCCATCATACAGTATCACACCCCCTACTCTACACCTCCCATCATACAGTATCACACCCTCTACTCTACCTCTCCCATCATACAGTATCACACCCTCTACTCTACCTCTCCCATCATACAGTATCACACCCTCTACTCTACCTCTCCCATCATACAGTATCACACCCTCTACTCTACCTCTCCCATCATACAGTATCACACCCTCTACTCTACCTCTCCCATCATACAGTATCACACCCTCTACTCTACCTCTCCCATCATACAGTATCACACCCTCTACTCTACCTCTCCCATCATACAGTATCACACCCTCTACTCTACCCCCATCCCATCAGACAGTATCACACCCTCTACTCTACCTCTCCCATCAGACAGTATCACACCCTCTACTCTACACCTCCCATCAGACAGTATCACACCCTCTACTCTACACCTCCCATCAGACAGTATCACACCCTCTACTCTACCTCTCCCATCAGACAGTATCACACCCCCTCTACTCTACCCCTCTCCCATCATACAGTATCACACCCCTACTCTACACCTCCCATCATACAGTATCACACCCTGTACTCTACCTCTCCCATCATACAGTATCACACCCTCTA
This sequence comes from Oncorhynchus masou masou, assembly GCF_036934945.1. Taxonomy (NCBI): domain Eukaryota; kingdom Metazoa; phylum Chordata; class Actinopteri; order Salmoniformes; family Salmonidae; genus Oncorhynchus; species Oncorhynchus masou. The sequence continues at coordinate 22,677,657 of NC_088218.1, forward strand.
CTCTACCCTCCCATCAGACAGTATCACACCCCTACTCTACACCTCCCATCATACAGTATCACACCCCTACTCTACACCTCCCATCAGACAGTATCACACCCTCTACTCTACCCCTCCCACCAGACAGTATCACACCCTCTACTCTACCCCTCCCATCATACAGTATCACACCCCCTACTCTACACCTCCCATCATACAGTATCACACCCCTACTCTACACCTCCCATCATACAGTATCACACCCTCTACTCTACCCCTCCCACCAGACAGTATCACACCCTCTACTCTACCCCTCCCATCATACAGTATCACACCCCTACTCTACACCTCCCATCAGACAGTATCACACCCTCTACTCTACCTCTCCCATCAGACAGTATCACACCCTCTACTCTACCCCTCCCATCATACAGTATCACACCCTCTACTCTACACCTCCCATCATACAGTATCACACCCCTACTCTACACCTCCCATCAGACAGTATCACACCCCCTACTCTACACCTCCCATCATACAGTATCACACCCCTACTCTACACCTCCCATCATACAGTATCACACCCTCTACTCTACCCCTCCCACCAGACAGTATCACACCCTCTACTCTACCCCTCCCATCATACAGTATCACACCCCTACTCTACACCTCCCATCAGACAGTATCACACCCCTACTCTACTCCCATCATACAGTATCCACCCTCTGCTCTACCCCTCCCACCAGACAGTATCACACCCTCTACTCTACCCCTCCCCATCATACAGTATCACCCCCTACTCTACACCTCCCATCAGACAGTATCACACCCTCTACTCTACACCTCCCATCATACAGTATCACACCCCTACTCTACACCTCCCACCAGACAGTATCACACCCCCTACTCTACACCTCCCATCAGACAGTATCACACCCCCTACTCTACACCTCCCATCAGACAGTATCACACCCCCTACTCTACCTCTCCCATCAGACAGTATCACACCCTCTACTCTACCCTCCCACCAGACAGTATCACACCCTCTACTCTACCTCTCCCACAGACAGTATCACACCCCCTACTCTACACCTCCCATCAGACAGTATCACACCCCTACTCTACCCTCCCATCATACAGTATCACACCCCTACTCTACACCTCCCACCAGACAGTATCCCATCAGACAGTATCACACCCTCTACTCTACCTCTCCCCATCAGACAGTATCACACCCCTACTCTACACCTCCCATCAGACAGTATCACACCCTCTACTCTACCTCAGACAGTATCACACCCTCTACTCTACCTCTCCCACCAGACAGTATCACACCCCTACTCTACACCTCCCATCAGACAGTATCACACCCCTACTCTACCCCTCCCATCATACAGTATCACACCCCCTACTCTACCCCTCCCATCATACAGTATCACACCCCCTACTCTACACCTCCCATCAGACAGTATCACACCCCCTATCCCATCAGACAGTATCACACCTCTACCCTCTATCACACTCTACTCTACCCCTCCCATCATACAGTATCACACCCCTACTCTACCCCTCCCATCATACAGTCTCACACCCCCTACTCTACCCCTCCCATCATACAGTATCACACCCCCTACTCTACCCGTCCCATCATACAGTCTAACACCCCTACTCTACCTCTCCCATCAGACAGTATCACACCCTCTACTCTACCTCTCCCACCAGACAGTATCACACCCTCTACTCTACCCCTCCCATCAGACAGTATCACACCCTCTACTCTACCCCTCCCATCAGACAGTATCACACCCCTACTCTACACCTCCCATCAGACAGTATCACACCCTCTACTCTACACCTCCCATCATACAGTATCACACCCTCCCACCATCAGACAGTATCACACCCTCTACTCTACCTCTCCCACCAGACAGTATCACACCCTCTACTCTACCTCTCCCACCAGACAGTATCACACCCTCTACTCTACCTCTCCCACCAGACAGTATCACACCCCCTACTCTACCCCTCCCATCATACAGTATCACACCCTCTACTCTACACCTCCCATCAGACAGTATCACACCCTCTACTCTACCTCTCCCACCAGACAGTATCACACCCTCTACTCTACCTCTCCCACCAGACAGTATCACACCCCCTACTCTACCTCTCCCATCAGACAGTATCACACCCTCTACTCTACACCTCCCATCATACAGTATCACACCCTCTACTCTACACCTCCCACCAGACAGTATCACACCCTCTACTCTACCCCTCCCACCAGACAGTATCACACCCCCTACTCTACCTCTCCCATCAGACAGTATCACACCCTCTACTCTACCTCTCCCATCATACAGTATCACACCCTCTACTCTACCTCTCCCATCCAGTATCACACCCTCTACTCTACCCCTCCCACAGTATCACACCCCTACTCTACCCCTCCCATCATACAGTCTCACACCCCTACTCTACCCCTCCCATCATACAGTATCACACCCCCTACTCTACCCGTCCCATCATACAGTCTCACCCCTACTCACCTCTCCCATCAGACAGTATCACACCCTCTACTCTACCTCTCCCACCAGACAGTATCACACCCTCTACTCTACCCCTCCCATCATACAGTATCACACCCCTACTCTACACCTCCCACCAGACAGTATCACACCCCTACTCTACACCTCCCATCAGACAGTATCACACCCTCTACTCTACACCTCCCATCATACAGTATCACACCCTCTACTCTACCTCTCCCATCAGACAGTATCACACCCTCTACTCTACCTCTCCCACCAGACAGTATCACACCCTCTACTCTACCTCTCCCACCAGACAGTATCACACCCTCTACTCTACCTCTCCCACCAGACAGTATCACACCCCCTACTCTACCCCTCCCATCATACAGTATCACACCCTCTACTCTACACCTCCCATCATACAGTATCACACCCTCTACTCTACCTCTCCCATCAGACAGTATCACACCCTCTACTCTACCTCTCCCACCAGACAGTATCACACCCTCTACTCTACCTCTCCCACCAGACAGTATCACACCCTCTACTCTACCTCTCCCACCAGACAGTATCACACCCCTACTCTACCCCTCCCATCATACAGTATCACACCCTCTACTCTACACCTCCCATCAGACAGTATCACACCCTCTACTCTACCTCTCCCACCAGACAGTATCACACCCTCTACTCTACCTCTCCCACCAGACAGTATCACACCCCCTACTCTACCCCTCCCATCATACAGTATCACACCCTCTACTCTACACCTCCCATCATACAGTATCACACCCTCTACTCTACACCTCCCACCAGACAGTATCACACCCCCTACTCTACACCTCCCATCAGACAGTATCACACCCTCTACTCTACCCCTCCCATCATACAGTATCACACCCTCTACTCTACACCTCCCACCAGACAGTATCACACCCCCTACTCTACACCTCCCACCAGACAGTATCACACCCCCTACTCTACACCTCCCATCAGACAGTATCACACCCTCTACTCTACCTCTCCCACCAGACAGTATCACACCCCCTACTCTACCCCTCCCATCATACAGTATCACACCCCCTACTCTACCCCTCCCATCATACAGTATCACACCCTCTACTCTACACCTCCCATCATACAGTATCACACCCTCCCACCCCTCCCATCAGACAGTATCACACCCCTACTCTACACCTCCCATCAGACAGTATCACACCCTCTACTCTACCCCTCCCATCATACAGTATCACACCCTCTACTCTACACCTCCCATCAGACAGTATCACACCCTCTACTCTACCTCTCCCATCATACAGTATCACACCCCCTACTCTACCCCTCCCATCAGACAGTATCACACCCTCTACTCTACACCTCCCATCATACAGTATCACACCCTCTACTCTACCCTCCCATCCAGTCACACCCCTACTCTACCTCTCCCACCAGACAGTATCACACCCTCTACTCTACCTCTCCCACCAGACAGTATCACACCCTCTACTCTACCCCTCCCATCATACAGTATCACACCCTCTACTCTACCTCTCCCACCAGACAGTATCACACCCTCTACTCTACCTCTCCCATCAGACAGTATCACACCCTCTACTCTACCTCTCCCACCAGACAGTATCACACCCTCTACTCTACCTCTCCCATCAGACAGTATCACACCCTCTACTCTACACCTCCCATCATACAGTATCACACCCCCTATCACACCTCCCATCATACAGTATCACACCCTACTCTACCTCTCCCATCATACAGTATCACACCCTCTACTCTACCTCTCCCATCATACAGTATCACACCCTCTACTCTACCTCTCCCATCATACAGTATCACACCCTCTACTCTACCTCTCCCATCATACAGTATCACACCCTCTACTCTACCTCTCCCATCATACAGTATCACACCCTCTACTCTACCTCTCCCATCATACAGTATCACACCCTCTACTCTACCTCTCCCATCATACAGTATCACACCCTCTACTCTACCTCTCCCATCATACAGTATCACACCCTCTACTCTACCTCTCCCATCATACAGTATCACACCCTCTACTCTACACCTCCCATCATACAGTATCACACCCCCTACTCTACACCTCCCATCATACAGTATCACACCCTCTACTCTACCTCTCCCACCAGACAGTATCACACCCTCTACTCTACCTCTCCCATCATACAGTATCACACCCTCTACTCTACCTCTCCCACCAGACAGTATCACACCCTCTACTCTACCTCTCCCATCATACAGTATCACACTCCTCACACCTCCCATCATACAGTATCACACCCCTACTCTACACCTCCCATCATACAGTATCACACCCTGTACTCTACCTCTCCCATCATACAGTATCACACCCTCTACTCTACACCTCCCATCAGACAGTATCACACCCTCTACTCTACACCTCCCATCATACAGTATCACACCCCTACTCTACACCTCCCATCATACAGTATCACACCCTCTACTCTACCCCTCCCACCAGACAGTATCACACCCTCTACTCTACCCCTCCCATCATACAGTATCACACCCCCTACTCTACACCTCCCATCATACAGTATCACACCCCTACTCTACACCTCCCATCATACAGTATCACACCCTCTACTCTACCTCTCCCACCAGACAGTATCACACCTCTACTCTACCCCTCCCATCATACAGTATCACACCCCTACTCTACACCTCCCATCAGACAGTATCACACCCTACTCTACCTCTCCCATCAGACAGTATCACACCCTCTACTCTACCCGTCCCATCATACAGTATCACACCCTCTACTCTACACCTCCCATCATACAGTATCACACCCTCTACTCTACCCCTCCCATCAGACAGTATCACACCCTCTACTCTACACCTCCCATCATACAGTCTCACACCCCTACTCTACACTCTCCCATCATACAGTATCACACCCTCTACTCTACCTCTCCCACCAGACAGTATCACACCCCCTACTCTACCCCTCCCATCAGACAGTATCACACCCCTACTCTACACCTCCCATCAGACAGTATCACACCCCTACTCTACACTCTCCCATCATACAGTATCACACCCTCTACTCTACCTCTCCCACCAGACAGTATCACACCCTCTACTCTACCTCTCCCATCAGACAGTATCACACCCTCTACTCTACCTCTCCCATCAGACAGTCTCACACCCTCTACTCTACCCCTCCCATCATACAGTCTCACACCCTCTACTCTACCTCTCCCATCATACAGTATCACACCCTCTACTCTACCCCTCCCACCAGACAGTATCACACCCCTACTCTACCTCTCCCACCAGACAGTATCACACCCTCTACTCTACCTCTCCCATCAGACAGTATCACACCCTCTACTCTACCCCTCCCATCATACAGTATCACACCCTCTACTCTACCCCTCCCATCATACAGTATCACACCCCCTACTCTACACCTCCCATCAGACAGTATCACACCCTCTACTCTACCTCTCCCATCATACAGTATCACACCCTCTACTCTACCCCTCCCATCAGACAGTATCACACCCTCTACCCTCCCATCATACAGTATCACACCCCTCTATCACACCCCTACTCTACACCTCCCATCATACAGTATCACACCCTCTGCTCTACCCCTCCCACCAGACAGTATCACACCCTCTACTCTACCCCTCCCATCATACAGTATCACACCCCTACTCTACACCTCCCATCAGACAGTATCACACCCTCTACTCTACCTCTCCCACCAGACAGTATCACACCCTCTACTCTACCCCTCCCATCATACAGTATCACACCCCTACTCTACACCTCCCACCAGACAGTATCACACCCCCTACTCTACACCTCCCATCAGACAGTATCACACCCCTACTCTACCTCTCCCACCAGACAGTATCACACCCTCTACTCTACCTCTCCCATCATACAGTATCACACCCTCTACTCTACACCTCCCATCAGACAGTATCCCATCCACTTCCCTGCCCAGCCTTAATGGCTACAACTGGAGTAGCTTTATATAACGATGGCGAGGGATTGGCTGTGAGACACAAGCGGCCTGGTGTTGATGATTCTAGCTCACAAATGACGGAGAACAAATAATGTAGTCTTCATGATCATCCATCAGGAATGAAACACACCGGTTTAACTCTTGTTTCAAATGATAAACTAATCATGGTAGTCAGTCTGAACCTTGGTTATTTGAACCAGTCAGGTAAGTGCTGGGCTGGCGTTGAACGTCAGCCTGTTTCCATTCCATAGCCTTCCAGGAATAAAGTTGAAACCCTCCTCAGCTCCACCTGATTCCCCTGACATGGTGAACTCGCGCAGCCCTGTTGCGTGTGATTTTGTTTTTCTCGGGGAACCTAGAATAATCAGTAATGTCCTCCTCGAGCATATTAGACGCAGGTCGACAGGAGGCCTCTTGAGGCCATGTTAAGCCATTCCAGTCTGTCTGTCAGGGCCATTGTGTCCATTGGAGATATCAAACCTCTCCTGGAGTGGAGTGTGAGTAACAGGAGCGGAACACAAATCCTTTTTCCAGAGGCCACGGATGAAGTGAGCTTACTGAGAGTCCACTGTTTGGAAACATTATATTTCTCTTTAGAGCTATTGCGTTTTATGTAGCAGACATTTTTTTTTTCATTAAAAAAAATAACTCAAATAATTGTCAATGGGATGGAGAGGGATGGTAGATCAGGTATAATCATTTGCATGTGTGACTGCATGTGTGCTTGTGTGGGCATGCCTGTGTATCTGTGTGACAGTATTCTCTATAATATACAGTGAAGCCAAAAAAGGCCACTGTCTGTCTGATGGTGGTGAGATGTAAAGTTCTGGCTCCAGTGTAGCTCAGTAGTTACGTTATATTTATAGCCTCAGATCAAGTGGTCCGGCCCACCATAGTCACCCCACTGCACAGTCCCCGGGTACTGCTCCTCTTAAACCAATCAAGCAGAGACGAGGACTGGTCTTCTCCCTCAACTCTCTGTCTGCTCTGACTCCTCTGGCAAGAGGCACACAGGCTGAGGCTGCCACACTCACAGGTAGGAGGACATTTCTCCGGACACTTCTCTCTCTACTCTGGCTCTGGTCCACTGTTCTGGTAACTGACTACTGGTCTACTCTCTTTTTTTTTTACACTTCCTTTGGTTATTCTAGACATCCGCTTGTTTATTTCTGTCTGTTCCACTGCTCTCCGTCTCACTTGCTAACTTGCAGCCACTCACACAGCTGAGGCTGAGCTGCAGATGCTTTCTTCAGGCTAGAGCTTGTTCTCTTTGGCAGCAAATTAGCTTTTTTGGATTTGTGAAACTTTGCGATGCTTTGGAGCTAACCCGCATCCTTTTATTTTGGAATTAGGTGGTTGATGTTTGCTTGATGCATTTTGTTTCAGATTAGTTTCAAATGCTTTGGTATATACAGATATCAATAGCTATCAGTAACTATCCACTGGGCACACACTGGTTGAATCAACGTTGTTTCCACGTAATTTCAGTGAAGTTACTTGGAACCAACGTGGAATATACACTACCGTTCAAAAGTTTGGGGTCACTTAGAAATGTCCTTGTTTTTGGAAGAAAAGCACATTTCTTTGTCCATTAAAATAACATCAAATTGATCAGAAATACAGTGTAGACATTGTTAATGTTGTAAATGACTATTGTAGCTGGAAACGGCTGATTTTTAATGGAACGTCTACATAGGCATACAGAGGCCTGTGTTCCAATGGCACTTTGTGTTTAAAAGGCTAATTGATCATTAGAAAAACCCCTTGCAATTATGTTAGCACAGCTGAAAACGGTTGTGCTGATTAAAGAAGCAATACAACTGCCCTTCTTTAGATTAGTTGAGTATCTGGAGCATCAGTATTTGTGGGTTCGATTACAGGCTCAAAATGGCCAGAAACAAATAACTTTCTTCTGAAACTCGTCAGTCTATTCTATTCTAGTCTATAACTAGACACTCTAATGTAATTGTCCTCTTGCTCAGGTTTGCACCAGGGCCTCCCAATCCTCTTTCTATTCTGGTTAGAGACAGTTTGCGCTGTTCTGTGAAGGGAGTAGTACACAGCGTTGTATGAGATTTTCAGTTTCTTGGAAATTTCTCACATGGAATAACCTTCATTTCTCAGAACAAAAATAGACTGATGAGTTTCAGAAGAAAATGATTTGTTTCTGGACATTTTGAGCCTGTAATCGCACCCACAAATGTTGACGCTCCAGATACTCAACTAGTCTAAAGACTAGGTGCACAACTGAGCAAGAGGACAAGTACATTCGAGTGTCTGAACGCTGAAGATGGACTGAACGCTGAAGAGTAAGTAGTCTTCGAAAACAAATAGCGGCTAAATACAGGAATCAGTGCAGTGTGGCTGGATGAAATGAGATGGAGGTTTGGGTGGGCTGGGCAGTTGCCTGAAGGGCCACGTTTTTGGAATGCCCATCCATGGTAGGGGACCTGGAGTCACTCATCATGATCTCTTATTAGTCATGGTGTCATGGTACTGTCGTGACAATTTGTGTGGCCTGTAAGACTCTACGGCCCTGCAATGAGATTATGGCTAAAGCAACAAATGGTGGTCCAGGGACTAATTACAATTACAATAATAGAGATCCATTGTAGACCTTGAATTAGACAGGAGATTGAGGGGAAATGAGATCTCGTTGGGCTTAATGTATGAATCCATTTATTGTTAGTAAAAGGGTCTAAACTACTACTAACACCTGACAAAGGTTTTGAGCCTGACTCTGATTTGGTAATGGATGAATTGAGGTCTTTGTTGTGGTAGGGAAATGGGACAGGAAGCCAACTGAAATTAGATTTGGATTGTTATAGGCTACTGCATGTGACAGTGTGTCACAACTACGCTCATGTCTTATTCTGAAAATGGGAAGTATCTACATGTCATGACAGAGATCTATCTGCGTCTCATACCCAACACTATTCTGATTATTCTAGATGACAGGGGGAAGGAAGTATGTCAATGTGCTGGTGAATGAGGTCTGCAATGCAGGTTTCATTGAATTTCCTGAGACTTCAAAGTTCTTCAATTGTCCTTGACAGATCAAATGAACCTGCAAATCAACCATAAATATCACTGTGGAATCTAAGTATTTGTGAAGTGCATGTCTCTATTTACAGTAGGGATCACTTCGATCTTGATCACAAAATCACTCAATTCCATTTGTGGAGGTGAACGAGTTGCGTTGAGTGTTGTGGTGTGTGTGGAGGAGAAGGAGTTACATTGAGGGTTGTGGTGTGTGTGGAGGAGAAGGAGTTACGTTGAGGGTTGTGGTGTGTGTGGAGGAGAAGGAGTTACGGAGGAGAAGGAGTTACGTTGATTGAGGGTTGTTGTGGTGTGTGTGGAGGAGAAGGAGTTACGTTGAGGGTGTGAGTGGAGGAGAAGGAGTTACGTTGAGGGTTGTGGTGTGTGTGGAGGAGAAGGAGTTACGTTGAGGGTTGTGGTTGTGTGTGGAGGAGAAGGAGTTACGTTGAGGGTTGTGGTGTGTGTGGAGGAGAAGGAGTTACGTTGAGGGTTGTGGTGTGTGTGGAGGAGAAGGAGTTGCGTTGAGGGTTGTGGTGTGTGTGGAGGAGAAGGAGTTGCGTTGAGTGTTGTGGTGTGTGTGGAGGAGGAGTTGCGTTGAGGGTTGTGGTGTGTGTGGAGGAGAAGGAGTTACGTTGAGGGTTGTGGTGTGTGTGGAGGAGAAGGAGTTACGTTGAGGGTTGTGGTGTGGGTGGAGGAGAAGGAGTTACGTTGAGGGTTGTATATGTGTGGAGGAGAAGGAGGAGGAGGAGGTATGTCGCTCTGTTCCAAACTCCTCTTATTGAGTTATGGACATCAACGCCAGCACACCGCCTCCCTGCCCCGGCCAACAGCTGCGCCAAATACTTCATCTTGTCATCCTGAGATGGTGGATCATCCGGGTCCATTCCAAAACAGAGAGAGAGGAGGAAGACAAGGGAGGCACAGAGGGAGAGAGGCCTAGAAATATCCACTGCTGTCGTAAACCTCTGCCAGAAACAACCTGTGGAATGAAGTCTCCTATTATAAGAAAGAGATACGCAATTAAATGCATCACTGCATACCTCATTGTCAATTCCTTCAAACTCTGCTCCTCTGCAGTGTTGTATTGTGTACCACGGGGTGGCCACCACAGGAGGCCGCTGAGGGGAGGACGGCTCATAATAATGACTGGAACGGAGCGAATGGAATGGCATCTAACCATGTGTTTGTATTTTACACCATTCCACTTATTCCGCTCCAGTCATTACCACAAGCCCATCCTCCCCAATTAAGGCGCTACCAGCCTCCCGTGGCGTCTACCTCATAGAAATAGACTTACTAAAAATAACCCCGGACCAAAGACTGCCACAGATTAGACTGCCACAGTCTATTCCATGTTGGTTCAACGTCATTTTATTGAACCAGTGTGTGGGAACTATTTACATTTCTGGCTGATTACAGCATTCTACCACTTTAAATGTGAAGCTCTTAAGCATTTCGTGGGACAGTCAACACCACGTGTATACAACTGATGCGATAGCTCACCAAAGCAGCTGATTGCGTAACCAATTTACTCTCGCGGACTTCCTTCTCCAAGGTCTCATCGTGACTTGAATTTTGGTCCATTGATTGAACCACAGAGATACTTTTATTTTTCGCTACGTTAGTAAGCCTTATATGTCATAGTCGAGTTCATTATGTCATTACATCACATTGACCTTGTAGTCTCATGGTCATTGAGACCAATCCACTATTAAAATACATCACATGTTGCTCCAAATCAAATCAAATTTGATTTGTCACATGCGCTGAATAGAACAGGGGTAGTAGACCTTACCGTGAAATGATTACTTACAAGAACTTAACCAGCAATGCCGAAAATATAGTTAAGAAAATATTTACTAAATAAACTCAAGTAAAAATTAAATTAAAAATATTTTTTTTTAAATGGAAGAATCATGTAACACTGAAACCAATTTTTCACTCAGGGGAAAAACTTCAATTTAAGTCAAATTTTCACTCAGTCTCCCATTGAAGAAACTGGGTGACTCTAAATGTTAATGTCCTCTTTTACAGGCAAGAGAGCAAAGGAAGAGATTTGATCCAAAATGGCGGAACGCTACGACTGCCATTACTGCAAGGAGTCCCTGTTTGGGAGGAAGTATGTGCTCAGGGAAGAGAACCCCTACTGTGTGAAGTGCTACGAGAACCTTTACTCTAACTCCTGTGAAGAGTGCAAGAAGTCCATTGGCTGCAGCAGCAGGGTAGGTGGTCCACTAAACGTGGTGGTGTACAGTAGAGTTTACCAGTACCCAAATTCTCTACACCGCAATAGCTTGTATTCCTTCCTACTAGTATTCACTTCATTTCTATTACCCAGGTGTTAAACAGAACTTGGAATTAGAACAGGAGTCGATGGAATTAAAACACAAATACCCCAGACCCAGGCACAGTCATTGACCTAGAGGGACACAGGACATACCACTATACACCGGCTCTCAGCATCTTAGCACACATGCACCCACACAGATACACACACACACATACACGTTCAAGCTACACACACGTCACAACTGCTGCAACCAGACTCCCATTATGACTGCTTAATACTACACAATTTAAACACTTGCCCCCCAATCCCCCCCTTCCATTATACACGTGTAAATATTGGACGATACATTGTGCTTTCATGATTTGTACTTATATCCTGTTTATTCTATTCTACTGCCATTTTACTTTATGTTCGTATTCCCATCTTTTATCTATTGTCGCTGTTGCATGAAGGAACCTGCAAGTAAGCATTTCGTGGGACAGGCAACACCACGTGTATCCTGTCCATATGTCTAATAAAGTGTGAAACTTGGAACTTGTGGCCTTCTAAGTTCGCATTCTTGCCGTGCGGTTTTTTTCCCAGCAATTTCTGTCACTTTACATGGTCATTAGTGTCACAGATGAGATGACTGTCACTCCCCCTGGATCGGCCTGGAGGGGGGGGGCTCATCTGTGCCGAATGTCCCTGTCCCCTGTAGCAGCTAGTCAGTCATCCGTCCTAGGCCTCTTTCAGTTTATCTAACCCATAGCTGTGAATGCCACCCCTGCTCCCATGTCAGTCATTATTCAGTCATTCATCTAAATTGGTAGCTAATTAGGCACATGTTGTCACACATCCATTGTCACCACGCCTCCAGCAGATAGGAGTTGAGTTGAGGTCACTGCTATGGCAGATCACTAGAACACAGGGCATGGTAATCTTAACAGACTGGTGGCCCTTAGATTCAGTAAAAACGCAGATGTCCATTATCCCAGAAAAGGAGGCAACGAGGTGAATGGAGATACACCTGACCCTTAGTCTCTGTCCCATCCTCCTTCTTCAGGACCTGTCCTACAAGGACCGCCACTGGCATGACGACTGCTTCCACTGCTTCAAGTGTAGCCGCTCCCTGGTGGACAAGCCCTTCTCCACCAAGGACGACCAGCTGCTCTGCACCGAGTGCTACTCCAACGAGTACTCCTCCAAGTGCCACGAGTGCAAGAAGACCATCATGCCAGGTAAGGAAATGTCTGGCCTGACAGAGGGATGGGGGGGGGGTCAGTGAATGGGGCTCTCCGTTGGATTTAGCCAGTACACAATCTACTGGTACAGGTAGAGGAACACCCCCTATCCTCATCAATGGAACAGTTAGTGGAGAGGGTAGTAATTTTTAAGTTCCTCGGCATACACATCACAGACAAACTGAATTGGTCCAGCCACACAGACAGCATCGTGAAGAAGGCACAGCAGCGCCTCTTCAACCTCAGGAGGCTGAAGAAATTCGGCTTGTCATCAAAAGCACTCACAAACTTCTACAGATGCACAATTGAGAGCATCCTGGCGGGCTGTATCACCGCCTGGTACGGCAACTGCTCCGCCCACAACCGTAAGGCTCTCCAGAGGGTAGTGAGGTCTGCACAACGCATCACCGGGGGCAAACTACCTGCCCTCCAGGACACCTACACCACCCGATGTTACAGGAAGGCCATAAAGATCATCAAGGACAACAACCACCCGAGCCACTGCCTGTTCCCCCCGCTATCATCCAGAAGGCGAGGTCAGTACAGGTGCATCAAAGCTGGGACCGAGAGACTGAAAAACAGCCTCTATCTCAAGGCCATCAGGCTGTTAAACAGCCACCACTAACATTGAGTGGCTGCTGCCAACACACTGACTCAACTCCAGCCACTTTAATAATGGGAATTGATGGGAAATGATGTAAAATATATCACTAGCCACTTTAAACAATGCTACCTGATATAATGTTTACATACCCTACATTATTCATCTCATATGTATACGTATATACTGTACTCTATATCATCTACTGCATCTTTATGTAATACATGTATCACTAGCCACTTTAACTGTGCCACTTTGTTTACATACTCATTTCATATGTATATACTGTACTCGATACCGTCTACTGTATCTTGCCTATACTGCTCTGTACCATCACTCATTCATATATCTTTATGTACATATTCTTTATCCCGTTACACTTGTGTGTATAAGACAGTAGTTTTGGAATTGTTAGTTAGATTACTTGTTGGTTATTACTGCATTGTCGGAACTAGAAGCACAAGCATTTCGCTACACTCGCATTAACATCTGCTAACCATGTGTATGTGACAAATAAAGTTTGATTTGATTTGGGTAAGGAAACTACTGAAGGGGAAAGAGTTGACAGATTTGCCAGACATCTAACTGAGTTGAGGTTTGAGTAGGATTTGGCTACTAGCAAGTCTATTTGGTGCAATCATGGGTGCCAAGTTTCCACCTCCTAGGAGGTGTTAGGAGTTTGTGTTAAATGATGTCGTTGCAGCAGTCAAGCGGGACAGGGGATGGTCTGTTATAGTTTGGTGGAGCCAGCTCACGTACCACTACTGATGTCATTATTCAATGTGTTACTCTGGAAGATCAGTCCCTATGTAACCAGATTTTCCTGTTTCTCTGATCTCAATTATATTATTATATCTACAGTTGAAGTCAGAACTTTATATACACTTTGGTTGGAGTCATTAAAACTAGTTTTTCAACCACTCCACAAAATTCTTGTTAACAAACTGTAGTTTTGGCAAGTGGGTTAGGACATCTACTTTGTGCATGACACAAATAATTTTTCCAACAATTGTTTACAGAAAGATTATTTCACTTATAATTCACTGTATCACAATTCCCGTGGTTCAGAAGTTACATACACGAAGTTGACTGTGCCTTTAAACACAAACACCTTGGAAAATTCCAGAAAATTATGTCATGGCTTTAGAAGCTTCTGATAAGCTAATTGACATAATTTGAGTCAATTGGAGGTGTACCTGTGGATGTATTTCAAAGCCTACTTTCAAACTCAGTGCCTCTTTGCTTGACATCATGGGAAAATCAAAAGAAATCAGCCAAGACCTCAAAAAAATGTTTTTACAGACCTCCACAAGTCTGGTTCATCCTTGGGAGAGATTTCCAAATGCCTGAAGGTACCACGTTCATCTGTACAAACAATAGTACGCAAGTATTAACACCATGGGACCACGCAGCCTTTATACAACCCAGGAAGGAGACGCGTTTCGTCTCCTAGAGATGAACGTACTTTGGAGAAAAAAGTGCAAATCAATCCCAGAACTACAGCAAAGGAACCTGTGAAGATGCTGGAGGAAACCGGTACAAAAGTTTCTATATCCACAGTAAAACGAGTCCTATATTGACATAACCTGAAAGGCCGCTCTGCAAGGAAGAAGCCACTGCTCCAAAACCGCCATAAAAAAAGCCAGACTACGGTTTGCAACTGCACATGGGGACAAAGATCTTACTTTTTGGAGAAATGTCCTCTGGTCTGATGAAACAAAAATAGAACTGTTTGGCCCATAATGACCATTGTTACGTTGAGGAAAAAGGGGGAGGCTTGCAAGCTGAAGAACACCATCCCAACCGTGAAGCACGGGGTGGCAGCATCATGTTGTGGGGGTGCTTTGCTGCAGGAGGGACTGGTGCACTTCACAAAATAGATGGCATCATGAGGTAAGAAAATGATGTAGATACAGTGCCTTGCGAAAGTATTCGTCCCCCTTGAACTTTGCGACCTTTTGCCACATTTCAGGCTTCAAACATAAAGATATAAAACTGTATTTTTTTGTGAAGAATCAACAACAAGTGGGACACAATCATGAAGTGGAACGACATTTATTGGATATTTCAAACTTTTTTAACAAATCAAAAACTGAAAAATTGGGCGTGCAAAATTATTCAGCCCCCATAAGTTAATACTTTGTAGCGCCACCTTTTGCTGCGATTACAGCTGTAAGTCGCTTGGGGTATGTCTCTATCAGTTTTGCACATCGAGAGACTGAAACTTTTTCCCATTCCTCCTTGCAAAAGAGCTTGAGCTCATTGAGGTTGGATGATGAGCATTTGTGAACAGCAGTTTTCAGTTCTTTCCACAGATTCTCGATTGGATTCAGGTCTGGACTTTGACTTGGCCATTCTAACACCTGGATATGTTTATTTTTTAACCATTCCATTGTAGATTTTGCTTTATGTTTTGGATCATTGTCTTGTTGGAAGACAAATCTCTGTCCCAGTCTCAGGTCTTTTGCAGACTCCATCAGGTTTTCTTCCAGAATGGTCCTGTATTTGGCTCCATCCATCTTCCCATCAATTTTAACCATCTTCCCTGTCCCTGCTGAAGAAAAGCAGGCCCAAACCATGATGCTACCACCACCATGTTTGACAGTGGGGATGGTGTGTTCAGGGTTATGGGCTGTGTTGCTTTTACGCCAAACATAACATTTTGCATTTTTGCCAAAAAGTTCAATTTTGGTTTCATCTGACCAGAGCACCTTCTTCCACATGTTTGTTTGGTGTGTCTCCCAGGTGGCTTGTGGCAAACTTTAAACAACACTTTTTATGGATATCTTTAAGAAATGGCTTTCTTCTTACCACTTCAATAAAGGCCAGATTTGTGCAATATACGACTTATTGTTGTCCTATGGACAGAGTCTCCCACCTCAGCTGTAGATCTCTGCAGTTCATCCAGAGTGATCAAGGGCCTCTTGGCTGCATCTCTGATCAGTCTTCTCCTTGCATGAGCTGAAAGTTTAGAGGGACGGCCAGGTCTTGGTAGATTTGCAGTGGTCTGATACTCCTTCCATTTCAATATTATCGCTTGCACAGTGCTCCTTGGGATGTTTAAAGCTTGGGAAATCTTTTTGTATCCAAATCCTGCTTCTTCACAACAGTATCTCGGACGTGCCTGGTGTGTTCCTTGTTCTTCATGATGCTCTCTGCGCTTTTAACGGACCTCTGAGACTATCACAGTGCAGGTGCATTTATACGGAAACTTGATTACACACTGGTGGATTGTATTTATCATCATTAGTCATTTAGGTCAACATTGGATCATTCAGAGGTCCTCACTGAACTTCTGGAGAGAGTTTGCTGCACTGACAGTAAAGGGGCTGAATAATTTTGCACGCCCAATTTTTCAGTTTTTGATTTGTTAAAAAAGTTTGAAATATCCAATAAATGTCGTTCCACTTCATGATTGTGTCCCACTTGTTGTTGATTCTTCACAAAAAAATACAGTTTTATATCTTGATGTTTGGAGCCTGAAATGGGGCAAAAGGTCGCAAAGTTCAAGGGGGCCGAATACTTTCGCAAGGCACTGTATATTGAAGCAACATCCCAAGACATCAGTCAGGAAGTTAAAGCTTGGTCGCAAATGGGTCTTCCAAACGAATTATGACCCCAAGCATACTTCCAAAGTTTTGGCAAAATGGCTTCAGGACAGCAAAGTCAAGGTATTGGAGTGGCCATCACAAAGCCCTGACCTCAATCCCATAAAACATTTGTGGGCAGAACTGAAAAAGCGTGTGCGAGCAAGGAGGCCAACAAACATGACTCAGTTACACCAGCTCTGTCAGGAGGAATGGGCCAAACTTTCACCCAACTTATTTTGGGAAGTTTGTGGAAGGCTACCCAAAACGTTTGACCCAAACCAATTTAAAGGCAAAGCTACCAAATACTAATTGAGTGTATGTAAACTTCTGACCCACTGGGAATGTGATGAAAGAAATAAAAGCTGAAATAAGTAATTCTCTCTTCTATTATTCTGACATTTCACATTCTTAAAATAAAGTGTTGATCCTAACTGACCTAAAACAGGGAATTTTTACTAGGATTAAATGTCAGGAATTGTGAAAAACTGAGTTTAAATGTATTTGGCTAAGGTGTATGTAAACTTCCGACTTCAACTGTTTCTCTCTCTCACTTCCCCTGTCTCTCTCTCTCTCTCTCTCTCTCTCTCTCCCTCTCTCTCTCTCTCTCCTCTCTCTCTCTCTCTCTCTCTCTCTCTCTCTCTCTCTCTCTCTCTCTCCTCTCTCTCTCCCCTCTCGCAGGCTCCAAGAAGATGGAGCATAAGGGCAACAGCTGGCATGAGACCTGCTTTACTTGCCAGCACTGCCAGCAGCCAATCGGCACCAAGAACTTCATCCATAAGGACAACAGTAACTACTGCGTGCCCTGTTACGAGAAGCAGTTTGCCATGCAGTGTATCCAATGCAAGAAGGTAGTATATACTGTTTTATATATATATTTATATTTAACCTTTTTTTGTACTAGGCAAGTCAGTTAAGAACAAACTCTTATTTACAATGATGACCTACACTGGCCAAAACCGGATGACTTTGGGCCAATTTTGCGCCGCCCTGTGGGACTCCCAATCACAGCCGGTTGTGACACAGTCTGGATTTGAAGCAGGGTGTCTGTAGTGACACCTCTAGCACTGAGACATAGTGCCTTAGAATGCTATGCCATTCGGGAGCCCTATATAACCCACTGGAGTGTGCTTAAATGGAGTGTACTGTATCAGAATGTATGCTTTTGGAGAGTTCTGTGTTAAAATGGATTGCTCCTCTCCAGATTCACATTTATTAACATTTTTTGTCAGCATTTAAAACTGGTTCCTTGTGCACACAAAACAAAGATTGTGATGAATAGAAGTTCACCTCAAATCAGTTGAACCTGCATTATGCAGTACTACTTTTTCCCATGGTCAAATACCTTCATAGGTATTGATGGTACCTAATTATTGATTGGTGGTTGAACTTGTCACTTCCTGTTTCTGTCTCCTGTAGCCAATCACCACAGGCGGGGTGACCTATCGCGATCAGCCGTGGCATAAGGACTGCTTCCTGTGCACCGGTTGTAAGCAGCAACTGTCTGGCCAGCGGTTCACCTCTCGGGACGACTTTGCCTACTGCCTGAACTGCTTCTGCAACCTGTATGCCAAGAAGTGTGCCACCTGCACCACCCCTATTAGTGGTACGTATGATCACTCACATTGGCTCATCCTTGCACATACCTGTAGTCTCTGGAGCCAATTTCACTTAAGTGAAATATTCACTTAGTCATGCATGGATGTCAATGGGAGACTAAGTGAAAGTTCAACATTAGTAGAAGTTAGGATTTACCCCTCTATGATTAGTTAACTATACACTGAGTGGAC
Source organism: Oncorhynchus masou masou (assembly GCF_036934945.1). Lineage (NCBI taxonomy): Eukaryota > Metazoa > Chordata > Actinopteri > Salmoniformes > Salmonidae > Oncorhynchus > Oncorhynchus masou. The sequence goes on from NC_088218.1 coordinate 22,696,739, forward strand.
AAAACTTTAGGAACACCTGTTCTTTCCCTGACAGACTGACCAGGTGAATCCAGGCGAATGCTATGATCCCTTATTGGTGTCACCTGTTAAATCCACTTCAATCAGTGTTAAGGAAGGGGAGAAGACAAATTAAAGAAGCATTTTTAACCCTTGAGACATGGCTTGTGTATGTGTGCCATTCAGAGGGGGAATGGGCAAGACAAAATATTTAAGTGCCTTTAAACGGGGTATGGTAGTAGGTGCCAGTTGCACGGGTGTGAGTGTGTCATGAACTGCAACGCTGCTGGGGTTTTCACGCCCAACAGTTTCCTGTATGTATCAAGAATGGTCCACCACCCAAAGTACATCTAGCCAACGTGACACAACTGTGGGAAGCATTGGAGTCAACATGGGCCAGCATCCATGTGGAACGATTATGACACCTTGTAGAGTCCATGCCCCAAGGAATCGAGGCTGTTCTGAAGGCAAAACAGGGTGCAACTCAATATTAGAAAGGTTTTGTACACCCTAGTCACACACAAAGTGTACTGTGTTAAAATGTCACTAGGACCAGGACTTTTTCCTTACAATGTGACAAAAAACCCTGCCTGAAATACTCTTGTTCCTTATCCTTTCACTCCATACTCTCCACTTCTATTCACTCCTATTCAAATCATTCTGTAGTAATGGCCCCAACTCAAGGTTCCTTACTTACAGTGAGGTTACATATTAACTAGTCAGGTGATCTATTTATCTGTTGTTATAGAAACATGGCACTCAGATCATGGGTTTTGAATTCCTTCCAGAAAAATGTACTTACTCACTATCTATTAGAGTATTATTACTTTAGTGATCCGGAGTAATTTATAAGGAAATGCGCTGGACAGTGTTCCCACGCTCATCTTTCTCCATCCCTCCCTCTCTGTGCCTGTCTCGTCTTGCTTGTGCAGGTCTGGGTGGCAGCAAGTACATCTCGTTTGAAGAGCGCCAGTGGCACAACAACTGCTTCAACTGCAAGAAGTGCTCCATCTCCCTGGTGGGAAGGGGCTTTCTGACGGCCCGCGATGAGATCATGTGTCCCGAGTGTGGCAAATACGTCTAAATGCTGTGTGCCAGGATGAAGCGTCAAAGCCAGAGATGGCAAAGATGCAAGAGAATATAGGCCTACTCCTACTAACAATTCCTATATTAGAATGATATATTTATTCAATAATATACATTTCAGACTAACCCAAAGGGCTTTCTGCATGCACCGGCCTCAGATTGATACAGTATGTTGTCTGATGAATTGAGCACAAATTGCATTAAATTCTTAGAAAGAGAGATATAATTTTGATGTATTTTAAACAAAATAACAACTTTGTCTGTGGTTTGTTACCATTGAAACGTTTAACTATTGTGTTGTATGTTAGGATAATCATCCGTGACACAACTATAACAGGAGTTGTACTTTTCATTATAGCAGTGAAATCTAACGAGAACATGTCATGTACCTGCACTCTAAATGTGAAATAAAGTATTTTAAAGGCAATTCATTGATAGACTGATCTTTCTGACATTTCATTTTGTTCCAAATCTGTAAAGACAACAATAAAACCAATGGACTCTGGTCGAAAGTAGTGCACTATAGGGTGGCATAGGGAATAGGGTGGCATTTGGGAAGCACACCTACAACCCCCATGAATGGCTTACCCCTGACTCCATCCAGCGGTACAAACACCCCTTGGGGGGGAAATGGACTCTTGGCGTCTTGAACACTCAAAAACACATAAAGGAGATATGTGATGTGAACATTAGTGCCTAAGGGCGAGGGCCTGGGCCTGGGCCTGGATCTGTCCTGGTCTTGGCTGCAGGTTAGCTTTTGTCTTAATGAATCTTGTTCTGGAGGCAGCTCTGCAGAGTGGTCACTAGCTGGCACAGCCACAAAGTAACAGCCACAAAGTAATTAACCCCTAATGTCTAACCCTAACCTTTAATTACGACCAAAAAGCAAATTTTTGTTATGAATTTTTACAATATAGTCAATTTTGACTTTGCAGCTGACCTATCTAAGGGGAAATCACTCATTTCTGCCTCCAGTACGTCAATCTCTCAAATGTATTGGTCTGGGTCTGGAAGATGTTATTTCTGGTGGGGTTGTAGGATGAGCTGTCCATGGTTCTGAAAAGGTTCAGGGTGACGCTGTGGCTTGTTCGAGGTTGCTGTCCATGGTCCTGTACAGATGTATGGCGCTGGTTTTAGGTGAAGAAAATGAAAATTTTCTGTAATAAATGAAAATTCTAATTTACAGTATTACAAATCCAAAAGACACGAACGTCTCCTAATTGAAGTCAATCTATTTATACATTTTGGTTTATTGTAACTGTAATAAATAATTGTATGAACATGTGTAATGTATATTGGTAGGATATTTCTGTTTTGGGTGTTTTCTTTATAAATAATAAATACAACCACATGACCGGATGTACATGGAATGTGCAGCAGGAAATGCTAACCGCATTAGCTAACCATCCATATCGAGGTCTTCACGCTCACCGGCACACGAATTGTGTAAGATAGCTTTTCTAAACCTAAAATTCCTCTCTGAACATTGCATTACTCTCTGTGCGATTACCAACATGACATGATAACCTGTTAGCCAGTCGTGCTCGTTTGATGGCTTTTGTGTAAAGCTAGCTAGCTAGCTAGCTAAAGGATGCTATCCCACTAACTAGCATTGAACAAAGGTTGTGTGTGCCTCTCCCCCCTGTGTCTGAAACGGGGATACCCGATTGTCGTGTGGTTTACATATAGTGAGAGCTGCTAGCATAGTTTATCTTGCATATTTAACTGACGCTGCAACTTTCTTGTCTTTTTATTTTACCCTGTCAGCTAATTCTGGAATCATCATCAGCCAAAATGAGTGCTGCTCCCAACCACAGACGGACCAAGCCTGGTGGTAAGCTCGCTTGCTAACGTATTTTAGCCTCTGCATGTAGTCAGTTAACTGGACATCTGAGCCAACTAATACAGTATCCTTGCATTTAAGCAAACTCTCCTGTGCCATAAAGGGCAAGACCTCTAAGCAGAGTATTCCTAAAAAGAACCGAGAGAGTGTGGATTTATCCCTCTGCTTCCACCAAATGTAGCAATTGAGGAATGGCTGAGGTGGTACTTGAACCAGTTACCTTTGGGTTGCAGGGGAAAGTGCACTAGCTACCTCCCTTGCAGCGAATTTCGAGGCTTTCATATGCTTACATACAGGGAGGCTACACTATATCACTCAATATAGCTTTTACATCTAGGCCATGAATTCTCTAGCCAGCCAGGGCAGTTACGTCATCTGCCTGTAAATGCAGGCTTAAGTGCTGGTGACAACACCCATTCAAAACCGAATCATTTTATTACAGGCGTAAAGACAGGCTATCCAGGCCAAGCCCCCGCCAACGGTGTTACGGGACCCACTTCCCAGATCCCCGGGCTGTGCCAGGAAGCCACTGAGGGTGCTCCTGAGGCCAGGACCAGCGGAAGGCGTGTGGGAATATTCGACTCCGACTCCGACTATGTTAAACTTGCCAAAGGAGGGGGACAGAAGGGTAACAATGTTTTGTGACATAGCTTTGTGCTGCTTTACAGTAGATGCATGCTTTACACTTTGGTACATGGTCATTACTATGTCCTCATAGGACACAGATTAGTGTGGCTGTAATAATATTAGCTAGTTCAAATGATAGTGAATTGCTCTATATATCATGCTCAACTCACTTGGTATTTGGTATATTATTAGGATCCCCATTAGCTGTTGCGAAAGTTGCAGCTACTCTCCCTGGGGTTCCACACAGAACATGAAACGTGACATAATTCATGACATTAATAGACACAAACAGCTCAAGGACAGAACGACATGCGCAGCCTGCACATCAATACATACACCCAAAAATACCTAGGTCAAATAGGGGAGAGGCATTGAATTCCCAGAGGAAATGAAAAAAGACTGCTTTTCGAAAGACATGAATTCATGTTTAGTCATGTTCCTACTTTTAAGTACCTTGTATTATGTGTCCTTCCACAGGTTTACTGTGGCATGAGGACAACAAGGAGGAGGCTAGGCCTAATAAATCCTACAACTCGCCTGATTGGTTCTCAGCTGAATCTCAGAGGTAAGGACCCCGGACCCCGTTGGTTCGTTGGCTCTGTTTGATGAAAATATTATTGGAATGTCTCATTTTCTAAAGTGGGATCACGGAACAATATGTCAGGCCTAAGAAAACATTCTGCATCATGTCATGTCTGTATGTGTCTTGAAAACAGATGAACAGGTCATGTTTCGAATGGGAAGTTACATCTTGACTCTTGGTGGTGTACCTTTAGTCATCCAAGCCAGGGTTCTCAAATGGCCTCTTGGCCAAAAGTAGTGGCCAATGTAGGGGTATTACAATGGTTTTGTGCTTTACAGCGGAAGTAAAGCGGCATCCCCTGATGATTGTCAAGGATACGGCAAAAGGCAACCTCTAGCTGCTCCCTTCGGGACTGATGATATTTCAGCCTGGGAAAGGGAGAGTGATAGCTATAAAGAGAAGGTGAATTCAATGGCCCCAACAAACCCCCTCATCGCTGACACAGTTGTTATCATTTACCATCCTCCCCTCCCTTTATTTTGTCCTCAGTTCATCTCTTGAGTTGACTCCGTCAATACGTTCAGAAAGGGATCGGGGTGGTTGACTTCTGTTGAAATTCTTTGCCTTGTTTTTCACCAGTGTACTGTAACAACATTTCATTTGTTTGACTGCCAACCAGATTGCTGTGGTCATCATATCTTCATCCATTTATTTACTCGGTCCTCCATTTCATTGTTAGAAGTGTTCCATGCGCTCGTATACTTCATACAATGAGTATTCTTGTACTGGGCCTGACCGACTGGTTTGAGCTGGTTTGTATTCTTGTGTGCAGAACCCCACAGTCACTGATGCATCCAGCCAAATGGAGAACATGTCTCTAAGCCAAGGTGGTTATATGGAGATCAACAAATACAAGAAGACGTGAGTTTCTGCCTCTGTATTCCACATCTACTATTCATTCTGGAATTCCATTTCACTTCACGCTTAATAATACCAACATGCTGAAATATGCGTGTATCAGTATGTGATATGTTTGTATAACCTTTATAAGCGGTGTAGTATATCATTTGTGTAATGTTGGAAGTTATAAATTCAACATAACCACTAACACCATTGAATTTCCAACCTCTCAGTCAAAGTGATTTTACTATGGACAGGTCCGTTGAGAAGAAAACTGCTCCCGTGAGCATGTCCAAGCTGCTGAGCTTTGGCTACATAGAGGATGAGAAGAAGTCCACCAACGAGGATGACTGCTCAAGTACGACAAATTACTTAGCCTTATAGTCTTTGACAGACTTTTCCTCAACATGTATTTTGGAGGAATTAGCAGCAGCACTATATGTTTATTCTGCTAAATGAAACAACATTTCAAACAATTAAAGTGTTTATTTCATAACATATGGAAATTCTGGACTAATGCCAAACATGACTCATGGGTTGGCTACGGGATTGAATGCATTTTGAATGTATACCATTATTACATATGACCAACCTGTGTGTGTTGTCTTTCAGGTGTGACCTCTGAACAGACGAGCACCATCGCACCTGAGGATGAAGATCTGGAATAGGGAGGAGAACAGAAGAGGTCCATCTGGGGTAGAAAACAACAGTGGATACACACACCCACACATACCATTCACTCTACGGTCTGTTCTCTCTCTCTCTCTCTCTCTCTCTCTCTCTGAGTGACACACTTTCTCTCATTACCGTACATCCCAACTGTTATGTTTTGTAATTATGCAACGGTACCGTCTCTGTTAATTTATTTATTTATTTATTTGTCTTTTGTTTTTTTACTCCGTGTAATGTTGTTCTCAGAACACCGACACAGCTTGTTGATGCTTGTCATGTTTATATTATTGTTCTTGAATTGGAAGATGATTTGTGTGACTATGAAACTCTACACTGGAGTTTCTATTTGTGGTGTAAAAAAAAATGGTTTCGGTGCTGTGAAGATTGTTTGTGAACAAGGCCTACTGTACGGACACACAAAGGAGACGTCTGTGGCTCACGCTTTTCAGCTCCCATGTTGAATAGGATCGGAAACCGAGAGCTCTGCCAAAAAAAGATGGAAACATGGGTGCTAAAGTGATTCACTTGTCATGGGAAGGCAGACATGGTTTGGAATGGAAGACAGAAATGCCAATGAATCTACTTCATTCTATCTCATACCAGGATATGGTTCAGTGTTATGAAGTTATGGTGGCCATTGATTCCATAGATAGATAGAAACCTTTTGTGATGTTCTAACAACGGTGTCAATTCATTCTATATATTTAGGGAATAGTGGCAATTGTATCGTGCAATGATATTGTTTGCTTTGAAGTAAAAATGGTTTTGCTTTTGACGTGAAGGTAGGGCTGGGCGATATGGCCAAAACTATATCACTATAGTTTACAACGGTATGGTGGTATTCAACTGTATTTTATGTTTCTGAATAATACAAGATCCAAATGTGTTTTATTATTAGTGCATGAGACTAGAATGGCAACAAATGATTTTAACAGGCTTTCTTCATTACGGTTTTATTCTCAACCAAACTAAGACAAAAGTGACGTTGAAATAGTCCAATGTGTTGAACTGTTCAGTTATTTAGCACTTAATAAAAAAAACATTTTTTGATAGATGACATGTTGATCCAGACCGGTATTCGCCCAGCACTACCTGAAGGTACATGTGGCTTGGAGACATTTTCCACTTAGCACAGTAAATATACACAGTAATAATCTTCCCTAGTTTTTCATTGATGGATAGGTCCACTTTATTAACACAGTCAATGTGTTATTCTCACATCTTTCTTAAAGTGATGAGTGAATATGTCATTAAAATAAATTAGCATGTGCATGTACCCCTCGTGCTCTTTCTTGATTAAGCGGTAATTAGCTACACTGTCAGAACAGTACTAGTGTTAATAATCATGCCTATTGACAAGTACAGTATAAAACTATCACATAGCTTCCTACAGGTTATAGAACATAAATAATATGCAATCAAATTCATTCTATTCATATGCCTTATTACATTACAACAAAATATGATAGCATATTCATTTCATTCAATATATATTTGGAAAAAACACCACTTTAAATGTCATATCTGTTGATTAAACTATTATTTTGTAAGGTGAAGACAGTGTGTTGTATTCCTATGGCCCCAGCGAATTACCATATAAATACCTCCGTGTACAAACCGCATGGTGACGTCACACTTATCTTCGATCGTGGGTTGGTGCCACAGAAGTCAATTGCACCGTAGCTGGGTAGATTTTGGACAGCCAAGGCAGATACATAAATAAAAATATTGACATTCGCCAATGCATGGAATATTGCTTGAATCATTTCTAACGGATGAAGTAGTAATGTAGTTTTAGCGAGACTGTTTGCAAAATGAAGCTGTCGCGGTCGTATGGAAAATGGATTCCTGACGGACGTATACCCTGAGCAGTACATCAGCAACATCTGGCGGCTAAGGAATCTCACTAGCTCGTGCCTCGTAAGTAAGCAGCTGTTGCAGAATTGTAAATACATGATTCCTATCATTTTAACCTAGGTAGAGTCGGATGATTCACCTTCTCAATATCCATATGCGCCGTGTACATTTTCTCTTGCGTGTTCAAACTTCAAACACGGTGATTTTGTTTGTTACAATATATCTATCATGGGGTTATAGCTTCAGTGTATCATCATACCATCATGCATTGACCTCACAGTCCATTTTCATTGAACTGGCTGCACCAATGCCCTGATGTAATGCAGCAGCATCTTGCATTAGGAGAGCTGACATACCGTTGACAGTGGCTGTAGTAAATGTATTGCTATTATACACAGGCTTCTAGTTGAAGTGCTGTGCAGTGCTTCTCAGCCTGTCACATTGGTGGAAGTGCATGCATGCATTGCAAATAGGTAGCAAAATGACATGGCAAGCAATTGGGCCTTCCATGCACTGCAGTCCTTGTTTGGGTTTTAGTGCTGGACAGTAACATATTGTCTGTGTAATGTGTACTGGGAATGTCTCCACAGGGCAGAGAGGGTGGAGGATGTCCTCCCCGGAGCAGCGAGCAACGGAGATGGGGGAGGAGGGGGGAGGGTCTCTGCTGACCAGAGAGGGACCGAGCGGGCACAGCCAAGCAGACACCAGCACCAACAACCTACTGGCCTCGGTCAAAGAACAGGTATGAATAGCTCCCTCCTTTGCTCCTCTCGTGCTCTCGCAGTAGGAATGAATCGCATTCTCTCTCTCTCTCTCTCTCTCTCTCTCTCTCCCCTCTCTCTCTCTCTCTCTCTCTCTCTCTCTCCTCTCTCTCTCTCTCTCTCTCCCCCATCTCATTCTAGTTCTATGAGTCTTTGTCCCTCCCCTTTTCCCTTCTGCTGTTATTTTATGAATTTAGAGATGCTAGAATGTACAAGGAAATAACCTCCATTGATCGAGCAGTGTTTTCTGAGACTGTCGCTCAATCAGAATTGTGGGTAGGCAGAGTGCTTACAGATCCAGGATTTACAGATGGACAGTGTAGGCTGCCTCACTGTCCTGTCCTCCTGAGTGCTTAGTACAGAAATGAGTGATGACTGTGACAATATTCCAGACGTTTAATCAAACCCGTCACCTAACTGGAAATGAATGCAGTATCTTTTTCATTTTTGTCTCATTCTGAAAACTGGAAGTGTCTTCCTGATGTGATTTCATAGATTTTCTTGTATCTTTTAGTTAAAAACCAAATTGATTCCTGTTTGTTGTTGTTGTTGTTGTTGCGTACACTGTATTGCTGCATGAGTATGGCAGTGCTGTTTTGATGTGTTTTGACACCTAAGGCTTTAGGCTAAGTGTTTTCTAATGGGTTTCTCTCTTGAATTCTGTCAGATTTTGTGAAGAGTCAGCAGAAAGTGTGGGGGTCAGCTAACTGCGGTAGCATGATGAGCCGCAGCAATAATCTTTGCAAAATCAGCATTTTCCTTCTGAATAGCAATAGGAGTCCATCAGATGCTGTAGCAAACAGTATGCTGAATGAGCGATTAGCCATTCAGAAATTGGCAAACCCAGTAAGATGTTTAAAAAAATCAGCGGATGCCATGTTCGTGCCAAAAGTCCCAAGAGAACAAGACGTTCTAGTAAGAATTAAGTCTTGATGATTTTCTTGTTGTTGTCATGGAATGTTTGGTACCAGTATGTAGGATGAACACTGTGCCTCGCTGGTTTAGTTTTCCGGGAATGGTCCATCTCTCATCTCTATCCTAATCTAGATCTGTAGGTGGAGTTAAAGCACCAGTCAATCCAGTTACATCACCCACCCTGCTGCCCTGCCCGTATTTCACTGAGGTCCCTAATGCGCTGCAAACTGTTGAAGTTAGACAGCTGTCAGGGAGTGTATGTGTATTTATGCCCCCCCCCCCCCCCTTGTATTTATTGTGCGTGTGATGTGCTTGGTTGAGCCCAGTAATTCTCTGGTGAGAGTGTGTGTATGCTCTGTGTGTGTTGCACTCACGCACTCTGTCTTTGGCTGCGTTTCCTGTGGGTTTGCAGGATCCCAGTGTGTTGCAGAAGTTGTCTGGTTCTCTCTGGTGTGTGTACATCTGGTTCTAGTTTGTGTACAGCAGACAGGATCTGAGCTTCTGGGGTCGACGCCTCTCACTAGACAGAGACACTTTTGTGTTTGTGACCCTGTGACAATGGGCAGTCAGTCAGTGACGCCTCCAGTTCACCACTCAGCTGGTACAGTACTAGACACAACCTGGCACTGCTTGGCAGGGGAGGAGGGATCATTGGCAGGACGTCATCCTAATAAGAACCCATCCTGTTCAAGCTGGTGGCTGGCTGCCACTGTGCCACTGATTGCTTCCATTAGATGATGCTTCGTCATTTAGCGGTTAGTCTCACCTCTTGGCCTATAAAGTCTGCCTAGTCTATATACACATTTTTAGACATTTGTAGCCCTGAAGGGTTTTTAATTGACTTCTTATAATAATGCTGACTTGTAACAAACACATTAAGAAACACCCGTCCCTGTTCAGCGTGAAATCTGCCTGATGAATCTGGGTAGCTCTGACCTTAATGCCACAAAGCCTCTTTTGTTGACTTATTCATTTGGACCATAGATATTTTACAGGTCAAACATTAAAATGTTCTAAAATCGACTCAGAGTGAGCATGCCAAAGGCTGTGTACCTTGGTTATTGTTATCACAATGGAGGCTGTTGTCAGTGAAAGAAAGTGTCATTCGGCGAGTATGATTCTACCGTTTGTCCCTTCCGTGTTGCCGTAGGAGCTCCAGTTTGAGCGTCTGACCCGGGAGCTGGAGGAGGAGCGTCAGATCGTCGCCAGTCAACTTGAGAGGTGCATGCTGGGAGCTGAGTCGCCTGGCGATGATGATGATGATGCCAGTAGCAGGTACATAAACGCACACACACACACACAGAGCTCTGACCCTGTTTCTCAGCATGTCACCTACATTGGAGCTACTGATGATGAGTAGCTACAGTAATGCCTTTATCCAGGCTTACTGAATGCACAACATGCAACACACACACACACACAAATACAAACACAGGATTAAATTGTAAACGGTCATGTTGATCTAACGCTCATCTCCTCTCCATGCCTGTCCTGACCCACCTCCTTCCCTCCATTATCTAACTACCTTCTCTTCTTTGCAGTGACTCATCAGAGAAGTCCTTTGCTTGGAGATCATCAGGTACATCTTCTCCCATATCAAAATCACATTGACCCCCTATTGAAATCCTATTGTCTCGACACCCATAGGGTTGCCCAGTGGAAGTACAAGGGCATGTAGCGATTCCTATCATAAACTGCTTTTGAGGTACGCTACGTTTATACCACAGGAGGCTGCTGAGGGGAGGACGGCTCATAATAAGGGCTGGAATTGAGCAAATGAAATGGCATCAAACACCTGGAAACCATGTGTTTAATGTATTTGATACCATTCCACTTATTCTGCTCCAGTCGTTACCACGAGACCGTTCTCCCTAGTTAAGGTGCCACCAACCTTCTGTGATTTTGAAACCGTCTCGATAGCGATCACAGGATACAGGTTGACACGACGCCGTCATGTTTTCCTCAGTAGATGTGTCTGGTACAGGAGAGCACCGGGCTGCTGTAATGGACAGTCACCAGTCACCCTCCCGTCTCCTCCGAGCTGATCAGGGTCACGGGTCACTCTACCTCCCTGAAGCGGAGAGGGCATCCCCGCATGACAGTGAGGGTCTGTTACTTCCTGCATCCTCTTTATCATCTGCCTTCTTCTTCATTTGTTGTTGTTGTTGTTGTTGACAGTTTAGATTTAGCGTGGAGAATATAGAGCGTTTAGGGCTAGATGGGATTATTATTCTTTTTTTAAACTCAGGAATAATTACATAAAAAAAGGGGTGGGGGGGTTGAAAGTCAAAAGGCAGAAATGCTTTGAAACCAAAAAAAACTGAAAATGCTTTGAAGACAAGAGGCAGAAAATTCTTTGAAATAAAAAGTAGCTGTGGGATAACATCAAAGTATACCAGGTACAACATGCCATTTATAACGTAGCAGTGGTTTACTAATGAAATATTAAGACAACATCTACAACTAATGGAACCACGGCTTTAATTTGGCCATAAAATGCACGATAAACAGTATGTCGTCCTACGCGTGCGCATTCCGTAAGGTAGTGACAATGCTTCTTTAAATGGGCACTTATCTTTTACATACCGTGGGATGCTGTATTCATTATGAATGTATCGATTGCATTAATGCTCATTCGCTGTGTAGCCTAGCTCTGAAATAGACCTGAAGACCAACGAGGCAAACATCATTCTGTCCTCTCCTCCCTCCCATCTTTCTCCTCTCCTCCCTCCCACATCCCCCTCTCCTCCCTCTCCCCCCTCCTCTTTTTCTCCTCTACCCCTCCCCTCGCCTCCCTCTCACATCCCCCTCTCCTCCCTCTCCCCCTCCTCTCTTTCTCCTCTACCCCTCCCCTCGCCTCCCTCCCACATCCCCCTCTCCTCCCTCTCCCCCTCCTCTCTTTCTCCTCTACCCCTCCCCTCGCCTCCCTCTCACATCCCCCTCTCCTCCCTCTCCCCCCCTCCTCTTTCTCCTCTACCCCTCCCCTCGCCTCCCTCCCACATCCCCCTCTCCTCCCTCTCCCCCTCCTCTTTTCCCTCTCCCCCTCCCCTCGCCTCCCTCCCACATCCCCCTCTCCTCCCTCTCCCCCCTCCTCTCTTTCTCCTCTACCCCTCCCCTCGCCTCCTTCCCACATCCCCCTCTCCTCCCTCTCCCCCCTCCTCTCGCCTCCCTCCCACATCCCCCTCTCCTCCCTCTCCCCCTCCTCTCTTTCTCCTCTACCCCTCCCCTCGCCTCCCTCCCACATCCCCCTCTCCTCCCTCTCCCCCCTCCTCTCTTTCTCCCCCCCTCCCACATCCCCCTCTCCTCCCTCTCCCCCCCCTCCTCTCTTTCTCCTCTACCCCTCCCCTCGCCTCCTCCCACATCCCCCTCTCCCTCCCTCTCTCCTCTCCTCCCTCCCACATCCCCCTCTCCCTCCCTCTCCCCCTCTCCCCCCTCCTCTCTTTCTCCTCTACCCCCTCCCCTCCCCTCCCTCCCACATCCCCCTCTCCTCCCTCCCCCCCTCCTCTCTTTCTCCTCTACCCCTCCCCGCCTCCTTCCCACATCCCCCCTCTCCTCCCTCTCCCCCCCCTCCTATCCCTCCCTCCCACATCCCCCTCTCCTCCCTCTCCCCCTCCTCTCTTTCTCCTCTACCCCTCCCCTCCCCTCGCCTCCCTCCCACATCCCCCTCTCCTCCCTCTCCCCCCTCCTCTCTTTCTCCTCTACCCCTCTCCTCCCTCTCCCACCTCCTTCCCTCATCCCCTCCCTCCCTCCACATCCCCCTCTCCCCCTCCCCCCCTCTCACCTCCCTCCCCCTCCCCCTCTCCCCCTCTCATCCCCCCCTCTCCTCCCCCCCTCCCTCTTTCTCCTCTACCCCCCCTCCCCTCGCCTCCCTCCCACATCCCCCTCTCCTCCCTCTCCCACCTCCTCTCTTTCTCCTCTCCCCCCCCTCTCCTCCCTCTCACATCCCCCCTCTCCCTCCTCCTTTCCCTCTACCCCTCCCTCGCCTTCTCCCACATCCCCCTCTCCTCCCTCTCCCACCTCCTCTCTTTCTCCTCTACCCCTCCCCTCTCCTCCCTCCCACATCCCCCTCTCCTCCCTCTCCCACCTCCTCTCTTCCTCCTCTACCCCTCCCCTCTCCTCCCTCTCACATCCCCCTCTCCTCCCTCCCCCCTCCTCTCTTTCTCCTCTACCCCTCCCCTCGCCCTCCCTCCCACATCCCCCTCTCCTCCCTCTCCCACCTCCTCTCTTTCTCCTCTACCCCTCCCCTCTCCTCCCTCCCACATCCCCCTCTCCTCCCTCTCCCCCCTCCTCTCTTTCTCCTCTACCCCTCCCCTCGCCTCCCTCCCACATCCCCCTCTCCTCCCTCTCCTCCCTCCTCCTTTCTCCCTCTACCCCTCCCCCTCGCCTCCCTCCCACATCCCCCTCCCTCCCTCTCCCCCTCCTCCTTTCTCCTCTACCCCTCCCCTCCTCCTCCCACATCCCCCTCCCTCCCTCTCCCCCTCCTCTCCCTACCCCTCCCCCCTCCTCCCTCTCACATCCCCCTCTCCTCCCTCTCCCCCTCCTCTCTTTCTCCTCTACCCCTCCCCTCTCCTCCCTCCACATCCCCCCTCTCCCCCTCCCCCTCCTCTCTTTCCCCTCTACCCCCTCCCCTCGCCTCCCTCCCACATCCCCCTCTCCTCCCTCTCCCCCTCCTCCCTCTATCCCTCCCCTCGCCTCCCTCCCACATCCCCCTCTCCTCCCTCTCCCCCCTCCTCTTTCTCCTCTACCCCTCCCCTCGCCTCCCTACCACATCCCCCTCTCCTCCCTCTCCCCCTCCTCTCTTTCTCCTCTACCCCTCCCCTCGCCTCCCTCCCACATCCCCCTCCCTCCCTCTCCCCCTCCTCTCTCTCCTCTACCCCTCCCCCTCCCTTCCCACATCCCCCTCCTCCCTCTCCTCCCTCCTCTCGCCACCCTCCCATCCCCCTCTCCTCCCTCTCCCCCTCCTCTCTTTCTCCTCTACCCCTCCCCTCGCCTCCCTCCCACATCCCCCTCTCCCTCTCCCACCCCTCCCCTCCTCCCCCCTCCCACACATCCCCCCTCTCCCCCTCCTCTCGCCTCCCCCACATCCCCCCCTCTCCTCCCTCTCCCCCTCCTCTTTTCTCCCCTCGCCTCCCTCCCACATCCCTCCCCCCTCTCCTCCCTCCCACATCCCCCTCTCCTCCCTCTCCCCCTCCTCTCTTTCTCCTCTACCCCTCCCCTCGCCTCCCTCCCACATCCCCCTCTCCTCCCTCTCCCACCTCCTCTCTTTTTCTCCTCTACCCCTCCCCTCCCCTCCCCCCACATCCCCCTCTCCTCCCTCTCCCCCTCCTCTCTTTCCCTCCCCTCCCCTCCACCCACATCCCCCTCTCCCCCTCTCCCTCTCCCTCCCTCCCACATCCCCCTCTCCTCCCTCTCCCCCTCCTCTCTTTCTCCTCTACCCCTCCCTCCCACATCCCCCCCCCACATCCCCCTCTCCCCCTCCCCCCCTCCTCTCCTCTCCCCTCCCCTCCCCTCGCCTCCCTCCCACATCCCCCTCTCCTCCCTCTCCCCCTCCTCTCGCCCCCTCCCACATCCCCCTCTCCTCCCTCCCCCCTCCCTCTCTTCTCCCCTCTACCCCTCCCCCTCGCCTCCCTCCCACATCCCCCTCTCCTCCCTCTCCCCCTCCTCTCTTTCTCCTTTCTCCTCTCCCCACCCCTCTCTCCTCCTCCCTCCCTCCCTCACATCCCCCTCTCCTCCCTCTCTCCCCTCCTCTCTTTCTCCTCTACCCCTCCCCTCGCCTCCCTCCCACATCCCCCTCTCCCTCCCTCTCTCCCCTCCTCCTTTTCTCCTCTACCCCTCCCTCCCTCCCACATCCCCCTCCCTCCCTCTCCCACCTCCTCTCCTCCTCTACCCCTCCCCTCCCCCCTCTCCTCCCCCCTCCCCTCGCCTTCCCCTCTCCCTCCCTCTCTTTCTCCTCTACCCCCCCGCCTCCCCCCACATCCCCCTCCCTCCCTCTCCCCCCTCCCTCTTTCTCCTCTACCCCTCCCCCTCGCCTCCCTCCCACATCCCCCTCTCCTCCCTCTCCCCCTCCTCTCTTTCTCCTCTCCCACACCCCCTCCCCTCTACCCCCTCCCTCCCACATCCCCCTCTCCTCCCTCCCCCCTCCTCTCTTTCTCCTCTCCCCTCCCCTCGCCTCCCTCCCACATCCCCCCCCTCCCTCTCCCCCTCCTCCTCCCCCTCCCCCCCCTCCCCCTCTCCCCCTCCCACCTCCTCTCTTCCTCCTCTACCCCTCCCCTCCCTCCCTCTCCATCCCCCTCTCCCCCTCCCCCTCTCTCTTTCTCCCTCTACCCCTCCCCTCGCCTCCCTCCCACATCCCCCTCTCCTCCCTCTCCCACCTCCTCTCTTTCTCCTCTACCCCTCCCCTCTCCTCCCTCTCACATCCCCCTCTCCTCCCCTCCTCCTCTCCTTCTCCTCTACCCCCCTCCCCCCTCTCCCCCCTCCCTCTTTCTCCTCTACATCCCCCTCCCTCCCACATCCCCCTCCCCCTCCCTCCTCTCTTCTCCTCTCCCTCCCACATCCCCCCTCCCTCCCACCCACCCCTCCCTCCCCTCCCTCTCACACCCCCCCCTCCTCCCTCCTCCCCTCTACCCCTCCCTCCCTCCCTCACATCCCCCTCTCCTCCCTCTCCCCCTCCTCTCTTTCTCCTCTACCCCTCCCCTCGCCTCCCTCCCACATCCCCCTCTCCTCCCTCTCCCACCTCCCTCTCCTCCTCTACCCCCCCCCCCCCTCCCTCCTCCCCATCCCCCTCCCTCCCTCTCCCCCTCTCTCTCTTTCTCCTCTACCCCTCCCCTCCCTCCCACCCCCTCCCTCCCTCTCCCCCCTCCTCCCTCTCCCCTCCCCTCCCTCCCACATCCCCCTCTCCTCCCTCTCCCCCCTCCTCTCTTTCTCCTCTACCCCTCCCCTCGCCTCCCTCCCACATCCCCCTCTCCTCCCTCTCCCCCCCTCCTCTTTTCTCTTCCCCTCTCCTCCCACACCCCTCCCCTCCCTCTCCTCCCTCCCACATCCCCCTCTCTCCTCCCTCTCCCCCTCCTCCTTTCTCTCTACCCCCTCTCTCCCCATTCCTCTCCTCTACCCCTCCCCTCTCCTCCCTCCCACATCCCCCTCTCCCCCCTCCTCTCTTTCTCATCTACCCCTCCCCTCTCCTCCCTCTCACAGGATCTGTGGCCCATATGACGTCCTATGCAGACAGTGGCTACCAGGACAGCAGTATGAGTTACTACAGTGTGAGCAGAGAGAACGTGGTTCTGTCAGAGCCCAGACACGTGCTGTCAGGCAGCGGCCCCAGGGGAAGCCCCAGTCACGGCAGGAGCTCCCGGGCAGAGGGACAGGCCTCCGCACAGGTAGCCAATATACACTAACCCACCTCTACTGTGAAGAGACAGACACAACCTATTTATACGCCCACGTATTCATATGATATAACCTTTTAAATGCCCATTTATATAATATCTTAGTTAATCGACACAAACTGTTTACAACTCAAAGTTAAAGATAACCATATGTAAGGACTGAATTGGCTTTCCTGTGTGACGTGCCTTGTCCATACTGTATGTCTCCCCCACTCCCTGACACCCGGTATCTCTCCCCCACTCACCCTGCATCCCTCCTACTCCAGGTCTCAGCGTCAGGGCGGGTGATGAGGAGGATGGGCTCCCTCTCCTCCCGGGGCCAGTCTCCTGTGTGTGGTGTGGGGGGCACCGTGTCCCCGTCCCGGGTCTCTCTCCGCACCTCCCAGGGTGGCAGCGCCTACGGCTCACCCATCCTCACCGAGCCCAAACCCCTCGCCAGCATCTTCCCCGGGACCACCATGCCCCCCTCCTCCCTGCCCGGTCCAGGCACCACCCCCTCCTTCCAGCGCGCCACCTCTCCTTACTCCCCCACCCACCAGAGGAACGGGAACGGCGACTCTCCTCTCCGGACCAGCCCCCTTCCAGGGAGCGCCAGTCATGCCACCTCACCTCAACAGGCGATGGGTAGTGTCTCCGGGCGCCTGGGGTCTACACTGTCTCTGGTGGAGGGGAGGGGGCTGTCTGGATCTCCTCTGAGGTCCTGTATGATGGCTGTGCCCCAGCACTACGGCTCCACTCTGCCCCGCCAGGGGGCTCTCCCCTACGGACATGACGTCTACGGGCTCTACGAGAGGACCGCCCTGCCTCTGTCACGGCCTGACAGCCTCACTGGTTAGTCATACAGCAGGACTCTGCCTCGAAGCACACACGTTCATGCATACACACACACACACACACACACTTAAAGTTGGAATCCTTAATTAAAACAATAACAAACAAAGCGGTCAACCCGCCTGTGTTTTGGTAAGAAGCTGAGGGATGGGCCTGGGTAAATTTAACCACATTCAAATGCAAAGCTATGTAAGCAAGGACTGACCATCCATCAACATAATGATAGTAGTTTTAACCATGTTTTATGGCTATACAGCAGGGATCATCAACTAGATTCAGGCGCGGGAGGATTTTATTTTTGAGGGGATGGTCAGAGTGCCGGAACATAATGACAAATCATTTGTAGACTGCAAATTGACCGCAAGAAGCCCAAACCGATATAATATTTGACCAAAACATCATAATTTGAAACCTTGCTTACATTTTGTATTGCGATCACATTCACAGTATCTCCTTTTATTTGTGGGAATTACTTTGGAACAGATTTGAGATAAAATCCTCTGCAGGCCGCTAGTTGGGGAACCCTGCTATACAGCGTTTATTTACATTTGCTTTGTTTACAAACATCGGAGTATTAAACAGCTTATATTTTGGGTTCTGATGGGGTAGGCCTATAACTATTGAACCAGGTTCATGAGGCATTTATTTAAGTTATATTCTTCAAGAATCAATGGGTATATACAGTATCATTCATTTATAAGTCCAAAAATGGATGTAGCAAGTAAAGAGTCTAGCTTTAAAGGGTCATTTTATGCTGGTTAAAGGGTAGGAAAAATATTATTGAAAAGGGTAAAACGGTACCAGTCTCTCTTATTTACGTGCGGAGAACTTGCCTTTCTGAATCGATTTAGCTCTGTAGAGATCCATTGGTTTCTGTGTGAAAGGGATTATATTAACTAAATACTAGATCTGTAGTGTTTGCGACAGAGAGATGCTTTGTCCTTTATTCTGATCCATCATATCACCTAGCCTACCCTACTGACCCACATAGCCCTGTTTTAGAAATCCCGTGTTCGGAGGTTAACCATAGGGCTGTTGAAAGAACTGGACCAAGGTGCAGCGTGGTGAGCGTACATGTTCCTTTATTTCATATGACGCCGACAAAAACAATAAACCATCCAAAACAACCGTGAAGCTAAAGGCTATAGTGCCAACAAACAAAGACAACTACCCACCAAGACAGGTGGGGAAAAGGGCTGCCTCAGTATGGTTTCCAATCAGAGACAACGATAGACAGCTGTCCCTGATTGAGAACCATACCCGGCCAAAACAAAGAAATACAAAACATAGAAAAATGAACATAGAATGCCCACCCAAATCACACCCTGACCAAACCAAAATAGAGACATAAATAGCTCTCTAAATTCAGGACTTGACATCTGGGCAAACGTAGTGCACTTTATAGGCAATAGGGTGCCATTTGAGGCATAGCCAGAGTCGTTCGGAGCACTGCTCTGCTGTGGGGGGTGTTTGGTAAATGACAAAGCAGCATGGATTGGTTTCCATCTATTTTACAGGGCCAAAAGAAAGGTGCCTGTCGGCAAAGTGAATCAAGTGCGCCCTGGAGAACCATAAAGCATAGCCTTTTACAGCTCGTAACACTGAGGCAGAGGGATGCAGGGGATTCTTGTTGGCCATAGGCCTATACTGCACAGTACATCTCAATAGGTTGAGCTTTCAAAAGAGGTTGAACCATCCAAGATGCACTCTAGCATTAGTGTGGTCACTTCAACCAGCATTGTATTTGGGACATATCATTCGCTAAACCCTAAACCTCACCTAAATCTTCTAATGAATAATGGGGCAATTGAGCACGTTGAGGGGACTAAAATGATTGGTGTAACCCTAGATTGTAAACTGATCCCCATTAATTACTTGGTAGTAATTAATGGTGATCCTAATAACATACTAAACCACTTACATCAACCTGAATCATGAACATAGGTCTACTTTCACGCTGTACTGCAGCCTAGAATCAACCATTCACAACCAACATATGACACAACTGGTTGCAGATTGTAATATTATTTTTAGATTTAAGGTTGATTTTTAGGGTTGATGAAGAAATTCACCCCCATTTCTCCACCTTCCATCACCCACAACATTGTCCTCAAAGCCCATCTTGACAGCTGACACAGTGTAAATAATGTCGTGACTATTAATGTTCCACTACTGTGTGTGTGTTCAGGCCTGCACAGCTCCTACGCCACTCACCACAGCCCACTGGACCAGGATATGAGGATGGCCATGTCTCCTGACTGCCACGTCACGCCTGTCTACGACGACAGAGCCTTCCAAAGCCCCCTGTATCACAGTCCCACCCACACCCACCACGGATCACACAGCGCTATCTACAGGACACTCACAGGTACTGCAACACACTACGAGCAGATGCAACTCCACATGGCTTGGACCGTTGGGACCAGAGACTTGCACAGTGTGTAATGACTAGTTTGCAATCTACAGTCAACAAGATATTCATATGTGGGCTGTCTTTTCTAAGACACAAGACTCAAAGTGGAGAAGTGTGTGTGCGTGTGTGCGTGTGTGTGTAGGCTACGGCCTATCCTGAATATATCTGTGTCTTTGTATTCCCAGGTGCGGAGAACCTTCAGCGGACCCTCCAGAGGACCACAAGCCATTGCAGCACCCTGGCGTACCAAAGAAGCAGCTATGGGCTGAACACCGCAGGGTCATACGCAGACCCCTACAGGATCTCCCAGCAGGGACAGGGGCCCAATGAGACCACTTTCTCCAGGCACTCTGGTCTGGTCGACAGGGCTGCCACAAGGTCCCCCTCCATAGACAGTATTCAAAAGGATCCTAGGTACAAATACACAACGCACATCACACACTCACACACACGTCGAGCCACGTGATGATTACATCCAGACATGTTATTGATGAATTCAAATCAAATGTTGTGTCGTAGATGTTGGAAGCAATCGATTGGAAAGTGCTTTTAGACTCACTTTCTCTCCCTCTCCCCTACTATCTATTTCTCTCCCTCTCCCCTTATCGCTCTCCTACTATCTATTTCTCTCCCTCTCTTCTTATCTCTCTCCTACTATCTATTTCTCTCCCTCTCTTCTTATCTCTCTCCTACTATCTATTTCTCTCCCTCTCTTCTTATCTCTCTCCTACTATCTATTTCTCTCCCTCTCCTCTTATCTCTCTCCTACTATCTATTTCTCTCCCTCTCCTCTTATCTCTCTCCTACTATCTATTTCTCTCCCTCTCCTCTTATCTCTCTCCTACTATCAATTTCTCTCCCTCTCCCCTTATCTCTCTCCTACTATCTATTTCTCTCCCTCTCCCCTTATCTCTCTCCTACTATCTATTTCTCTCCCTCTCCCCTTATCTCTCTCCTACTATCTATTTCTCTCCCTCTCCCCTTATCTCTCTCCTACTATCTATTTCTCTCCCTCTCCCCTTATCTCTCTCCTACTATCTATTTCTCTCCCTCTCCCCTTATCTCTCTCCTACTATCTATCTCTCTCCCTCTCCCCTTATCTCTCTCCTACTATCTATTTCTCTCCCTCTCCCCTTATCTCTCTCCTACTATCTATTTCTCTCCCTCTCCCCTTATCTCTCTCCTACTATCTATTTCTCTCCCTCTCCTACCCTCTTATCTCTCTCCTACTATCTATTTCTCTCCCTCTCCCCTTATCTCTCTCCTACTATCTATTTCTCTCCCTCTCCCCTTATCTCTCTCCTACTATCTATTTCTCTCCCTCTCCCCTTATCTCTCTCCTACTATCTATTTCTCTCCCTCTCCCCTTATCTCTCTCCTTCTATCTATTTCTCTCCCTCTCCCCTTATCTCTCTCCTACTATCTATTTCTCTCCCTCTCCCCTTATCTCTCTCCTACTATCTATTTCTCTCCCCTTATCTCTCTCCTACTATCTATTTCTCTCCCCTTATCTCTCTCCTACGATCTCTTTCTCTCCCTCTCCACCCTCTGCAGGGAGTTTGCATGGCGTGACCCCGATCTCCCTGAGGTGATCCACATGCTGCAGCATCACTTCCCCTCGGTCCAGGCCAACGCTGCAGCCTACCTCCAGCACCTGTGTTACGGAGACAACCGTATCAAAGTGGAGGTACCAGGATGCCCGTCTGTCCTTGTCTGTTCCTAGCCTCTCAGCTGACGTGTATGATTAAACAGACTATATGGGGATGGGAAGTCCTTCCCTACAGAGGATTTGAAAGCACAAACACATAGCCCTTTTCTGCAGTTGAATGACCAAATCGCACTCTAGTGGTGTCATGGGTGGAATGTCATTCATATTTTTCATCATTTAAAAAAAAAAATTTTTTTCTTTTCAGAAAATGTCAAACGGTTTTGTTATATTTCAGTCTTCTGTGATGTGTATATAAAGTGTAATATTGGGATGCAAACTCAAAATGTAATACAGTTCAACTCTATATCTGACATGGCACAGTTGATTCTTTATTTTAAGCCCATAACCATGTCTGTGAGGTGTATGCCTTTGTTTCAAAGTAGATTGGTTAAAGACGGCCAAGAATCACTTTGTGACCCTGAATTTAGCCCACTGCAGTAAAAGGTGAATTAATATAAAGTATAGTCCTAAAAACACAAATATAAACTGGGTGGTTTGAGCCCTGAATGCAGACCACGGGTATGACAAAAAAATGGTTTACTGTTCTAATTACATTGGTAACCATTTTATAATAGCAATAAGGCACCTCGGTTGTTTGTGGTATATTGCCAATATACCACGGCTAAGGGATGTATCCAGGCATTCTTCTTTGCGTCGTGCTAGGGAACAGCCTTTAGGCGTGGTAAAATGGCCATATACCACACCCCCTCTGGCCTTATTGCTTTAGTAACTGTGTTATTGACTATACCTTTTTTGTCAGCTCCAGGTGTGTGACAATGACCCTCTTCTAACAGGTGTGTCACCTGGGAGGTATCCAGCACCTGGTGGACCTGCTGGACCACAAGGCTGTGGAGGTGCAGAAGAGTTCCTGTGGAGCCCTGAGGAACCTGGTTTATGGCAAGGCTACAGACGACAACAAGGTGGCCCTGAGGAACTCTGGTGGCGTTCCCGCTCTGCTCAGACTGCTGAGGAAAACCACAGACAACGAAGTCCGGGAGCTGGTCACTGGTACGTCTCTCTGCCTCACTGTCTGTCTCTGTCTTTTTATTTTGCTGTCTGCCTGTTTTTATGACTGTCTAGACCAGGGGTACTCAACTCTTACCCTACGAAGTCCGGAGTCTGTTGGTTTTCTGTTCTACCTGTTAATTAGTTGTACCCACCTGGTGTCCCAGCTCTAAATCGGTCCCTGATTAGAGGGTACCAATGACAAAAACGTAGTGGAACTGGCTTCGAGGTCCAGAGTTGAGTTTGAGAGGTCTAGATCTAGGTCTTTATGCCTGCTTTCTGATACAGCATTTTTTGCTTGTCTCTGCATTATCAACTGAGGGATGACTGGATACAACCTTATGGCCACACCTCAGCACGATGTAGTGAGCAGTGTCCTCTGCTCACTACATCCGTGCCTATCCCCGTTTACCACCAGGGGTGCTGTGGAACCTGTCGTCGTGCGACGCGGTCAAGATGACCATCATCAGGGACGCTCTGAGCACCCTGACCAATACTGTGGTCATCCCCCACTCTGGCTGGAGCAGCAGCAACTACCGAGAGGAGACCAAGCTCAAGTTCCACTCCTCTCTCCTGCTGCGCAACACCACCGGCTGCCTCAGGTGAGGAGTGAGGAGGTCATCCCTGTAAGAACAGATGACTGTACATCGCTTTGGATTAAAGTGTCTGCTAAATGGCTTCTCTCTCTCTGTGTGTGTGTGTGTGTTGTGTGTGTGTGTGTGTGTGTGTGTGTGTGTGTGTGTGTGTGTGTGTGTGTGTGTGTGTGTGTGTGTGTGTGTGTGTGTGTGACCCTTAATGTACTGTATAAGTGCATGTATTGTTCACCTTTCTACTGTGTTTTGCTACAGAAACCTGAGTTCAGCAGGAGAGGAGGCCAGGGGTCAGCTGAGGTGTTGCGAGGGGCTGGTGGATTCACTTCTCTATGTCCTCAAGGCCTGCGTTAGTACCTCTGACTTCGACAGCAAGGTGGGCTTACTATAAGAGGAGTACATTTAGGCGAGTCCAAAAACAATGACACGCACCTCATCCGCCTGAACCCCATCTACTTTACCCATAATTAGACCAGTCCTCTTCACTCAGTATCTGCCCATCGATCTCTGCTATCCCGACTTGAAGTTCCTGATCTTACCCCCTTTGTGTGTGTGTGTATGTTGTGTGCATCACTGAAATGCTTCCCCCTCCTCTCCCAGATTGTGGAGAACTGTGTGTGTACTCTGAGGAACCTGTCCTACCGTCTGGAGATAGAGATGCCCTCGTCTCGCCTGCTGGGGACTCAGGAACTGGATGCCCTGCTGGGCTACGGGTCCCCCAGTAAGGATCTAGACTACCTCTGCTGGGGTAAGAAGAGGAAGAAGAAGAAGAGGGGCTGGCTGGATGATAAGGTGTGTATAGTAGGGGGTTATCCGCTTTCCTTGGCTAAGTCACACTCTGACACCTATGATAAAGGCGCCTGGAAATGTGTTAGAATTAACACAGAACATTAGCTAAGATACACTATGTACACTAAGTATGTGGACACCTGCTCGTCGAACATCTCATTCCAAAATCATGGGCATTAATATGGAATTGGTCCCCGCCTTGCTGCTATAACTGCCTCCACTCTTCTGGGAAGGCTTTCCTCTAGATGTTGGAACATTGCTGGGAGGATTTGCTTCCATTCAGCATTAGTGAGGTCGGGCACTGATGTTGGGTGATTAGGCCTGGCTTGCAGTAGGCTTTCCAATTCATCACAAAGGTGTTCGATGGGGTTGAGGTCAGGGCTCTGTGCAGGTCAGTCAAGTTCTTCCGCACTCATCTTGACAAACCATTTCTGTATTGACCTCGCTTCATGTACGGGGGCTTTATCATGCTGAAACAGGAAAGGGCCTTCCCCAAACTGTTCCCACAAAGTTGGAAGTACAGAATCGTCTAAAACGTCATTGTATGTTGTAGCGTTAGTTCCAGTGAAGGGAAATCCTAAGGGGCCTAGCCCGAACCATGAAAACAGCCCCAGACCATTACTCCTCCACCAAACAAGAGTCCAATGGTGGCGAGCTTTACACCACTCCAGTCGGCTCTTTGCATTGCGCACGGTGATCTTAGGCTTGTGTGCGGCTGCTCAGCCACGGAAAGCCATTTCATGAAGCTCCAGAGGCAGTTTGGAACTCTGTAGTTGGTGACAGTGTTTCTTCCATTCTGTGGGGTGATTTCTCCTCCAAGATTTGATTAGAACCGAATGCCTATATCCCGCTCATGCTCTTCATTATGCTTTCAAGTGGGACGGCGTGGGACCCATCCCGGGGTTTGGTAAGCCTCCGCGGGGGGCAGAGATGCTGTGGCACCCGGCCGTGGTGAAGCCCTACCTCAGCCTGCTGGCAGAGAGCTCCAACCCTGCCACCCTGGAGGGCTCCGCCGGATCCCTTCAGAACCTCTCCGCTGGAAACTGGAAGGTGTCCCATTTTTTTGTTTCATTGTAACCTTTGTTTAAGCAGGTTAGTCTCATTAAGATGTCTCATTGAGATCAAATCTATTTCGCAAGAGACCAACAACCCCCACCTGACGCTCGTGTCTGTTATGCGTCGCTTCACACCATTTATCGGGTGTTATTGAATGGTAATGATGCTGTAATAACATACTTGGACTTCCTGGGTAAATGAAGGTTCAATCAAAATACGATAGAAATTATTATGCCCTGTGTGCAGTTTGCGGCCTACATCCGCGCGGCGGTGCGCAAAGAGAAGGGGCTTCCTATCCTGGTGGAGCTGCTGAGGATGGACAACGACAGGGTGGTCTGCTCTGTGGCCACCGCTCTGAGGAACATGGCCCTGGACAGCAGGAACAAGGAGCTTATAGGTCAGACACACACACACACACAGAAACTCGCTCTCTTTCTCACCCACACACTTAAGTCCTTCATGCCCCCTGTCTCCCCTCTCAGGAAAGTATGCGATGCGGGACCTGGTGAACCGTCTCCCCGGGGGAAGCCCCTCCCTGCTGTCTGACGAGACGGTGGCGTCTGTCTGCTGCACGCTCCACGAAGTCACCAGCAGGAACATGGAGAACGCTAAGGCCCTGGCAGACACGGGGGGCATCGAGAAGCTGGTGGACATCAGTAAGGGCAGGGGGAAAGGGTATTCCATGAAGGTGGTGAAGGCTGCTGCTCAGGTCCTCAACACGCTGTGGCAGTACAGGGACCTGCGCACCCTCTACAAACAGGTCAGATCACTGTGTCTTCACAAGTCAATGGTTTTGGTATAATCGCTTAACTCATATCAAAAGTTAGAGACTTGGCTCCATTTTAACCTTCGAAAAACTGAAGTGATCTCTGATAAAATACCTTGATATCCAATGTAAAACATCACTGTCCTGAGAGTTGCAATTATCTCTGTTGTAGGACGGATGGCACCACGGTCATTTCATCACTCCTGTGTCCACTCTGGAGAGAGACCGGTACAGGTCTCAACCAACCCTGCCTACTAGCACCTTACAGATGTCCCCCGTGCCCCGCCAATCAGGTGAAGAGCACTCAACTATCATGTTCAAGCTACTCATCAACACACACCACAATGGACGTTCGCTCCGGGTCTGGTTCCTCTCAAGGTTTGTTCCCTGCCACTATGCTTCCGTTTGCTCTTTGATGTCTAGGCCCGGGTTACTGTCGAGCACTTTCTGACCAGTGGTTTCTAAATATAATGTTGATTAGAGTGATTGAATGAATGGAATGTCTTCTCAGGTGGTAGTGCAACCTCCTCTCCTGCCATGTTAGGAATCAGAAGACACAGCTCTAACTACCAGAGGGCTCAGTCATCTATGCAACTTGATACATATTATGGAGACAACAGTTTACATAGAAACCAGTACACAGGTAAGCCACGATAGTCTCTTTTTTTTTATTCACCAGTACATTTTCCGTTGTACATTTGCATATATTTTGAATGTTTCATACACCGAGTTGAGTTCAACAATGCCTCATGTTTGTATTCTCTTTGTTTTTCACTTTCAGGGTCAGAAAAGCAAACACCATATTTTATCGGGTCCTATTCCTCACCATCAAGAGAGGACTATCCTAGGTCCCAGGTAAGACAAAGAAATGTTGTGGTTCTGTTGTCTTAAAGGGCCAATGCAGCCGTTTTTATCTCAATATCAAATCATTTCTGCGTAACAATCAAGTATCTTACTGTGATTGTTTTCAATTAAATGTGTCAAAAATAAACAACAATAGCTTCTTAGCAAGAATTTAGCTAGGCCTGTCTGAGAGTGGTCTGAGTGGGGAAAACAGGCTATTTTTGGCAGAGAGGTTGAATTGGAACCCTCTTTCTTATTGGTCTATTAACTCATTTACCACCTGGTGACATACCGGGCACTCCAAAACTCCATCCCACCCAAACGGAATGAAACTTTGTTCATTTCAAACAGCTCTTGGACTTAAAGGGGCATTATCATAATTTTTTAAATTTCACAGTATTATTCCAAACTCATTATGTGGAAATGTATATTAAGCACAAGAAAATCTCAATTCTGACTGCACTGGGCTTTTAATTATTTTTCAGTTACCTAAAACAAGATTACACAACCCTATTGTCCTTTATTGGGGGTAGTGGTGCCCACTGAGTCCGCATAGAGCCATCCATGTGTTGAAGGGATTAAATGTATCTTAAACGTTTGGTCTTTCATTGTGTTCGGTGGTGTAGTGGAGAGTACATTTTCTGTTTTGGAAGAGGGTTCACCCATCTTTTCTGGAAAAATGCATTGAAAGTATAGGACTACGGACTGCGATCAGAGATTACCAACCTATTTCATTTTTTTACCACGACGTCACTGGTTGTGTGTAAAAGTCCCTCCACTCTCATGTAGGACCCATGTTTGTTGTCTTGAAGGGACTGAGTTTGTCTTAAGAATTTGTCTTTTGTTTTACGAGCAGGAAGATGTGTTCTACTCCGACGAGCCGGATAGGAATACCTACAACAACTACAGAATGTACCTGTCATCGCCGCACGGTTACGAGGAGGAGGAGCCTGGGTCTTACCGGGACGAGCCAGAGAACCTGACCTCCACAGAGCGATACAACACCTCCCAATCTAACAGACTGAAATCCAATACCAACACCACTAACTACGTGGACTTCTACTCCACCACGAGGAGGCCTTCTCAGAAGGCTAACCAGTACACTGGATCCCCTGACTCCTGGGTGTAGGGGTGGAGAAACCATGTGGAAACCATGGACCGACTCATCTGTGTGTGTGTGTGATATTTTAGTGGGAAAGAGCTTGTTGTTTTCTGGAGTGGTGTAATGTCTGCCAAAGAACGTGTTCTATTACAGGATAGTCTGTTCTAGTTATTCTCAGCAGTAGGGAAGGTCCATTCGCTTTATGATGTGAGGTTGGTTGGATACGAGCCAATCATCCGCTTGGTTGGAAATGTGGAGAATGGAGAAAGTGCTGAAGAAGTGCGTAAAAAAAAAAAACATTAAAGGGATAGTTTACTCAAAATAGAAATTAACATGATGTTCAATATATGTTAGCTGTAGTTGATAAACTAAGACCGTTATGGATATAGTAAAGGCAGCAAATATCTCAACTAGCTTGATGAATCGACTACAGCCAAAAGGAAAATAATGTGAATTTGTATTTTGAGTAAAATAAATTATTTCCATGTTGGCCAAATATATATCATGAAGTCATATCTGTGAAATGTCAAATAGTATTTGTACAGAGAAAAAAAATGTTACGCTGTGTTGTTACATAACATTACTGTATTCAATGTGTAGACTGTGTATGTATGATATGGTGTCTAGTGAATTTTTTAATGATTGTTGTATGTTTTCCAACACTGGCGAAGATGTGCCATGTGTCAAATCGAAGTGTATGAAGAATAAAAAAGAGCGTATCATAAACACTAAA
Organism: Oncorhynchus masou masou; assembly: GCF_036934945.1. NCBI lineage: Eukaryota > Metazoa > Chordata > Actinopteri > Salmoniformes > Salmonidae > Oncorhynchus > Oncorhynchus masou. The sequence continues at coordinate 22,725,141 of NC_088218.1, forward strand.
AAAAAGATTCAGAGTTGTGAAAATGAGGCTTTGTTAAATAAATCAGCTGTGGAATGGAACTGCAGGTGTTGGTGGATTTTATTTATTTATTTTTGTCATCCAAACGTTCTTCACTTCGAGGACTCGCGCACCCAGCTCCCAGAAAGCGCACGACAGAGAGAACCTTTCATCAGCAACTCCAACTTCGAGGATGGATCACATCTCGGCTCATGCAATGAACATTCCTATAGCTATGGAGGGAAATGCGTTGTTTTGAAGAAACCTCGACGAACTTAACTTGACTCTTCTTTTTTTAACAGGTATATTTTGCTTGTACTGTTAAATGTGAGGTTGTCGGCTGTTTTGTGTGCCAACTTCTAGATGCGTGAAGTATCATGACAAACCGTTACATTGTTTAACGTTACAGTTTACATAATCGTTAATGTGCCGCGTCAAAGTTGTTGTATTTTTTAAAACTGTGTCGTGTGTGAATTCATTCGTAAGTAATACTGTTAGATGAAATAAACGGATTTCAGCATGTGCCTCGCATTTGTTTTCAAGTCTAATTTTCTGCTATTCACCTTTGCTAATCTGGAATCCATTTCACATTGAGCTGCATCCATTCATTTGTACTCCACATTTCCCTTTTTGTCAGGTTTCATTCCAGACCACTGTGCCTGGATTCGTTAGGGCTCATCATAATCCATATCTTCCCATGTCTAGTGTTGCCTCATTTAGGAGTATATGGTAATGTTACTACACTAGCACTTTTTGCAGAGGGAATAATATATTTGTATTGACTATCTTTCACAGAACTCCCTGCAATCAGTTTAACATGTTCAAAGCAGTGTTTGTGAGGAATAGGAAAGAAGAGAAGAGGAGCAGGAGGGATCCAGGTAGGAACGAGAACAAACAACACCATCAACAACATTGCACCCATTACAGTTTGTGACAGGTTGCTAAACACCTTTTCACTGACTATAATAGTGTCATATGATTTTGTTGATAAAAGGGTGGGTTGACATTTTTGCCGATAGGGTACTGATGGATTTCTGGAGCCGTGGGGATGATTCTGGAATCTGGGTACTATCTCTGTTGTATCAGTCTCGGGGCAGAGATCGTTTCTGGCGAAGTGAAACCAATCCTTGACATTAGTAGCACTCGCCCTAATTGAAGACGGTAGCTACTTGGCTGCTCCGAATTTCCTGTCCCCGGGTGTTTGAGTACAGAGCCATTTCAATTAGCCTAATTAAGGAGTGAATGCTGCCTCCCACTGCTGTAAGTTCCTCTCAGACCTAAAGTGTGTCACGAGAAGTTGGAGTGGGTTAAACAAACAGCCCTGACCCACAAAAAGAAGATACTGAAATTATCAATAACTTTTTGGGTCATGAGGGGTTACTATACAAAATTAGGAAGAACACCTGCTCTTTTCATGACACAGACTGACCAGGTGCATTCAGGTGGAAGCTATGTACCCTTATTGGTGTCACTTGTTAAATCCACTTCCAATCAGTGTAGATGAAAGGGAGGAGACAGGTTAAAGAAGTATTTTTAAGCCTTGAGCCAATTGAGACATGGATTGTGTGTATGTGTGCCGTTCAAAAGGGGCAAGACAACATATTTAAATGCCTTTTGAACAGGGTATGCTAGTAGATGCCAGGCGCAACGGTTTCTGTCAAGAATTGCAACGCAGCTGGGTTTTTTCACGCTCAACAGTTTCCTGTGTGTATTAAGAATGGTCCACTATCCAAAGGACATCGAGCCAACTTGACACAAACTGTGGGAAGCATAGGAGTCAAAATGGGCCAGCATCCCTGTGGAATGCTTTCAACACCTTGCAGAGTCCATGCCCTGATGAATTGAGGCTGTTCTGGGGGAAAGGGGGGAGGGGGGGATATAACTACAGTATATAGCTTTTTCTTACCAGTTCTAAATCATTTTAGTCAACCCTCTTTATTTTGGTAGGCTATAATCTATTATTCAGATTGATGCTGGGCCTCGTGTGCTTCCGCTGTGGGGTTGTGCTTCTTTCCAGTAGTTATGTAGCTACTAGTTAGCTCCATTCTGTGAGGTAACAACAAGGGTGTTGTCAGTTTCTCATAATGTGAGTGTTCACCCCTAGAGAAGTCTGGGGGAAATCAGAAGGCACTCTAGATGTATGGGTACAAAGTCAGCATATTGCACATGAAATATTTAATGCATCTAATGTTGACGAGCTACAGAACTCAGAGAACTGTGTCAGTCTCATCTACCATCTACCATGAAACCTACCATTGATGCCTCTAGGTCCTTAGATTTCGTCCAAAAAGGTGGACTGCCATGCTACTAATGGCATGTACATTTTAAATCATTTTCGTTGTTGGACATAAAAGGCTGTAAAATCACCAGGAAATCATCTCAAAGTGATTTTAATGTAGGAAATCTGTTCCCAAGTATTCCCACGCATAAATAGAGACATATGCGATGCAATATAATCAAGGGTTGAAATGATTATTTTTTGTGTCTAATACTACAGTATATCTGTTTGGGATTATTGCGGTCAATTTGCAGTGTACAAATGATTTATAACTATGTTCCGGCCGTCCGACCATCCTCTCAAGGAAAAATTGGCCCAGGGCTGAATGTAATTGGCGACCCCTGGTCTAAGCCTATGGGTATACGTCGTGTGACGCTGACTGTGATTGGATGAAAAGCCTTGAGAGAGAAAGTTGTTCCCTGACTACATGATGAGCAGCATATGTTTCCCATAAGGCTGTGGCCTGGAGGCTCGCTCAGAGGCATCAGAGAAGGAGAATGGAAACTTTGCAGCACGATTAGGGGCCCTGAATTTATTACTAATTACAATCAAGTTATAGCAACTCCCTACCTTGTAATGATGGTTTTTGTCCAAAACCTGTACGTTCTGCTTTTTAAGGCTGTGTATCCTTGCAGATTGTCGTTCAAATACATTATATAATGTAGATTACCATCTGTCTCCTTGTCTTCCACAGGAATGAGGTCACTGTATAAACCATGCGATATTTCAATGGGCTGCTTTAATGTCATTGTTTTGTAGCATTACATACATTACATACTACTCCAGCCCCAGTGTTATTATTGCACTCTATGCATCAGTTAGTAGCCACGAACTGCAATGACTACTAGACTTCAAGAATAGATCCGGTCTCTTAATGCAAGGGGATGTCGTCCACTTATTGTTGCTTCAAAACATGTATTTGACGGTCCTGTTTAAAGGGATAACCCACCCTAGAAATAAAAATCATACAACTCCTGTCAATTTGGTGAAAGCCTATGTTCTATCAGTAAGTTAAAAAATAATAATAATAAATCCCCCATGATTTAACTTCTAAGTGGTCCATCTGTGAAATCAGGAATTCGTGTCGGAACGAGTCAGAGCTACATGGTTCTCCTCACACACACTATCACATTTAATAACACTTTTTTTGTGCTCAATCTAAACAGTGTACAAAATGATTCAACTCAGTTTCTCTTTCAAGTAGCATCCCACAATGCGCCCTGTCTGTGGGAAAGGTGGGAAAGGGCCAGTGTTGCCATAGCAACATCCTCTGCACTCACTCCAGTCAGAGATGAACTTCAGGTTGAACTCGGTGAGATAGACTCCTAAATTGCTAGTGCAGTTGGTTTAGGCAATTTTACAGATAGCTAGCTACTTCACATGCTGATATTGACTTTGGTATTATTGTGTGTAGATACGTTTGCTACTTAGCTAAATAGCCAGCCAGCCCAGATAGCATTGCATTGTGGGTTTTGTAGTCGACTTGAGCTGCAACAGATTTCCACTACGATTTTCACATGTTGCAACCAACCTTGTTGTAACGACAAAATTAAACATTTGTTCACAAAAAAATATTGTTTTCACATATTAGTGTTATTTAACACTGTTAATCATAAGAATTAGTGGTTTGGGGTGGATTATCCCTTTACGTTTCCAGACCTTTTGATAGGCCCTGTTATTGATTACAGTTTAATTTGTTCTCTCTCTCGCTCTCTCTCTCTTCTTTTCTGACCCCTTTTAATCTCTCTTACCTTTCCCACTATATCTCCCTCGCCTCTCGCTAGCGGTAGTCACTGATTACCACAGCCACAGTATCCAACGAAGGGGTGCTGGTGCTTGGGTGACCCACTACCAGGAACCTAGCCATGCCCACCACCCCCACCCCTCAAGGGGCAGGCCGAGGGGGAAGCTGGCTAAGGGGGAGTCCATCTCCCTGCCTTCCTCGCCCCTGGTCCATCGCCAGTCCTACATAATGCCCTCACATATGGGCATCAAGTCCCCAGGTACTGTAACAGCCATTCACCAGGCTTTTGTTCTTCTAATGAACACACATATACAGTTGAAGTCTGAAGTTTACATCCACCTTAGCCAAATACATTTAAACTCAGTTTTTCACAATTCCTGACATTTAATCCTAGTAAAAATTCCCTGTCATAGGTCAGTTAGGATCACCACTTTATTTTAGTGTGAAATGTCAGAATAATAGTAGAGAGAATTATTTATTTCAGCTTTTTTTCTTTCATCACATTTACGTACACTCAATTAGTATTTGGTAGCATTGCCTTTAAATGTTTAACTTGGGTCAAACGTTTCGGGTAGCCTTCCACAACCTTCCCACAATAAGTTGGGTGAATTTTGGCCCATTCCTCCTAACAGAGCTGGTGTAACTGAGTCATGAATGTAGGCCTCCTTGCTCGCACACGCTTTTTCAGTTCTGCCCACACATTTTCTATGGATTTCAGATCAGGGCTTTGTGATGGCCACTCCTCCAATACCTTGACTTTGTTGTCCTTAAGCCGTTTTGCCACAACTTTGGAAGTATGCTTGTGGTCATTGTCCGTTTGGAGGACCCATTTGCGACCAAGCTTTAACTCTGATGTCTTGAGATGTTGCTTCAATATATCCACATAATTTTTTTGCCTCATGATGCCATCTATTTTGTGAAGTGCACCAGTCCCTCCTGCAGCAAAGCACTCCCACAACATGATGCTGCCACCCCCATGCTTCATGTTTGGGATGGTGTTCTTCGGCTTGCAAGCCTCCCCCTTTTTCCTCCAAATATAAGAATGGTCATTATGGCCAAACAGTTCTATTTTTGTTTCATCAGACCAGAGGACATTTCTCCAAAAAGTACGATCTTTGTCCCTATGTGCAGTTGCAAACCGTAGTCTGGCTTTTTTATGGCGGTTTTGGAGCAGTGGCTTCTTCCTTGCTGAGGTTATGTCGATATAGGACTCGTTTTATGTGGATATAGATACTTCTGTACCTGTTTCCTCCAGCATCTTCACAAGGTCCTTTTCTGTTGTTCTGGGATTGATTTGCACTTTTCGCACCAAAGTACGTTCGTTCATCTCTAGGAGACAGAACACATCTCCTTCCTGAGCGGTATGACGGCTGCGAGGTCCCATGGTGTTTATACTTGCGTACTATTGTTTGTACAGATGAACGTTGTACCTTCAGGCGTATGGAAATTGCTCCCATTTTTTTCTGATGTCTTGGCTGATTTCTTTTGATTTTCCCATGATGTCAAGCAAAGAGGTACTGAGTTTGAAGGTAGGCCTTCATACATCCACAGGTACACCTCCAATTTACTCAAATGATGTCAATTCGCCTATCAGAAGCTCCTAAAGCCATGACATTTTTTTCTGGAATTTTCCAAACTGTTTAAAGGCACAGTCAACTTAGTGTATGTAAACTTCTGACCCTCTGGAATTGTGATTCTGTGAAATAATCTGTCTCTAAACAATTGTTGGAAAATTTACTTGTGTCACGCACAAAGTAGATGTCCTAACTGACTTGCCAAAACTATAGTTTGTTAACAAGAAATGTATGGAGTGGTTGAAAAACGAGTTTTAATGAATCCAACCTAAGTGTATGTAAACTTACGACTTCAACTGTACACACACATACACACACACATACACACACAGAGGGAAGGGCACATCTATAGATCATCTGTAAAAACAAATATACTTTCATCATGCTCTTTTTTGCAGGTCACCTTGTTCTCGTTGCTATGTTCGTTGCTAGCCTAGCGACGAGTCCGGCTCGTATGCATATTGATCACATGTGCTGGTCTGTAGCTCCCACGGTTCTGACAGGCTCTTGTGTGCTCTTTGTGGAGATTAGGTTATGATGGCTCTGCCTGGTTTTTAAGTCCAGTGGGTTTATAGCACAGCCAGTACATGCCTAGTGATTGATTAAAGGCTATTCACACAGCTCGCACTTTATTTCCCCTGGGAGAAATAGTAGATTATGCTCAAATCCCATTGTCAAATGTACATGCTGTCCAGGATACCATACAACAATAACAACAACTCACTGTATCTCCAAGGACTGAATGCTGGGGAAGTTTAGAAAGCAAATAGTATGTCATTAGCTTTTTGATTATTTCTACTATGCCTTGATTTCTCAGTGGCAGGCCAGGGTTATGTAGTAACTGGGTTTCTACTCTCCACAGTTCAACCTCTTTCTCACTGACCCAGTGCCCCCCACTGCTCAGCTTTGGAAAGGAACGGTATACCTTTTTTGGAAGATTATGTTTAGATGTCTTCAATGTTTGTGTCTTCGGCATTCTAGCTGAGTAACACTAGGTGGCAGTGCGGTGTGCATCAAGCTGAAGCTTCAAGTTTACTGTCGTGGTGTGGACCTTTACCTCAACACACACAGACACACACACACAGACACTCATGTTGGCGATTTGAGCTGTTATCATCACAGGGATTAGTTTATACTGTACTGCATGTATCCGAGCTCATGCTGGCTTCTCCCAACTGGTGGGAGAAATTCAAATTCCCGACTGCAAATCCCATCTGGAAGAGTTGAATTTCTCTCTCTCTCTCTCTCTCTCTCTCACTTTCTCTTCCCTTTCTCGTTACCCCCATCTCACTCTCTCTCTCTGTTGCTCTGACTGAAGGTCCGTACAGGAAGCTGGAGTATGTGGAGAGTCCTTCTTTTCCTGGAGATGCGTTCGTCTTCGCTCTGAACAATAGCAAGACTTCCCAGAGAGGTGAGTGTGAGCGTGTCTGCACAGAGAGTTGTGGATGCGAGACAAAGGGAGGGGAGAGAGAATGACATGCGGTACGGTACATTTGGAAAAGGAGGAAGAGAGGTACAGAGGATAGAGAGAAGAGAACAAATCTTCCATAGTTTTGTTTACATGTTAGTTGATTTAGCGCCTGCTGTTATTTTTCCAACTGCACATGTACAGTTTGTGCAAGCGTATTTGTGCACGTGGATGCATGTGTCCATGCGCATGTGTTTAATTGACCTGCCAAACCTAAGTGGTGCTGAGGGTAACAGTGTAAATGCCAGCCATCCCCTGCACAGCTGTCTATGTGGAGAGGCTGGGGGCTAGTCCTGAGGCGGAGCAGCCTGTCTCCAGCATCCTCCTGCCCTCTTGTTGCCAAGCTCCGCTCTTCTCCCTCTGCTTCTCGTAACCAGCAGCGACAGCGTGCTGGTCTGTTTACTGTGTGTTTCAATCATTCTGAACCCCCTTCCTGGAATTTGTCGCGCAGAGGTCAGAGTTCGATTGATGAAGCTTTCAATAGTGTCTGGTTGTTTTAGTTACGAGGTGTTGTTCCTAATAGTGCCATGGAGAGCTGAACGCAGAGGTTCACTGATTATAGCTTCCTGACCTCAGGTGGGAAATCAGTTGGGCACTTAGGCAATGGATGGAGACATTGGCTGATATACTGCATCCTCAATCTATCTTGTTCTCTCTCTCTCTCTCTCTCTCTCTCTCTCTCTCTCTCTCTCTCTCTCTCTCTCATTCTCTTTCTCTCTCTGTGTCTCACTCTCACACCCTCCCTCTCACTTTCTCTCTCTCGGTTTGTCTTGTTTAGTTTTAGCCACAGTTGTGTGATTTGAGGGTAGCTTTTTAAAACAGTAACCACCATTTCCCACTGCCCACATAGACCCACAATGTATCTCCAATAACCATTATGAATGTAAAGTAAATCTAGATCATTATAACATACATTTACTAACCATTTCCTTCAAATTGTTGTGTTAATTTGCAATACTTTTCAATGGGATGTTTTCCATATTTGCTTTTCCATGTGCTTAGCTCGTTATGAATTTTAATGAACCCTGAATGGTGCCGAGGTATAATTTCAACAGCATATAAGATTATTAGGTTTGCCTTTCGAAACCAACTCAGCAGACTCAAACAAATGAATTGATTAGAAATGAATAGCTGTAAAATACATTTCAGTGTATACTATGAATTCAATGTTCGGTAATGACTCTGACTTTGGTAATGACTGACAGGCCACATCATTATTCTCTTTTGCACAAAAAAAAACAAGAATACAAGAATTTCTCCCCGAATTTGAAGGGGTTGTTTCCTTGAGACAGAGGGTGCAGAGTCAGATCTTGTTCTCAGTTTCTGTGGATCTCTGCTTTGACCCGAGTGCCTTTCCTCTGAACTGTTTGAATCAACATTGTTTTCACCAGTGGAGGCTGCTGAGGGGAGGATGGCTCATACTAATGGCTGGGATGGAGTCAATGGAATGGCGTCACATGCAAACCACGTTTGATACCATTCCATTGACTCCATTTCAGCCATTATTAGTTGCCGTCCTCCCATCAGCAGCCTCCACTGGTTTCCACATCATTCTATCCCCCCAAAAATGTCATGTGAGGACATTGAATCAACGTGGGAAAATGATTGGATTTCCAAAAAGTCAGCAACGTAAGGGAATTTCATATTTTTTCCCCGCCCAACTTTGAACCTTAATCTGATGTCTTTGTGACTTTTCGTTGTTGTTGATTCCACGTTAGTTGACCACTCAAGCAATTGCAATTCAAAAATAGACGTTAAACTGGCGTCTGTGCACAGTGGGTTGAAGTGTGCTAAGATTTGATTGAACAACCTTCTGCCAGAAAGAACCAAGCGTGCTCCAGCTCCCGGTCTATTACACAACCCAGTGTGGACCAAAAGACTTTGGATGTATGTTTTTCACAGAAAGAGAACATGTATCAGAGTGATAATGTGGAAGGGAGCTGCTAATGTGACAGCTGCTGTGACTACGGTTGGTTTGCTACTTCACTTCCATGAAGCTGGATAATGGAGGGTGACATCACAGGATTCATTTAGTTCAGGTGATACCCCTGTTATGATTTCCATCTGAGATGGCACCCGACTACCCTGGCATTGACGGTCTCTTTTTCTTTCCCATTTGTAATGTACACCGTTGAATCAGGAGCTCCAGCCAGACAGTCAGATCTCTTGCAGACAGTCCGGCCCCCTGTGCCACCAAGCGTCTGTTTGTCCTTCTGTCTCCCTCGCTGTCTGTGATTAACAGCTCTACGTGTGATCTCTGCTGTGTAGGAAAGGTGCCGGTGCCGGTGCCTGCCTTTCGTCTAACCCGGCAGCTCGTTTCATCACCGCCCCTTGCCTGAGAGATGGAGGAAGTTGTGACTTTAGGGGGCGGGAGAAGAGAGGAGGGATATGCAATAGTGAGGTGGTGGTGGCTGTTTCCTCTTATTTGCTTACTGTGTATTGCATCATCTCTACGGTTCATTGGAGAGAGCAATGGATTATGTGGAGGCGGGGAGAGGACATCGACAGTGAGATTGAAAGAATGGGGCGATCCTGAGGGCTTGGGGGGGGGGATTGATGGAGGAATACACTTAGAAAAAAAGGTGCATTCTAGAACCTAAAACGGTTCTTCGGCTGTCCCCACAGGAGAACCTTTTGAAGAGCCCTTTCTGGTTCCAGGTAGAACCCTTTTGGGTTCTATGTAAAAACCCTTTCCCACAGAGGGTTCTACATGGAACCCAAATGAGTTCCAGCTGAATCCAAAAAGGGTTCTACCTGGAACCAAAAAGGGTTCACCTTTTGGAACTCCTTTTCCCAAGAGGGATTGAGGGGAGTAATGGTTGAGAAGGTGTCTAACCCACGAAGGGTTGAGAGTAACTAACGCCCAACAAGCTGTGTCTCGGCCCTCCCACATTCCTTCCCTTCTTCCTCATCTCTCTCAATAGTATCTCTGTTTCCTAGACATCCTCATATTTTCCAACTCACTGTAAACAGGATATAGAGGTGTCGTATTGAACACCCTCTCCTCATCCACCTCTGCATCTGTACAGTGGCGAGCTGGAGGTGAAAGGTCAGGTACATCAGGCCCTTCTCAGTGATGTATCAACGCACCATATTGCTCATCTCAGCCCAATATGTCCGGACAGGTCAGCCAGAGCCAAAGACGGCGGTGCAAAGGCGCCTATCCTCTGCTGGAGGCCAGGGCTGAGCTGAGCTCATTGAGATTCTACGCCTGTCTTCTAACCAAGCGGGAGCGCTGAGCAGGCACACACACACACACATACACATATGGACACACACGCAGACGGAGCTGCTTCAGTCATGCAGTCGGGGACTGAGAAAGCCACAGCCTCTTCATCGGTAATGAGGCCGACCGGCGCTGCTGCTGACCTGTGGATGCATATACATTAACCTCTCCTCCAGCGGCATAATATACATAATCCTCCATCCAATCGACGTAGCCAGGTAGGAGGAAAGGCAGGAAGGAGGAATTGAGCTGGACTGAGCTGAACTGGGCTGCGCTACAGAACGGTGTGTGTGTGTGTGTTTGGTGTGGTCGTGTCGTGCTGCTCACAGCGATCCGCTCGTCTGTCATCTCTCTCCATCTGTCCTCCAGAGCTGCACGCGGAGCTCCAGCCCAGCTCCTCCTCCTTCTCAAACCAGGAACTGATGACCAGGCTGGGCTTCTTACTGGGAGAAGGGACCCCAGCCTCGCCTAGCACCCCCATGGAGGACCGGAGGGAAAAGAAGGTGTGTGAAATGAAAGATGTTGGGAAGGATGGGTAGAAGAAAAGAGGGAGAGTGACTGAGAAAGTCAGATGTCAGAAATATGAAAAGGAGGCTGATGTTTTCTTTGCAGAAGTGAGGAGTTTTTGTATGGCTTCTTTAATTAGATTTAAAGGCAATGTTTTGTATGATAACCAAGATTGAGAGTTTGTTTTTGTTAAGCTGCAGATTTAGAAACTACAACTTTGAAGGTAAATTACCAGTTGAAAAAGAAAATCGGAGGCAGTCTTGACTTAATATTTGAAAGTATATACTGTGATGGCATTTTCTTTATGGAATGTGTACATAAGGTGATGTCAGTTGAATATCTTGCTTTTAATCTTGTTGCATTGGTTCGCAACATGCTGTTGAGCCTGCAGGACGTTTATATACTGTACTGTATCATTATATCATAGTTTGAGCATTGCCCCACTTTCCTAACCTCCTTCCTCCACCTGAGCTCCAGATGGAGCCAATTTTATAGAGACAATGTGTCGGCTGTGAGCAGTGTACCGTGTCCTGGTTCCGATGACTGATGGGGTGGTAAGGTGGGAATAGCACTGAGCTGAACGTTCTCTAACGTTGCAAAAACGCTGAGTGCTGGGATGAGTTGAGACCTATAGGATCTAGGAAATGTAGGGTTCGGGTGTTGTTGGAGACATATGAAGAAGGATGCAGATATTGGGGTTTGGGGACATTGGGAGGAGAGGGGGACATTGACACACACACACTGAGTGCTGGGATGAGTTGAGACCTATAGGATCTAGGAAATGTAGGGTTCGGGTGTTGTTGGAGACATATGAAGAAGGATGCAGATATTGGGGTTTGGGGACATTGGGAGGAGAGGGGGACATTGACACACACACACACACACACACACACACTTATCTACAATGACCTATATACCATACATTAACCTGGGGACAGCTGGAAATGGGGCCAACAGGGTCTATACCTCTGATAATACTTGTCCATAGACAGAGCTTTAAATAAAACACCTCTTTCTCTCTCTCTTCTTCCTTCCCTTTCTCTTTCTATATCTCTCTTCTCTTGCCACACGTTCTATCCATCTCTTCTCACTTTCTACTTGACTGATATCGCCTACTCCCCCCTCTTTCTATCCCCCTCTCCTCTCTCGTCCCTCTCTCATCCCTCTCTGCCCATCCCTCTCTCTCTCCCTCTCTCCCTCCCTCTCTCACCCTTCTCTCTCTCATCCCTCTCTGCCCATCCCTCTCTTGTCCCTCTCTGCCCATCCCTCTCTCCCTCTCTGCCCATCCCCCTCTCTCGTCCCTCTCTGCCCATCCCTCTCTCCCCCTTCTCTCTCTCATCCCTCTCTGCCCATCCCTCTCTCTCTCCCTCTCTCTCTCCCCCTTCTCTCTCTCGTCCCTCTCTGCCCATCCCTCTCTCCCTCTCTCCCCTCTCTCCCCCTTCTCGCTCCCCCTCTCTGCCCATCCCTCTCTCTCTCCCTCTCTCCCCCCCTCTCCCCCTTCTCTCTCTCGTCCCTCTCTGCCCATCCCTCTCTCCCTCTCTCGTCCCTCTCTCCCCCTTCTCTCTCTCGTCCCTCTCTGCCCATCCCTCTCTCTCGTCCCTCTCTGCCCATCCCTCTCTCTCTCCCTCTCTCGTCCCTCTCTCCCCCTTCTCTCTCTCGTCCCTCTCTGCCCATCCCTCTCTCCCTCTCTCGTCCCTCTCTCCCCCTTCTCTCTCTCGTCCCTCTCTGCCCATCCCTCTCTCTCTCCCTCTCTCGTCCCTCTCTCCCCCTTCTCTCTCTCGTCCCTCTCTGCCCATCCCTCTCTCCCTCTCTCGTCCCTCTCTCACCCTTCTCTCTCTCTCCCTCTCTCGCTCCCTCCCTCCCTGTAGTGTAATATCTCTGGCCAGGCGGTGAGCCCATGCTCCACATTGACCTGCAGCACTACGTCTCCATGCTCAGACAGCCCCTGCTCCACCCTGGGTAGTAGCAGTACCGGGGGGCCACCCTCCTGTCTTCCCAATCCCAGCCCCAGCCCAGGTGGGACCCTCCTCAGCCCCAGTCCCTGCCGGAGCCCCAGCTCCACATTTGAGAGCCAGGATAGCGGAATCATAGGTGAGTGGCTTATATAGACCATCATCCCCATAGTTGGATCAATTTCAATTTTTTCTGTGTTGTGTTTGTGTTGTGTTCTCTTCTCACCTCCCGAGAAATAATGGATATGTGCACATGATTGTGAGACCTCTATGGAAGAAAAAACACCATCTCGTCCTTCCATTGGTCATCAATATATCTCAGTACTCACATTGTCAATAATCCTGATTAGGATATAAGGGCCTCAGCACTGAAGAAATAGAGATGGATGATACTTGTTTCACCTTGCTTTGAGTTCTCAGGCTCTTTCTATCTCCCGACTCTCTCTCTTTGCCTGTGCCACTTTAGTCGAGAGGCTTCAGTTCCCTCTTGACAAAACTGGGACGTTGCTGTCTTTGCTGCGTACGGGTCTGGACTTTCTAAAATAGGACATCTTTCTCCCTAAATAGAGCTTGTATTTCTCGGTAAATACATAAGGACAAAGGGTGCACAGTACACGCGTTTGATTGTGTTGATGTCGATGTGTGACTGATGCCTCGTCACTGTTGATGTGACTGATGATCGGCCTTTTACTCTAAACTCGGTACAGTGTCACTGCCAATAACGTACCAGACTGGAAAACTACAGTGAACTGAAGCAGAGTTTGAGCTCATCCGAAATGACAGCTATTCCTAACTTGATCTTATCCAAAAGGCACTCATGAGGAGTCAACAGTTTGGTTTTGTCGTTTGTAATCCCCTTCACCCCTGTCTACTCCCCCTGTGCCTCAGCTACCATCACCAGCTCTCCTGAGAATGAGGATCGCGGTGGTTCCACTCTGGACCTGAGCAAAGATGGCAGCTGGAGGGGCGCTGGGCGTGGCGGGCACCAAGGCGACTCCTGCCCTCCTGTCGCCAAGGACGACCTGCCAGGACGCAGCGAGGCCCCGCCCAGGTCTGAAATCACCATCCTAGAGGCACCCAGAACTCCGCCCCCAGCCAAGAGGCCCTTCCCACAGCGCCACACGCACAGCACTTCTTCCCTGGTGATGCCACGCCCTAACTCTGTGGCAGGTGAGTGACCATCTCTTGCCGCTGACTGGTGGTGTCTCAATAGTCTCAACTAGTCTCATTTCCTTGTGTCCTTTCCTCTATGATTACTGGCCTGGTAGTGCATGATAGATGAAAGCAGTACATTGGAGATCTATCCAGTCCTTTTATCTTTTAGCGGTGATGAGGGAAAGGAGATGAGGAAACAGCTCTACCTTGACCAGGTGTCTAGAACCAATCGTTTTTTTGTGGTGAAGTTCTCTTTCCTCCATTCATTTCTGTAGTTAAAACAGCTGCAGCTGAAGCTTTTTCTGACCAAGTGGTTTCTGTGACGTGGAAGAGCCATTAGACAGAGCTGCTTCCTGTCTACTTTCTGTCATTAGACGAGGACGGCATACGGCATTACGTCTCTGGAGGATGGAGACAGTGAACGCTGCCGGCTACAGTATTCCAGGAGGGTTTACGTTGTTATCCTACATCTGTTTCTCCTCTGTGTTTGAGAGAACAAGAGACAACTTTTCCTTCGTTAGATGCCACTCCATTTGGAGAGCGTGGGGGGATGGGGGACGGGGGGGGGGGGGTGATGGTCTCAGGGGAGTGGATCCACTGCAATGACTGACAGACTCTTCTACTCTTGTTAGGGATGCTGCTCGTGAACAACTTTAATTACTTGAAATGAGAATGCATGGCAATATTTGTTTAAATAGACCTCCCTTTCAGGTTGTGATGGCGGGGGGGGGAGATGGGAGTAACACAGGACATGTTTTGGTTTCTTTCAAAGCCCACGCCCCTACATGGGTTTCTATCTGTCGTTGTGGTCCGAGCAGAGAGGAAGTGTTAGTCCCGCATTAAGCCTGATGATTTCAGTACAGCTTGAGAGTTAAGTGGCGCCGTGTGTGAATAGAATGTCAGTATTCCTGCGGTGCCATTGAAAGAGGGCAGACCCCCCCCCCTTGCCATTCAACTGCCATTGGAGCTTTCGTCATAGTGCTCTGAGATTATTATTATACCAACCGACATGTATTTGAGGTGGAAGATCGTGGTCAAATGTGTTTTCTACGTTGTTTAACAGTAACCTGGCCCTGGGTTGAACAAGATTTAGGGTGACTCAGCAGTAGACTGGACATTGTGGTGTTGGGAGGTGTGATGTGAAGTGTCTCTCTGTATCTCTGAGGTCAATGGTTCTAACGCTGAACAATAGCCTGGTCCAGCCTCCAACCGCTTTTTTCCCAAGATCCAGGTGTGACTCTTCACTAGATTGGACATGACGAGGGTGATGTTGGGGTTGTAACATGGTGTTCCAGTGGGTGCTCCTGCCCTGTGAGCTGTGCAGTACGTGTCACAGAGCCGAGCAACGTGACATTCCCCTTCTGATTCCACTCTGTGGGGATTAAAGGTCTCATGTAATGCCAGATTATACTGTAGTACAGGAGGCTGGGCCGCGCACTATTGATTTATGTGCTGCATAAGGTGGAGAGAGAGAGAGAGAGAGAGAGAGAGAGAGAGAGAGAGAGCTATAGTTCCTTGCCATGTGGAACAAAATGTGTTATTTATTTGAGATGCTTCAATCACAGCTTTACTACAAATAGAGTGATTAAACCTAGAAGCCTCAAGCCCATCTAGCGCTGGTCCTAGCTACTATACAACGGTTACTGCAGATTCACTACAATCACATGCACACCCCCATATGCTCACACACAAACACACACACACACACACACACACACACACACACACACAGACAAAGACAGAACATCTCCCTATCCAGATATTACTGTACTGTTATATCACATCCAGACCCCTACAAGCAGATTGCTTCCCATAGGAAAGGACTGTAATCTAGTTAGCTGTTTTTTTTGCCAGACTTGAATTCATAAGCCACTTCTATTGGATCTCCTCTCTCTCACTCAGAGTAGAGAGAACTCGGTCTGGTGGAGCAGAGTAGATAGACTAGGTCTGGTGGAGCAGAGTAGGGAGAACTAGGTCTGGTGGAGCAGAGTAGAGAGAATTAGGTTTGGTGGAGCAGAGCAGAGAGAACTAGGTCTGGTGGAGCAGAGCAGAGAAACTAGGCCTGGTGGAGCAGAGCAGAGAGAACTAAGTCTGGTGGAACAGAGCAGAGAGAACTAGGTCTGGTGGAGCAGAGTAGATAGAACTAGGTCTGGTGGAGCAGAGTAGAGAGAACTAGGCCTGGTGGAGCAGAGCAGAGAGAACTAGGCCTGGTGGAGCAGAGCAGAGAGAACTAGGCCTGGTGGAGCAGAGCAGAGAGAACTAGGCCTGATGGAGCGGAGCAGAGAGAACTAGGTCTGGTGGAGCAGAGCAGAGAGAACTAGGCCTGGTGGAGCAGAGCAGAGAGAACTAGTGAATTAGGATGTGTTAGGTTCTAATTTCCAGAGTACAAACTCAACGGGCACTATGAAAGCTTTAAACCAAGTTGATTCTGCCCAGCGGGTCAGTACAGCTGAATTAGACAAACACATGGTTTCACCCGTGGTCGTATACATGCTCCACTTTGGGTGGAGTCTCCTCCATATCACTACACATTGCATCCTTATTGTTGGGCAGGGAGCTGAGTGATCTGGGCCTTAAATGGTTCCTCCCTGTATCAGTACTGCCACATGTGATCGTTGTCCCTGCACTCAGCCCTTACTAAGCTTCCTTATGGCACCCCTCGTGTCTCTACTATACAGTGGGGCAAAAAAGTATTTAGTCAGCCACCAATTCTGCAAGTTCTCCCACTTAAAAAGATGAGAGGTGCCTGTAATTTTCATCATAGGTACACTTCAACAATGACAGACAAAATGAAAGAAAAAAATCCAGAATATTACATTGTAGGATTTTTAATGAATTTATTTGCAAATTATGGTGGAAAATAGGTATTTGGTCAATAACAAAAGTTTATCTCAATACTTTGTTATATACCCTTTGTTGGCAATGACAGAGGTCAAACGTTTTCTGTAAGTCTTCACAAGGGGTTAAAATTTACAGGCCTCTCTCATCTTTTTAAGTGGGAGAACTTGCACAATTGGTGGCTGACTAAATACTTTTTTGCCCCACTGTACCTAATGGTTCATTATATATAACGCTCAGAAACCAAACTGATCAGATGGAAGACATCAGGTTCTACAGAGCATACATGGACCAGTGTGTATGTCTCATGTTCGTGTACATGTTAAACGGACTGGTCCTTAGAAACACAACATTGTGCTACGGAACAGGTATAATTGGAGCTGGTCTCTGAACCTGGCTATGTTCCTGACCTGTAGGGAGCTGTTAATATCCCAGGCTGGATGAGGATTCACTTGGATCATCATCACCATACATTTTGGACTGATCTAGTGGTCAACGCCAATTTGAATGAGTCGCTAAAGAGTGAGCAAATGAGAGAGAAAGAGAGGCAGAAAGAGAGAGAGGAGGGGACGGGGGAGAAGTAAAATGGACACAGAGAGTGAGAGGATTTCCTATAAGATGCGTTCGAGTTTGTGTTTGTGTGTGTGTGTGTGTGTGTGTGTGTGTGTGTGTGTGTGTGTGTGTGTGTGTGTGTGGCTCTCTGTGTGTGTCTTTGTGTTTTATCCTTGAGTGTCTTTCTCCAGACTATTTAAAGTCACAAAACATGGGCAGCATAAGGGAAGAACTATGACCGATTTGTTTCCCATTTTACTTAAGGACAAGAGTCTTGAATCGCTCTCCCTTATGGCTGAAATACACTACAGGCCACCGGGGTTAACACCCCTGCTCTTATGATAAGTGCCATGGGATCTTTAGTGACCACAGAGAGTCAGGACACCCGTTTAACATATAGCAAAACATAGCTTAGCTTGTTGTTAATCCACCTGGCTTGTCAGATTTCAAAAAAGCTTTTCGGCGAAAGCATACCAAGCGTTTATGTAAGGACATCTCTCTCAGCAGACAAAACATTACAAACAGCTAGCAGCCAAGTAGATTGGTCACGAAAGTCAGAAAAGCAATCAAATTATTCGCTTACCTTTGTTGATCTTCGCATGTTTGCACTCACAAGACTCCCAGTTACACAATAAATGTTCCTTTTGTTCCATAAAGATAATTTTTATATCCAAAATACCTCCATTTGGTTGGCTCATTATGTTCAGAAATCCACAGGCTCGAGCGGTCACAAGGAGGCAGACGAAAATTCCAAATATCCGTAAAGTTCGTAGAAACATGTCAAACGTTTTTTATAATCAATCCTCAGGTTGTTTTTACAATATCGATATAATCGATAATATTTCAACCGGACCATAGCTTTTTCAATAGGAGTGAGAGAGAAAATGTCTGCTCTAAGCTGCTTGCGCATGCAAAACGTTGCTGGCACCCAGCCATCCACTGACGCGATGTGATCTTTCTCACTCATTTTTCAGAATAAAAGCCTGAAACTATGTCTAAAGATGGTTCACACCATGTGGAAGCCATAGGAAAATGAATATGGTTGATATCCCTTTAAATGGAGGGAAGGCATGCAAAGGAACAGAGAGGTTTCAGGAAAAACAGCACTTCCTGGTTGGATTTTCCTCAGGTTTTCGCCTGCAATATCAGTTCTGTTATACTCACAGACAATATTTTGACAGTTTTGGAAACTTTAGAGTGTTTCCTATCCTAATCTGACAAGTATATGCATATTCTATATTCTGGGCCTGAGAAATAGGCAGTTTCATTTGGGTACTTTTTTCATCCAAACATCAAAATACTGCCCCCTACACTCAACAAGTTAACAACCCTCCAGACGAGCTTCAGTGCCATACAACTCTCCTTCCGTGGCCTCCAACTGCTCTTAAATACAAGTAAAACTAAATGCATGCTCTTCAACCGATCGCTGCCAGCACCTGCCCGCCCGTCCAGCATCACTACTCTGGACGGTTCTGACTTAGAATATGTGGACAACTACAAATACCTAGGTGTCTGTTTAGACTGTAAACTCTCCTTCCAGACTCACATCAAACATCTCCAAACCAAAGTTAAATCTAGAATTGGCTTCCTATTTCGCAACAAAGCATCCTTCACTCATGCTGCCAAACATACCCTCGTAAAACTGACCATCCTACCGATCCTCAACTTTGGCGATGTCATTTACAAAATAGCCTCCAATACCCTACTCAATAAATTGGATGCAGTCTATCACAGTGCCATCCGTTTTGTCACCAAAGCCCCATATACTACCCACCACTGCGACCTGTACGCTCTCGTTGGCTGGCCCTCGCTTCATACTCGTCGCCAAACCCACTGGCTCCTGGTCATCTACAAGAGGTAAAGGTAAAGTCCTCCCTTATCTCAGCTCGCTGGTCACCATAGCAGCACCCACCTGTAGCACACGCTCCAGCAGGTATATCTCTCTGGTCACCCCCAAAACCAAATCTTCCTTTGGCCGCCTCTCCTGTCAGTTCTCTGCTGCCAATGACTGGAACGAACTACAAAACTCTCTGAAACTGGAAACACTTATCTCCCTCACTAGCTTTAAGCACCAGCTGTCAGAGAAGCTCACAGATTACTGCACCTGTACATAGCCCATCTATAATTTAGCCCAAACAACTACCTCTTCCCCCACTGTATTTATTTATTCATTTTGCTCCTTCGCACCCCATTATTTCTATTTCTACTTTGCACATTCTTCCACTGCAAATCCACCATTCCACTGTTTTACTTGCTATATTGTATTTACTTCGCCACCATGGCCTTTTTTTGCCTTTACCTCCCTTATCTCACCTCATTTGCTCACATCGTATATAGACTTGTTTTTCTACTGTATTATTGACTGTATGTTTGTTTTACTCCATGTGTAACTCTGTGTTGTATGTGTCGAAATGCTTTGCTTTACCTTGGCCAGATGGCAATTGTAAATGAGAACTTGTTCTCAACTTGCCTACCTGGTTAAATAAAGGTGAAAATAATAATAATAATTATAATAATTCTTAAATGAAAGAAGTTTGAAACCACCAAGACTCTTGCTAGAGCTGGCCGCCCGGCAGACTGAGCAATCGGGAAGAAGGGCCTTGATAATTAGAGCACGATTACTTTGTGGTTGAATTGATGCAAAGAAACCACGGCTGAACAGTGTGTTTGTGTGTTTACCTCTGCCTGTAATCACGCTGGATGATTCAGAATCCATTGAGGAGCTTGAACGATTCATTGACGAGATACTTACGAACTCAAAGAAACATGTCGCTGGTTTCGGAGGATTCAAGCATTGTGAAGGACAACCAACCAAATCAACAAAACAAAACAAAACCAGTTTGGCCAATAGGTATCAACGGTGGAACCAAACCATGCCCTAGTAAGAGGGCGAGTGGGGAGAGGTTTACTGATGTGGATGTAGACTTGTTAAAATCCATCAACGAAAGGCTTGCCAGACTTGACATATTGGATATATTACGAGAGGACATCAGTGCATTATGTCCCAGTCTAGAATTCAGCCAACGTCAGATTGATGATCTAAGGAAAGAGAACACAGCTTTGAAAGGTACTGTAGACTCTATTCATGGCAAGGTGGAGGTGGTGCAAAGGGAGAACAAACAACTTAAAGAAACCTTGCTTGATGTACAGTGTCCATCAATGTGGAACAATCTAATATTTTCAGGGATACAGGAGAATGACAACAGTAGAGGCTGTGAGGACACAGTCCGAGACTTTATGTCAACTCAACTAAAACTGCCCACTGATGTTGTGTGTAATGTCACTTTCTCCAGAGTCCATAGAATAGGTAAGGCCACAAGCTATTATTGCATGTTTTGACAAATTTTAGCTAAAAGAAAATGACGAAGAACATGGGCAGAGAACTCAGAAATACTGATTTTGGAATGAATGATCACTTCCCCACCGAGATCAATGAAAGGAGAAAAAAACTATATCCCATCATGAAGGAAAAGCGTTGCCTGAATCAACGAGTCTCCATGGTGATGGATAAACTTTATATCAACGGGCAACTGTATCGGGACTCTGGAGTAACTCCCTGGCTATTTTAATTTAATGTTCAAATTTGAGTTTGTGTGTTGTAGTGTATCATGACAACTTCAACTATAATGAATATATGCTCTATTGATCCCCACAATAATGAGTACATGCTCTATTGATCTCCACAATAATGAATACATGCTCTATTGATCTCCACTATAATGAATACATGCTCTATTGATCCCCACAATAATGAATACATGCTCTATTGATCTCCACTATAATGAATACATGCTCTATTGATCTCCACTATAATGAATACATGCTCTATTGATCTCCACTATAATTAATACCTGCTCTATTGATCACCACAATAATGAATACATGCTCTATTGAACTCCAATATAATGAATACATGCTCTATTGATCCCCACAATAATGAATACATGCTCTATTGATCCCCACAATAATAAATACATGCTCTATTGATACCCACTATAATGAATACCTGCTCTATTGATCCCCACAATAATGAATACATGCTCTATTGATCCCCACAATAATAAATACATGCTCTATTGATCCCCACTATAATGAATACCTGCTCTATTGATCCCCACAATAATGAATACATGCTCTATGGATCTCCACTATAATGAATACATGCTCTATGGATCTCCACTTGACAAGGAAAGGGTTGCATATAGCTCAGGTTAATGTATGTAGCCTTCCTAACAAAATACATGAGGCTTTTAACTTGGTCAACATAAATCATATTCATATTTTGGCTTTGACCGAAACACATTTAGATGCATCTGTAAATGATGGGCAAATCAACATTCAAGGATATAGTTTACTGAGAAGAGACAGGATTAGGAATGGTGGGGCTGTAGCACTGTACATTCAGAATCATATACCTTTTAAGAGAAGGGATGACCTTAATGTATGTCAAGTAGAGGCACTATGGGCTCAAGTATATCTGCCTCACCAGGCACCCATATTGGTAGGATGTGTGTGTAGACCTCCTAGCTCTAAGCTGTCCTATCTGGGTAACTTATGTACTGGGTTTGACCAGGCCACAGATAGCAACAGAGATGTATTTATCTTGGGGGATTTTAATATAAATTGGAAGGATTACAATAATTTGAATAAAACAAAATTGATGAGATATGCCAAGAACTGTGGTTTGAAACAAATGGTTAATGATACTACTAGATCATCATTTAAGTTGGGTCATTGTTCAGACACATGCATTGATCTGATTTTCTGTAAAATACCAATGCAATGCTTAAAAGCCAGATCAATGCCAGTGGGCTGGACAGACCATAATATTGTGACCATAAACACCAAGGTTCCAAAGAACCCCCCTAGGATTGTGTTTAAGAGAAATGTTAAAACATTTAATCATGAGCTATTTCTAAATGATTTGGCTGCTGTACCCTGGGAGCTGATTTATCTAGAGGATGATTTAAATCACGCTACAGAATGTTTTATTGATTTGCTCACTGAGGTAATGGACCATCTTGCCCCTATAAGAAAGAGTACTGTTGGTGCCTGTCCATCTCCATGGATTAATGATGAACTGGGTGAGGCTTTTTCTCAAAGAAATATGGCAAAAGTCTTAGCAGCCAAGTCAAAATTAGAATTTGATTAACAGAATTATAGAACATTACGTAATTATGCAGTTAAATTGAATCAAAAAAATATATATATATTTTACAACAATGCTTTTATTGATTGTAAGAATGATTGTAAAAAGGTATGGAACACAGTTAAGGGCTTACTTGGTACATCTATCGCATCATGCCCATCTAGTGTGGAGGTTGACGGGAGAACAATAACAAAACCAGTTGATATTGCCAATCATTTTGCAGATTTTTTTACAAAGAAAATTAATTTACTGAGCAACAATGTAAACATACATTCTTCCAAACAAGCTATTGTCCAATGGATTGATGATCATATTATGAGCAACAAGATCTGCTCTTTTAGTCTGCAAACGGTGTCAGTGGAGGAGGTGTTAAACCTATTGAAGTCATTACCTGATGGTAAATCTACAGGTTATGGTCTTATGGACAATTTTTTGCTTCGCTGTGCTGCTCCCCAGGTTGCAGTTCCACTGAGATACATATTTAATTGGTCACTGGAAAAGGGGATGTTTGCAAATGTATGGAAGCATACGAAACTGTGTCCTATACCGAAAGACTGCAAAAGAACCCATTACTCCTGCCAATAGTCGACCAATTTGTCTACTCCCTGCACTCAGTAAGATATTGGAGGGTATTGTGAGTAGACAAATATGGGAGTACATGGAAAATAATTATCTGATTACAGCCAATCAGCATGTTTATCGCAAAAAACATTCCACTACCACTGCAATGGTTGACATGACTGACCAGTGGCTCAATGCTATGGATAATGGCACATTTGTGGGTGTACTATTTTTAGATTTCAGTGCAGCATTTGATTTAGTGGATCATGAAATAATTTTGACAAAATTAATGCATTATGGTTTTAAGGAGGCAGCATTGAATTGGGTACAGTCATATCTAACTGACAGGAAACAGTCCACCTATATCAATGGTTCATTTTCTTCCCCTCATGTGTTAAACTGTGGAATACCGCAGGGCAGCTGCCTTGGGCCACTTATCTATTTAATATACAGTGGGGCAAAAAAGTATTTAGTCAGCCACCGATTGTGCAAGTTCTCCCACTTAAAAGATGAGAGAGGCCTGTAATTTTCATCATAGGTACACTTCAACGATGACAGACAAAATGAGAAAAAAAATCCAGAAAATCACATTGTAGGATTTTTAATGAATTTATTTGCAAATTATGGTGGAAAATAAGTATTTGGTCACCTACAAACAAGCAAGATTTCTGGCTCTCACAGACCTTTAAGGGGCTCTTCTGTCCTGCACTCGTTATCTGTATTAATGGCACCTGTTTGAACTTGTTATCAGTATAAAAGACACCTGTCCACAACCTCAAACAGTCACACTCCAAACTCCACTATGGCCAAGACCAAAGAGCTGTCAAAGGACACCAGAAACAAAATTGTAGACCTGCACCAGGCTGGGAAGACTGAATCTGCATTAGGTAAGCAGCTTGGTTTGAAGAAATCAACTGTGGGAGCAATTATTAGGAAATGGAAGACATACAAGACCACTGATAATCTCCCTCGATCTGGGGCTCCACGCAAGATCTCACCCCGCGGGGTCAAAATGGTCACAAGAACGGTGAGCAAAAATCCCAGAACCACACGGGGGGACCTAGTGAATGACCTGCAGAGAGCTGGGACCAAAGTAACAAAGCCTACCATCAGTAACACACTACGCCGCCAGGGACTCAAATCCTGCAGTGCCAGACCTGTCCCCCTGCTTAAGCCAGTACATGTCCAGGCCCATCTGAAGTTTGCTAGAGAGCATTTGGATGATCCAGAAGAAGATTGGGAGAATGTCATATGGTCAGATGAAACCAAAATATAACTTTTTGGTAAAAACTCAACTCGTCGTGTTTGGAGGACAAAGAATGCTGAGTTGCATCCAAAGAACACCATACCTACTGTGAAGCATGGGGGTGGAAACATCATGCTTTGGGGCTGTTTTTCTGCAAAGGGACCATGATGACTGATCCGTGTAAAGGAAAGAATGAATGGGGCCATGTATCGTGAGATTTTGAGTGAAAACCTCCTTCCATCAGCAAGGGCATTGAAGATGAAACGTGGCTGGGTCTTTCAGCATGACAATGATCCCAAACACACTGCCCGGGCAACGAAGGAGTGGCTTCGTAAGAAGCATTAAGGTCCTGGAGTGGCCTAGCCAGTTGCCAGATCTCAACCCCATAGAAAATCTTTGGAGGGAGTTGAAAGTCCGTGTTGCCCAGCAACAGCCCCAAAACATCACTGCTCTAGAGGAGATCTGCATGGAGGAATGGGCCAAAATACCAGCAACAGTGTGTGAAAACCTTGTGAAGACTTACAGAAAACGTTTGACCTCTGTCATTGCCAACAAAGGGTATATAACAAAGTATTGAGATAAACTTTTGTTATTGACCAAATACTTATTTTCCACCATAATTTGCAAATAAATTCATAAAAAATTCTACAATGTGATTTTCTGGATTTTTTTTCTCTAATTTTGTCTGTCATCGGTGAAGTGTACCTATGATGAAAATTACAGGCCCCCCTCATCTTTTTAAGCGGGAGAACTTGCAGAATTGGTGGCTGACTAAATACTTTTTCGCCCCACTGTATACTAACGACCTTCCCTATGCCTTAGCTGAAACTCAAACTACTATATTTGCAGACGGTACTACAATTTATGCAACAAGACAATCGGTTCAACAGGTACAGCAAGCTTTACAAGGAGATTTAGAGAATATTAGGGAGTGGGTTTGCCAAAACAAACTTGTTTTGAACACCAAGAAAACCAAAGTTATGTTGGTCTGTTCCACTAGGAAAAGGCCAAAACAGCATGGGATACAATTAAGTATGGGAGGAGTACAAATTGAAGAAGTGTCAGAAACCAAACTATAGGGAGTGCAGCTAGACAGCTGCTTATCATGGTCGCCTCAAATAACTAATCTATGTATAAACATATATATATATATATATATATTTATTAAAACAACATGCATAATCAGAAGGATAGCTAAATATGTACCAGGAAAAATTATTCAGCAAATAACACAAGCATTAATTGAGATTCAGGTGAACTACTGTTTGGTGGTCTGGGGAAATGCATCATCAAGTGAAGTTAGGAGGCTGCAGAATGCACAGAATAAAGCAGCAAGGATTGTTTTAAGGTGGAGATATGGTTCTTCTGTTGCAGTCATGCGCAATGTTCTTGGTTGGTCATCGATCAATAAGATGCTTATGCTTATTTTATTTCATAATATACATAATTTAAAATGGCCAAATTCTATTCACAACAGTATTCAGTTGGTAAGAGATTCCGTAAATACTAGGAATAGATTGTCCACCATCTATGCGTTGTCCAGACAGAAAATAGAAATAGGCAAAAGAACATTTCGATTTAGAGCAATAAAGAAATGGAATAAATTAACTGAGCAAACCAGAAACCTTTCAATATAGAAATGTAAACATTATTTTAAAATGATTTAAATATAATACATAGAAATGTTGTGCGACTATAGTAGATGAAGAATCAATATTTTTTTAGATTGAGTATTTATTGGATCATTATGTTAGTATATTATGTATGTTTGTAATAGTGTGTTATATGTGAAAGTGTGTTTGTATTATAAATTGTATTTTAATGTTTAAGGACTCTTGGAAGATTAGTCCCAATGGGGACTAAAAGAGATCCAAATAAAATCAAAATCAGGGAGGTGACCAAGAACCTGATGGTCACTCTGACAGAGCTGCAGAGTTCCTCTGTGGAGATTGGATAACCTACCACAACCATCTCTGCAGCACTCAACAATCAGGACTTTATGTTAGAGTGGCCAGACGGAAGCCACTCCTCAGTTAAAGGCACATGACAGCCCGCTTGGAGTTTGCCAAAAGGCACCTAAAGGACTCTCAGACCATGAGAAAGAAGATTATCTGGATTGATGAAACCAAGATTGAACTCTTTGGCCTAAATGCCAAGAATCACGTCTGAAGGAAACCTGGCACCATCATTACGGTGAAGCATGGTGGTGGCAGCATCGTGCTGTGGGGATGTTATTCAGTGGCAGAGACTGGGAGACTAGTCAGGATTGAGGGAAAGATGAACAGAGTGAACTACAGAGAGATTCTTGATGAAAACCTTCTCCAGAGCGTTCAGACTGGGGCGAACGTTCACCTTCCAACAGGACAACGACTCTAAGCACACAGCCAAGACAACGCAGGAGTGGCTTGGAGACAAGTCTCTGAATGTCCTAGAGTGGCCCACCTAAAGCCTGGACTTGAACCTGATCAAACATCTCTGGAGAGACCTGAAAATAGCAGTGCAGCGACACTCCCCATCCAACCTGACAGAGCTTGAGAGGATCTGCAGAGAAGAATAGGAGAAACTCACCCATATACAGGTTTGCCAAGCTTGTAGCATCATACCTATGAAGACTCAAGGCTGTAATCGCTGCCCAAGGTGCTTCAACAAAGTACCAAGCTTATGTAAATGTGGTATTTCAGTTTTGTATTTTTTTATAAATGTGCAACCATTTTTTTTAAATCTGTTTTTGCTTTGTCATTACGGGGTATTGTGTGTAGATTGATGAGGGGGAAACAATTGAATCCAATTTCGAATAAGGCAGCAACGTTACAAAATGTGGAAAAGTGAAGGGGTCTGAGTATTTTCCGAATGCACCGTACATATAACCTCCTCCCATTTGCACTGGACTCTAAGTGCATCGTCAAGTCAACCAATCCCTCTAATCTCAATTCCAACCCTCAGATATTGACAGACTAATCCATCTTTCCCACTACATTATCATTTTACTATTTAATTTAGCAATAGACATTCTATTTCACGTTGACGTCTTCTGAGGGTCTTGAACCTCTCTATTTGTGCTAAAAGTAAATACTTGAACTAAGAGTATAATCATATTTTCCATGGATTGATCTTCGTTTTTTAGATCTCCAAACAAACTGTTTCTACGTCCATCTGAACACAGACATTTCTGACCCAACAGCCATTCCAGGATCTGACTCCAAAAGTGAGCCGCCAAAGAACAGTACCAAAGAGAACATCTACAAAGAGAACATCTATTGATCATGTTTCTTCGTTGCAGTGTGCACAGGCCTCGCCCCATATATATTATTTTTGTGGCGAGAACATTATATGATCGTTTCAATTGAAAAGAACGGATTGATGCGTCAATTTTTGTATAACAGTTCATAAACCCGGTGCCATGGTATTGAGACATTGAACATCTCTTCCCAATTATCTTGAATTTTATTCCTGAATAGTTGTCAAACCTCTCGTTTTTAAGTGCACATGATATATTTTACCGTTTATACTAGTCATTTTAAGCCATGCATGGTTTTTGATTGACGGCAGACAAACAAATTAATTCCTTTCACTTTTGAGTAATTGCCCCTGACATTTTTTTGTGGCAGAGCTGTGATGAGTTGGTTAAACTTTTGTATTGATCATACATCCCCATACGCCTTTGTTAATTGCTCGTGTGACAACATTTTACTGTCCTTATTCTCAATGTCATTCATAAACGCGATACCTTATCATTTTTTTTGTACAATAAAATAGTTATTTCCTTTATCAGTACGTTGTAGTTTAGACATACTATTTGCTGTTGTATTTGTTCAGACTCTTCTGAAGGATGAAATTGGAATTGTAACCATCTCTGTATGGCTTCATTTCCAACGGATGAGACTTTAAACAGGGTTCCATTGTCAATCCACTGGAAAAGGTTGGTTTTAATCTACATAGTGGCAAAGAGACCACTTTTGAGCGTTGAATGTGCTTCTCTTAGTAGCCTGCTGGAAAACCAGTTCGGATTTAGATATAATTTTGGTATAATGGAGGCTTTAAGTAAGAGGTTTAATGTCTTAATATTTCATAGTTTTAACCCTCCAAACTCACGTTCGTTATGCAAATATGCCTGTTTAACATTCTCTGACTTGCCATTAAGGACAAAAATAAAAAATAAATTCTCACGAGTCGGCTTTTATTCTCCAGAATAACATAACAAAATGTGGAAAAGGTCAAGGGGTCTGAATACTTTCCGGGTTGTTGTACATTACTTTTATCCATCTTATGAGAGATTCTCAAAAGCTGAAGGAAATCTAGACACTTATAAACTGATTCTAGATCTGCTGTATCGAGGCTGTCTTAAAATCTGCTATAAAGATTACAGGTTTCCCTGTAGTCTAGTCTAATGTTGTCTCCTATATATCATCCTTTTAAGAATCCCGTCTGATTGTGAAGGATAATGTCCAGTAGGGCCTTTTTAATTCTAGAGAGATCAGTCCCTCTTTTTGTGTGTCCGATAGTTTGCCATTTACAGTATATACGAGTAATTGAAACATGGTAGTAGTGGAGCTCTCAGCAGATATATCTCTATTGGAATGCCATCGAGACCAGGGGTTTTCCCCGTCTGAAGGAATCATTTGCCAACCGTAGTTTGTCCTGTGTAAAAAGGCCACCGCAAGATATTTTTAGTATTGCAGATAGTTTAAGATAATTTTTGGGGGGAGAAGGGTTTCACAAAACTCATCGTTAATTGAGATTGTAAGAACTTGACAAGAGAACCTTTGTTTAAAATGTTTTACTTAGGCCTCCCGAGTGGCGCAGAGATTGAAGGCACTGCATCGCATCGGGTTCATTTCCCGGGCTG
The DNA here is from genome assembly GCF_036934945.1 of Oncorhynchus masou masou. NCBI lineage: Eukaryota > Metazoa > Chordata > Actinopteri > Salmoniformes > Salmonidae > Oncorhynchus > Oncorhynchus masou. The sequence goes on from NC_088218.1 coordinate 22,754,234, forward strand.
TGCCACAACCGGCCGTGGCTGGGAGTCACATAGGATGGCGCACAATTGGCATTGTCCTGGTTCGGGGAGGGTTTGGCCGGTGGGGCTTTTCTTGGTTCATCGTGCTCTAACGACTCCTTGTGGCGGGCTGGGTGCCAGTTGAACAGTGTTTCCTCTGACACATTGGTGCGGCTGACTTCCGGGGTAAGCTGGCGGGTGTTGTGTCGGAGGATGCATGACTCCACTTTAAAAAAATCTCCTTTGGTGAGATAAGGATTTCTCCATTGTTTGTAACAAAGTTTTGTAGATTATTTTTGGTCGCTATATTGAAGGTTTAAGGAAAACTTGGTGCATTTTTTTCGCCATTGTCCATCCAATTTGCACACTCTTGGCATTCTCTCAACCAGCTTCACCTGGAATGCCTTTCCAACAGTCTTGAAGGAGTTCCCACATATGCTGAGCACTTGATGGCTGCTTTTCCTTCACTCTGCGGTCTGACTCATCACAAACAATCTCAGTTTGGTTGAGGTCAGGGGATTGTGGAGGCCAGGTCATCTGATGCAGCACTCAATCACTCTCCTTCTTGGTCAAATAACCCTTACACAGCCTGGAGGTGTGTTGGGTCATTGTCCTGTTGAAAACAAATGATAGTCCCACTAAGCCCAAACCAGATGGGATGGCGTATCGCTGCAGAATGCTGTGGCAGCCATGCTGGTCAAGTGTGCCTTGAATTCTAAATAAATCATAGACAGTGTCACCAGCAAAACACCCCCACACCACAACACTCCTCCATGTTTTATGGTGGGAAATACACATGCAGAGATCATCCGTTCATCTACACCGCGCCTCACAAAGACATAGCGGTTGGAACCAAAAATCTCCAATTTGGACTCCAGACCAAAGGACAAATTTCCACCGGTCTAATGTCCATTGCTTGGGTTTTTTGGGCCAAGCATGTCTCTTCTTATTATTGGTGTCCTTTGCAGCACTTCAACCATGAAGGCCTGATTCACAGTCTCCTCTGAACAGTTGATGTTGAGATGTGTCTGTTACTTATTTATTTCGGCTGCAATTTCTGAGGCTGGTCTCTATTGAATTTATCCTCTGCAGCAGAAGTAACTCTGGGTCTCGCAATGAACTTATCCTCTGCAGCAGAAGTAACTCTGGGTCTTCCATTCCTGTGGCGGTCCTCATGAGAGTCAGTTTCATTATAGCGCTTGATGTTTTTTGTGACTGCATTTGAAGAAACTTTTAAAGTTCTTGAAATGTTCCGTATTGACTGACCTTCATGTCTTAAAGTAATGATGGACTGTTGTTTCTCTTTGGTTATTTGAGCTGTTCTTGTCATAATATGGATTTAGTATTTTACCAAATAGGGCTATCTTCTGTATACCACCCCTACCTTGTTACAACACAACTGATTGGCTCAATCACATTAAGAAGGAAAGAAATTCCACAAATTAACTTTTAATAAGGCACACCTGTTAATTAAAATGCATTCCAGGTGACTACCTGATGAAGCTGGTTGAGAGAATGCCAAGAGTGTGCAAAGCTGTCATCAAGGCAAAGGGTGGCTATTTGAAGAAATTCAAATATAAAATATATTTTGATTTGTTTATCACTTTTTTGGTTACTACGAGATTCCATGTGTTATTTCATAGTTTCTACAATGTAGAAAATAGTAAAAAATAAATAAAAATTCTTGACTGAGTAGGTGCCCTAAAACGTTTGACCGGTAGTGTATATATACTGTATAATGTATTGTAGTCCCCTACCATTACAATATCATTATTTGTATCTTGGAGACTCATGAGAATATCATACATTTTCTCAAAGAAGTTTGGATCGTCATTATTCGGCCCATATCTATTTATGAGCCACATCTGTTTATCATCAAGTAGTATATTCAAAAGCAATCCATCTTCCTTGAGGATCCATTTTACCGGATTGCACCTCAAGATCTACTGTAGATTGTCTTACAGTAGGATTATAAGACCTTTTGAATTCCTTAGCCCATGACAGAAATAGATTTCACCATCCTACTCTTGTTCCCCCGGCCACTTCGTCAGAAGATATTAAACGAGTTTCCTGTAAACAATAAACATGGTAATCCTTCTCCTTTAGCCATGTGACAACTGCTCTTCTTTTCCTCTTATCAGCCAAACCATTAGAATTATAGCTAGCTGCAATTCAATTCATCAGTTACCACGATGGGTTACATTTTGAGATACTAACCACTATCCTTAACACTTTTATGAAATACTTATCCATGCTTACCAGTACCACCAGAATCAATACCAGTCCATTATCCACATAGCTGTACCATGATAGATGCACTGCTATGCAAACTGTAGCTGTGCCATGATAGATGCACTGCTGTACAAACTGTAGCTGTACCATGATAGATGCACTGCTGTGCAAACTGTAGCTGTGCCATGATAGATGCACTGCTATGCAAACTGTAGCTGTGCCATGATAGATGCACTGCTGTACAAACTGTAGCTGTACCATGATAGATGCACTGCTGTGCAAACTGTAGCTGTGCCATGATAGATGCACTGCTATGCAAACTGTAGCTGTGCCATGATAGATGCACTGCTGTACAAACTGTAGCTGTGCCATGATAGATGCACTGCTGTACAAACTGTAGCTGTGCCATGATAGATGCACTGCTGTACAAACTGTAACTGTACCATGATAGATGCACTGCTGTGCAAACTGTAGCTGTGCCATGATAGATGCACTGCTATGCAAACTGTAGCTGTGCCATGATAGATGCACTGCAAACTGTACAATACTGCTGTAGCTGTGCCATGATAGATGCACTGCTGTACAAACTGTAGCTGTACCATGATAGATGCACTGCTGTACAAACTGTATGATGAGATGCACTGCTGTACAAACTGTAGCTGTGCCATGATAGATGCACTGCTGTACAAACTGTAGCTGTGCCATGATAGATGCACTGCTATGCAAACTGCTGCCATGATAGATGCCATGATGTGCCATGATGATGCACTGCACTGCTATGCAAAACTGTAGCTGTGCCATGATAGATGCACTGCTATGCAAACTGTAGCTGTGCCATGATAGATGCACTGCTGTACAAACTGTAGCTGTGCCATGATAGATGCACTGCTATGCAAACTGTAGCTGTGCCATGATAGATGCACTGCTGTACAAACTGTAGCTGTGCCATGATAGATGCACTGCTATGCAAACTGTAGCTGTGCCATGATAGATGCACTGCTGTACAAACTGTAGCTGTGCCATGATAGATGCACTGCTGTACAAACTGTAGCTGTGCCATGATAGATGCACTGCTATGCAAACTGTAGCTGTGCCATGATAGATGCACTGCTGTACAAACTGTAGCTGTGCCATGATAGATGCACTGCTGTACAAACTGTAGCTGTGCCATGATAGATGCACTGCTATGCAAACTGTAGCTGTGCCATGATAGATGCACTGCTATGCAAACTGTAGCTGTGCCATGATAGATGCACTGCTGTACAAACTGTAGCTGTGCCATGATAGATGCACTGCTATGCAAACTGTAGCTGTGCCATGATAGATGCACTGCTGTACAAACTGTAACTGTGCCATGATAGATGCACTGCTATGCAAACTGTAGCTGTGCCATGATAGATGCACTGCTGTACAAACTGTAGCTGTGCCATGATAGATGCACTGCTGTACAAACTGTAGCTGTGCCATGATAGATGCACTGCTGTACAAACTGTAACTGTGCCATGATAGATGCACTGCTATGCAAACTGTAGCTGTGCCATGATAGATGCACTGCTGTACAAACTGTAGCTGTGCCATGATAGATGCACTGCTATGCAAACTGTAGCTGTGCCATGATAGATGCACTGCTATGCAAACTGTAGCTGTGCCATGATAGATGCACTGCTGTACAAACTGTAGCTGTGCCATGATAGATGCACTGCTATGCAAACTGTAGCTGTGCCATGATAGATGCACTGCTGTACAAACTGTAGCTGTGCCATGATAGATGCACTGCTATGCAAACTGTAGCTGTGCCATGATAGATGCACTGCTATGCAAACTGTAGCTGTGCCATGATAGATGCACTGCTATGCAAACTGTAGCTGTACCATGATAGATGCACTGCTATGCAAACTGTAGCTGTGCCATGATAGATGCACTGCTGTACAAACTGTAGCTGTGCCATGATAGATGCACTGCTATGCAAACTGTAGCTGTGCCATGATAGATGCACTGCTGTACAAACTGTAGCTGTGCCATGATAGATGCACTGCTGTACAAACTGTAGCTGTGCCATGATAGATGCACTGCTATGCAAACTGTAGCTGTACCATGATAGATGCACTGCTGTACAAACTGTAGCTGTGCCATGATAGATGCACTGCTGTACAAACTGTAGCTGTGCCATGATAGATGCACTGCTGTACAAACTGTAGCTGTGCCATGATAGATGCACTGCTGTACAAACTGTAGCTGTACCATGATAGATGCACTGCTATGCAAACTGTAGCTGTGCCATGATAGATGCACTGCTGTACAAACTGTAGCTGTACCATGATAGATGCACTGCTGTACAAACTGTAGCTGTGCCATGATAGATGCACTGCTGTACAAACTGTAGCTGTACCATGATAGATGCACTGCTATGCAAACTGTAGCTGTACCATGATAGATGCACTGCTGTACAAACTGTAACTCCAGCAGCAGACTAAGTATAGCTCCAGTTGTCCACCACTATACACAGGGATCCTTGGACCCATACGAAGTTGGGACCCATCTCTTGAAAAGAGCACGAGGTGCCACCCACTTACAACCAGTTCAGCAGCACTAAGCACTTCTGACCCTTTCTCTCAGTTGTACTACATAACTTTAGTGTTTGTATTTATTTTTTCTGAATACCTTAATTTCTTTCACATTTGACGGGACAGTATGCGTAATAATGTAGCCACTTCCTCCAAAAGGATAGCTACCTGACAAAGCAACCGGCAGTAGAACATTTACATTTAGGGAAGCAGATATTATTTTATGTTATCGCTTGGGATTCCATCCCATCCCTATAGCCTCGGTTGTGGGATGCATCCCCCCCCCCCACACACACACATCTCGAACATCTCTCCCCTTCCACTCGTACATTCACCTACAAACACACCACACACACACACTCAACTTCAAGCTCTGGCACACGAGTCATCCGACAGACCCTCCACACAGTTGTTCAACCCTCGAGCCCTGCTCAAGAGTAGACCTGCGCGCACCGCTGTAGCCGTTCAACAGGAGTGCCAAAATGTTCCGGGACGGGTAGATTTTGAGTGTGTAATGTCTAGTCCTGGCTAATGGAGCCCGGACCCCCTCTCAACACATGCACGCTGGTCCCCAGAGAAGACCCTTCTTCCCCGGGCACTTCTGTGCAGTCAGACCGCTAAGACGTATGCTGCGCCGCCAGGACAACAATGTTATTCCCCCTTTGTGAATGTCCACGTGCGACCCCAGCCCCCCATGGGTTACTGCAGCCAGTATTGCCATCACTGGTACTAACTGGGAGGAGGTCTCCGCCAGAATTCCCCGGCGAGATATGAGGTCATCAAAGTTCTCTTTGCAGCTTTGTGTATTTCCCTGTATTTTATGCTCACCCATACGGGGCTGAGTTGGACCCTTTCACATTTAACGATTCCGTCCAGACAAATCGTAGTGACCTAGTAATCGGTATTGTACATGCACCTCCACGGCAGTATACAAGTCTGGCTATATTTGCTGCGCAGCTTTGTGTATGTGTAGGCCTAGAAAGGAAATCAACATGGCAACCGGGGAAACATAACAATGCACCTACGGAGCGCAGCATCTGTGCGGGCGGGCTACTGATGTGAGGGAAGATGAGGAGGACCGGAAGTCAACTTTGATAGCTTTCTACTTCTATAATTGATTTTATTGAGGAAAAAATGTGTTGCCCATAATTAAGCTATTTATCAGAGTTATTGACCTCGCAATAAGCCAGATTCGAGTAACTACATTACATTACATTGTAGCGGCAATGTAAGGGGTGCTGAAAGTAGGCAGATTTGAGAAGACCTCATTCATTTAAACAGTCTTCATTTTAATGTGACTTAAAACTAGAGGGCTTTGTGTTGAAACTAATTTCATGCATGTTTTTTTTATTATTCCCACCCAAATTTCATAGTATCCAATTGTTAGTAGTTACTATCTTGTCTCATCGCTACAACTCCCATATGGGCTCGGGAGAGACATGCATCCTCCGAAACACAACCCAACCAAGCAGCACTGCTTCTTAACACAGCACGCATCCCACCCAGAAGCCAGCCGCACCAATGTGTCGGAGGAAACACCGTGGACCTAGCGACCTGGTCAGCGCGCACTGCACCCAGCCCGCCACAGGAATCGCTAGTGCGCGATGAGACAAGGATATCCCTACCGGCCAAACCCTCCCTAACCCGGACACGCTAGGCCAATTGTGTGTCGCCCCATGGACCTCCCGGTCGCGGCCGGCTGCGACAGAGCCTGGGCTTAAACCCAGAGTCTCTAGTGGCACAGCTAGCACTGCCTTAGTCCACTGCGCCACCCGGGAGGCCCTGAAACCAATTTCTTACTATTTAAGAAATTGACAGACTAAATTATAGGCCAATTGCTTCAGTCATCATACACTCGTTAAATATCTCTGTGTCAGTGAAGGGCTTGGTGTGTTAAGTTAAAACCAGGGCTTGAATTGAAGGGGGTATGTTATACCTTTGGTGCCATTGTTGTGATGAACTTGTGAGGTAGTTGAAGAGAACCTTTATAGCTGATTGGCTGACGGTGGGACATGCCTTGAATCTGCTCTTAGCACTGCTCACACTTGGCGAAAATAGCAGATATGAGGCCCAATATAGTAGACATGTTTGAAAATAATTGGGGTGCCATAGAACAGTAGGTTGAAATGGGGACAGAGCTCCATAGTTATACTGTTTGGCGATGAAGGGGTTTGTTCATTTTATTCCCAAATGTTTAAGATGTTCTACCTTGAAGGCAAAACGAATGAAACAACTCTATAAAAAGCTCTCTTTCCTGCTTTCCCTCATTCTTTATTTTCTACTTCTCTTCTCCTTCATTCTGTCTCTCATGTCTTCCCCTGCAGCCACTAGTTCCACTAAGCTGGAGGATCTGAGCTCCCTGGATGATCAACGGAGTGCTGCTCCCCAGCGAAGCTCCATCAAACAGCCCTGGAACAGCACAGGGGGAAGGGACGCCAAAGGTATGGTACTGTTTGTGTGTGTGTGTGTGTGTGTGTGTGTGTGTGTGTGTGTGTGTGTGTGTGTGTGTGTGTGTGTGTGTGTGTGTGTGTGTGTGTGTGTGTGTGTGTGTGTGTGTGTGTGCATGCAGGCATTTAAGCAGGCATGTGTGTGTGTGCAGGGCCGGCACTAGCCTTTGGGGGCCCTAGACAATATTTGGTCGGGTCCCCTCCCCACCTCACAGGCAAAACCTTACACTCCATGAAAAAAATTATGTGGACACCTGCTCGTCGAACATCTCATTCCAAAATCATGGGAATTAATAAGGAGTTGGTTCCCCCTTTACTGCTATAACAGCCTCCACTCTTCTGGGAAGGCTTTCCACTAGATATTGGAACATTGCTGCGGGGACTTGCTTCCATTCAGCCACGAGCATTAGTGAGGTCGGGCACTGATGTTGGGTGATTAGGCCTGGCTCGCAGTCAGCGTTCCAATTCAAAGGTGTTCGATGGGGTTGAGGTCAGAGCTCTGTGCAGGCCAGTCAAGTGACTGACATAACAAGAGGAAAACTTCTGATGCACAACCAAATTTCGAAATGGCATCTTGAAACCGATTAACTAACCTGCTATTATTGTTGCACTCTTTAAGTCTAGGGGTCCTATGTCTAGTTGCGTGGTCTGCAACCTGAATGAATGTGTGCATTTTTGTGAGAAATCAGGGTTACCTTACCTTAAGTCCGGGGCCAGCTCTGCCTTGACTCCTTTGGGTCGACGAGCCGAAGTGGATTATTATGTTCAGATGGTGACAGGAACAAATATATACAAAAAGGAAAACTACAAATAGGCCTTAATGAAAGACTCAAACCCAAACAAAAGGCCTCATGGCCACCAAACCAACCAGCAGCCTCACGGCTCTCTAAACTGCCACTCTAACTGACAATCATCTTAATTGGCAGTAATTTATGTGCTTATCAAGGCTAAGCTCAGCATCTAGATCCGGTTACTGCCACCTGGGGGATGAAGTGTGGAGGTGGATCCTGGATTGTGTGTTTGTCTATGTCATAACATTAACCTTCACCCCATATCATAACGTGCTCAACAGTAAGTTGAGACCCCGACTGAGATCCTGCCTTAGTGCATGCAATTATTGTGTTACACCACCATACACAACTATATTATTGTTGAACACCACAATACTCTTTAAAAGGAACAGGAAGTCATGTTAGTAACCCCTGTGTTCTCTCTTTTGTCTTCGTCCAGCGCGCTTTGCTCCCTTCAAATCAGGCGACATCGTGCTGAAGCCGTTGTTGTTTGAGGTTCCTGCCGACGCCATGGATGCACTATTCCAAGGCCGTGATTGGCTGTTCCATCGGCTAGAGGAGGTCCTAAGGGAGAGTGACACCTGCGAGGGCCGTGGGGCCGTTATCGTGGGCGATGTGGGCTTTGGCAAGACGGCCGTTGTCTCACGGCTGGTGGCTCTCAGTTGTCATGGAGGTCACATGCAACAGGTCCCCACCCAGAGCCCCTGCACCTCCCCCAAAAGTAAGACAAACTTCCCTTCTCTAGAGGTACTTTGTTTGAAATGAACCTCTTGATATGCAACATCTCTTTTTTGAGAAAGCGGCCACTTCCCTGTACCCCAGAATGGAAGGATGAATGGTTGGTTACTCATTCAGCGAAGGGTGATTTAAACATTCACATTTTTCATTATGAGTTTGACAATTTTAGAACTAGGCAAGCCAACCCGAAATTGTCTACCTTGGGATCCGTCATACTTTTTCTGAGCCATCATTCTCAAGTAGCAGGGTCCATCAGATATGTTGGTCCTAGCGGATGAGCCACACAAAGATACAGGAATAAAACCTTTGAAAGCTATGACTGATTGTGTGGTGATTGGTGTTACACAAACGCAAGCGTTGCTACGTCAGTAGCTAGGTACAGTACGGCACTTTTCTCCCACCATCCATGGTCGTGAATTCACACCGCATATCAGTGCACCAAATGGCACGCCAGTAATGACATCAAGTAATGGCATCATTTAGGTTAAGAGTAGGAATCTGCTTTCATGTGCCTACTCAGGGAAATATATTATAGACAGTGACCTAATTATAGTGCATGATGATAAATGCCTGACAGAGACTGAAGTGATTTGCCATTGTGACTCAGGGCCTTATTTAATTAACATTGTTTACTGGAGATATGTTTAGATCCATTATGGAAACCAGCCCACAATGATGCTTTTAACATGCTCTCTCGTAGTCACAGCACAAGATTTTGTATTTTTTTTGTCTCGTCATGAGTGCTGGTTTTCAAAAAACTCATTGAATGATTATTATTCTCCTCCAACTTCCATTGAAAAAGTAATGACAGTCCACATGTGTGTCTTGCTGTGTCCCTCTTGCAGGTGGGGATAGGGGGACAGACGGAGCCTCCAAACAGCCGCCCCAGCCCAGCACCCCCACCGCAGACCCCCAGCCCAGCGAAACAACCTGCCCCGGGACACCAGAGGCACACCGAGACGATGCTGTCAAACGCCTGGCCAGCAAGGTACGCACACACACACACACACATACATACACAAACACAGACACCTCTGGATCTTTAATCCAATCACACAATTCTGGGTTGTCAATCAAAAAAAGAATTGCATGTAAGGTGATATACTTATTGAGTCATTTTATTTGACATTTTAGTCATTTAGCAGACATGAAAGAGGAAGACATCACAAAACAGTTCCGAGAGCTGGGACTTATAAAATACTCATTATTTCAAAACTATGCATTTTGCTGATAGAATCTTATCGTCCCAAGTCCTTGATTATTCATATCATAGGTTCTGGTCCTCTATTTTATTTTTAAGAAGAAGAATGGCCATAATGTAAGCTCTTTATGGTAAAACAAATAAATACAAGTACATTTGAGAATGTTTACGGCCCTTAGGAGAGGCATTGCTGTTTTTGTCTTGTTCTACAGTATTAAACTGACCAAATGTTATTGAGAACTAGCAAGTAGTTTACTGACTTTGGGTGTCAGGGACTCGAGAAATATGTCCGTTTACTCAACCAGAGCTAATATTTTTTTAGTTATCCATAGGGTATAGTGCATTTGTCATTTTAGGGAATTATCACTTCAACAAATGTGTGATGACCATTAAATAATATATCTGACGACATGATTAGAAAGAAGGAAGGCTCTTTTCTGTATTTAATCATTACATGTCTGTACTTTTCCATTGAAATGGAAATAATTGTAACATTCTGTGCCAGATATAACCTAAGGTTCTAATTGTGATTCTTTCCCCCACTTAGTATTTTGATACTCTGCACTTTAGGTACCTTGAATGGGTTCTGAAAGAAGAATTCAATTCAAAACAGTTCTGAGATCTGGGATGTGAAAACATTCATGCTCAATATCTCAGAACTATGCCCTGCGCAGATAGTAGGCTTTTTTCTTGAATCACTGCCAATAGACCAACTCCTTCCTCTATAATTGGTCTCAGAGATGAAGAGTCATGCAGCTTCACATAGTAGTACTGTTGAGTTTGACAAATTGGGTTCCAAGGCAACTGGAGTAGGTTTCTGACTGACTGGAGAAGGTTTCTGACTGACTGGAGAAGGTTTCTGACTGACTGGAGAAGGTTTCTGACTGACTGGAGAAGGTTTCTGACTGACTGGAGAAGGTTTCTGACTGACTGGAGAAGGTTTCTGACTGACTGGAGAAGGTTTCTGACTGACTGGAGAAGGTTTCTGACTGACTGGAGAAGGTTTCTGACTGACTGGAGAAGGTTTCTGACTGACTGGAGAAGGTTTCTGACTGACTGGAGAAGGTTTCTGACTGACTGGAGAAGGTTCTCGACATCTGTTTGTCCCTTTTGACGAGTTCCTGAATTCAAGATGACCCCTGGGTGTATGGATACTTCTCCGTCCTCAACAAAATGAACAAGATGGCTCTGTTAACTGTATGTTCATGTAATTACTAATATGGTGAATAATTAATAAAAACCATCGAGTCCGAAAGACCGCAGTCCTGTCGGTTTTTGTTTCTTAGGAAGAGTGTGTTTACGCTTAACATCCCTGGTATGTTTTTCCCCCGTTCCATTAAGTAGATCCGTCATGGCTGCTTGATTAGCCAATCTGCTAATTAGCAACTAATCGCAGTCACTTTAGCCTAATGGAGTAAATCAAATGCTGATTTGTGAGATGGAGATATTCAAAGTGTGTTGAGGACTTACTTCTCTGGAAAGTTCAAGACACTCATGGCAGTCAAAACACTGAAATAGCGTTATTGAAGTGCTCAATTAGGGAGCCTCTCTGTCTCTCTCTCTCTCTCTCTCTCTCTCGCTCTCTCTCCAGGTGGTGTCCTACCACTTCTGCCAGGCTGACAACACCTACACCTGCCTGGTCCCAGAGTTTGTGCACAGTGTCGCCGCCCTGCTGTCCAGAGCGCCACAGCTCAGCGGCTACAGGGAGCTGCTGCTAAAGGAACCTCATATACAGAGCATGCTCAGTCTGCGCTCCTGTGTCCAGGACCCCATCGCTGCCTTCCGCAGGGGAGTCCTGGAGCCCATCGTAAACCTGCGGAAGGGTATCTACTAACTTGCTCCTGCAGTCTCCATGTTCTCATCCATGCTTCAATCTCTCCCCACCCCCTTCATCAACGTTTGTAAGTGTAACACCTGCAGCTGCTGCTCACCGGCTAGACGTCACCTCCAACCCCTCCTCCTACAGTTTGATGAATTGTCATGCGCCCCCTGAAACGGTTGATTGGGACTCCGTGGTGGGCTCCTAGATCATTTTGGGATAATAAGGTCACTAGTTAAAAACGCTACAGACCGTGACACAATTATAACTTCAAAAACAACATAACTTCAAACAACAACCTTTTTCACTTTGGGAGTATCCATACCAATCAATATGCATTTACACAGGCAGCCCAATTTTGATCTTTTGCCCAAATTGTTGGCAAAAAAGCTGATCTGATTGGTTAAAAGACCAATTAGTCAAAAAAATAATTGGAACATGCAGCCTTAGATCAGTATTTTAGCAATGATCAGCATTATAAGGCTGCTTATACACAGGCAGCCAGATTCTGAAATTTTCCCAGTAATTAGTCTTCGGACCAATCAAATCAGCACTTTTGCCAATAATTGGACAAAAGATCAGAATTGGGCTGCCTGTGTAAACGCCGCCTCAGTGCTTTAATCCAGTGTATTATTCTTACTGTATGGGATAAAACAAGAGAGCAGGACTTGCAAGGTCACTGCAGTACATAACAGGCCATATCAATGTAAGAGACCATCTGATATAGTAGCCAGTCAGCCTGATCAATAGGTTGTTAGTTCAGTAGCCTCCATCTTTATGATGTGGACTAGTGGGTGACTGTGACAGAGTGTATAGAGTGATATAAGCTCCACACGTCAGGGAGGGCTGTATTAGGCTGCACCGACGGCTCAGGTAGACTGGAACAGGATAGATATGCCTCTGTGATCACCCCCCCCCCCTGTCTTATTAAAAGTAATGGTTGCGATGATGAAGGGCCAGTGCAGGAGACTGAGGAGAGGTGACTGGTGTTCTCACCCTCCATCTGAGGTGCAAGTCCCTCTGTGACATTACTCAGGAAGTATAAAATGGGAAAGGGGAATGAAAGCAGCGCTGGTCTAAAGAAGGGCACTACATAGGGACTAGGGTATCATTTTGGACGGACCCCAGGTTAGATATTCCAGAGCCTGAACACGTCGACCTCTTACCCCTTGAGCCTGATAAATGGCACTGTGTCTTTTCGGCTGGTGTTCCATTGAGCACCACATCCTCCTTTATTTCTTTCTGACATTAATGGTGGTATTTTGACAATGTAGCACTGTGGAATTCAACCATATAACTTCAAACAGTTGCGGAGGCATGTACAGTATTTCAAAATACGTTTGGAACAGCAGTTATGTGCCTTACATTTCCTAGTCCTAGGAATTTCCTAGTCCATAGTCCTAAACCTGCTTCAATTATTGCCCGTATCTTATGTACTTGTTCTCTCTCTCTCACTTTCTCTCTTTTCCTCTCTCTTGCTCTCTCTCTCACCTTTCTCTATTTTTCTATCTCTCTCTCTCTCTCTCACTTTCTCTCTTCTCTCTCTCTCTCTCTCTCTCTCTCTCTCTCACTTTCTCTCTTTTCCTCTTTCTCGCTCTCACTCCAACTCCCGCTCTCTCCTCTCCCATCTTCCCCGTTTCCCCCTATTCCACCACCCCTCTGTTTCCCTGTGTAGAAAGGAAGATCCCGGAAGAAGACTTCATCCTCCTGGTTGATGGTCTGAACGAGGCAGAGTTCCACAAGCCGGACTACGGAGACACCATCGCCTCCTTCATCACCAAGATCGTCTCCAAGTTCCCCTCCTGGCTCAAACTGTTGGTCACTGTCAGGACCTGTCTGCTGGTGAGGAGAGGACAGTCACAAAGCACAGATAAACGATCGTAACCAGTGTATGTGAGTGATGCATTGCCTCTACCCAGGGACCCAGGCTTTTGTTGGTACAGGACAGTCTGTTAGAGTCTTGTCTGTGCACCATAGAAACTATGGTTTGAGTCTCTGATACAGCGCTCACTTTCTCCTGCTACACGTTAACTAAAAGAAGCTTAGTAAATCTGTGTTTGCCCATAGTTCACTGGCCTTGTGTGTCTCATATGGTATGGCTTTGCTGGTCTGACCCAGGGGTACAGTAGCTCAGTCTAGCTGGTCAGCTTACTCCACCAGGGCCCGTTGGCGGTGGTTTCCTCCAACATGTTGGCTGGCCACTGATCCCGCCGGCTGCCTAACACAGTTTTCCCATAATCCTCCTGGATTACCACTCCGGGCCGTAACGCTCCTGGGAGCCTGCCTGACGTTATGTAACAGGAGTGCTGAGGACACCACACGCCACTACAGTGTGTGTGTGTGTTGGCAAGGTATGTTAGATGTTGATCCCCCTGCCTGCTCTCTATCCTCTCTCATCTCCCAATTGGTCCTTTCACAGGAAGTTGCCAATATCCTGTTTTAGGCACGGTCCCATCGAGGTTGCTATGCAACCAGGGCACTGTGAAATCAGCAGATCACCGCACTTTAATCAAATCGTGCATGCACAGCAAGGAAATGAAACAGCAATAATAATTTCATAACAACTTAGGTATTGCATTTGATTTATTCGTTTATGGCTGTAATTTTCTTCTCCTGGCTCAAACGTCACCATTTCTGATGGCATCTGTCATCTGAAGAGATTTGATGTGAATTGGTGAGAAAGCTGGCAGAATGAGAGTCAGTGGATTCGTGGCTCCCTATCCCCTATATACAGATGTAGGATCTTAATTTGATCACCCCTTTTAGTGCTGAGAATTTTCATGCACCACAGGAAATGCAGAAAAGACTTGTGATTGACGTAAATTCACTGAAAACCCGCAGTAAAACACGGTTACATTAATAGCATTGCACTCTTCATGTAGCCTAACTTTGGCCAGCACATTTTTGCCGAACCACCAATCAAGCAACATTATGGACTAAACGTTCAAATCCTGTTGCTGCGGCTTTATTTTGCTGTGACAATACTGGTCAAATGAAGATCCTGCAGAAGAAGTGCCTGCGTACAGTGTTACACAATTACTGTATTTCATGTTTCCGTGAGTCAGAAGAAGCAGCAGCTTGAAGAGATGGGTGCCATCCTCTCCCTGACTAATCTGTTGTCCTGGCACATACAGCACCACCATAGTGAGCCAATCTCATCCTCACTTGTATTATTCAGTGTTTTTTCTTCTTTCATGTTACCTGTCACAACTAGAAGAAAGGGTTCTCTCTGCTCTGAGGCCGGAGCTGGAGGATAGAATTGTACTGTGTTGTATCGTATTGATTTTGTACTGCAGACTCTTGGGTGGGATGTTGCGGTGTGCTCCTGGGCTCATGGATGTATTGCGTGTGGACTAAGTTCAACTCTGAGATATAACCAAGCTACGTTACACTTTGATCGAGAATGCAGTGTATGATATTATACGGTTTCAGGAGACCCATTTTTGTCAGACATAAATCCACGACATATAGAATTTGACAATATAATCGCTGTCTCCTGTCTCCCCAGGAGATCACCGCCCTCCTACCCTTCTCCAGACTCTCACTGGACGACTTCCCAGAGAGCAGCGAGATCGGCGGGGACCTTAGCGACTACATCCAACACCGGGTCATCGTCAGCCCCGAGATTGCCGCCAACGTCACCACGCCCAACGGCACCGTCCCCGACCCCCTCCTCCTCAGCAAGTTCAACACCCACCTGGCCTCTCGCAGCCAGGGCTCCTTCCTCTACCTAAAACTGACCCTGGACCTGTTCCAGAGGGCCCACCTGGTTCTCAAGGGAGGCAACTACATGGTAGTGCCCGTCTCTCTGGCTGAGGTGAAGGAATTAATACATTTTATTTGGCAAATCTTTCAAAATACATGTAGGGCTGGTTTTCCAGACAGATTAAACCTAGTCCTGGAATGAACAGCATGGTCAATGGAGAATCTCCATTAAAAGTTGTTTTTTAGTCCAGTACTACACTTAATCTGTGCCTGGGACACCAGCCCATAGAGTTGCTCCAGCTAAAGGAAGTACAACACACAGGATTCAAAACACAATCAAGTCAACCAACTTCTTTCCATTGTGGTCCTCTTTATCATCAGGTGTACCTGCTGCAGTGCCATGCGGGGTTTGAAGGGGACCAAACCTTCGAGCGGGTGCTGCCCGTACTCAATGTGGTGCTGGCCTCGTTACACCCGCTGACGGACGAGCAGCTGTTCCGGGCGCTGAACGCTGGGGGCGTGAGAGGAGACATGTCCTGGGAGGACTTCCAACAACGCTTGGAGACCCTGGCCTGCGTCTTGGTGAGGAAAGAACACGTGAAAGACTATTGCGACACGCCGTACGTTGTTAGCTAGATCAGGAGGTAGTATACAACCATTTCATTGAGTGACGTTCACTCTGTGGGAGTTGCACTTGGCTCCCAGTCATAGTAACTATCTCAGCAACTTGTGGATTTATGACGACAACCTCTGTCTGATCTTGTGCCGTGTCCCTCTAGATGAGACGCAGGGACGGCACCCGCATGCTCTTCCACCCCTCCTTTAGAGAGTGGCTCGTGTGGAGGGCGGACGGAGAGAGCACCCACTTCCTCTGTGACCCCAGGAGTGGCCATGCTCTGTTGGCCTTCATGTTCTCCAGACAGGAGAGCAAGCTGAACCGGCAGCAGACCATGGAGCTGGGACATCATATCCTGAAAGCACACATCTTCAAGGTACCAGCTAGTATGTCTGAATGGACTACTAATGGGACGTTAATCCAAAGACTATCTGAGTTCAAATATGACAGTACAGTAGCTTCCCTCCTCTTCCTCTCTCCTCTTCCGCTCATACACTGAGGGGGGGGGGGGTCGATGGTGCGCTATGGAAGTTTTGAACCAGAGTGTTTCTCTCTCCTTGTCTCTGCCTCTCTCTCTCTCAGGGTCAGAGTAAGAGGACAGGTGTGTCCTCCAGTGTTCTGCAGGCTCTGTGGGTGAGCTGTAGCACTGACAGCCTCTCTGCCGCCCTGGCCTCCCTCAGGAATCTCTACACACCCAACGTCAAGGTGAGACACACACACACACACACACACACGCACGCACGCACGCACACACGCACACACACACACACACACCTCTGCACACCCAACCTCTGCACACCCAACATCAAGGTGAGAGACTCACATGCACGCATATACACATACGCACAACTTTAAAAAAACATTTGTACCTACAGGTGAGTCGTCTGCTGATGCTGGGCGGGGCGAGTGTGAGCGGGCGTTCAGAGGTGCTTGGTCGTTCCCCTGTGCTGGGCGTGCACGCCCACCTGGGTCACCTTGAAATGGTGTCCCTGCTGCTGGAGCTGGGAGCGCCTGTAGACGGAGCCTCGGACAGCGGCATGACCCCCCTCTGTCTGGCCACCGCAGCAGGACACACAGGACTGGCCAGCCTGCTCTGTAAGAAGGGAGCCAAGGTCAGTGGTCAGTTGTTAGTCCCATGCCGCTATCTCACCTTGTTGACAATTCCACCAAAATGTCAATCAAGTTGGAAGTTGATCTGCTGTGGTTGTTGCAAAGCTTTACCGGTTCATAATTTATTTATAGTCATGCATCATAACTATCTGCTTCTGTTTGCTCTTTGGTGTTTCGCCTAGGTTACTGTAAAACGGTTGTGACAACTGTTGGTGTTCCAAGGGCTGTGTAAAAACATTGGATTCATTGATTGATTGATCTGTGTTTCTCCCTCTAGGTGGGCCATGTTGATAAGAGTGGTCAGTGTGCCCTGGTCCATGCTGGGCTGAGGGGCCACCCAGACATCATCCACTACCTGCTGAACCAGGACTGGGGCCCCACAGAGGCCCCGGAGGGCCAACAGCAGCATGGTGTGAAGAGCATTTCGAAGGGCCAGGCCTTACAACAGGCCCTGACGGCCGCCTGCAGCATGGGACACACTCACGTAGGCTACTGCATACACACACTGACGAACACACACACCGTGCGCTCTCTTCAGATTCAACTTTTGTGTATTGATTATAATAGTTATCGTGTTTAATATGGTCTCATTGTCAGGTTGCGAAGAGCTTGCTGGAGCTGAAAGATGACGATTTGGCTGTGCAGATAGACGCTCCCGACACGCTTTGGGGAGAGACGGGTACAGTGCACTTTCCCTTTGTCTGTATAATAATGTTTTTTTTCTGTTTTCTGTTTTCTGTTGCTTGTTTTCGCTGCCTCTCGAAAGGTGGTTGGCATTCGTTTTTACCAAGCAGAGATCATTTGTTGTCATTCACTTCCCAGTGAGCCTCTCAGGTGGTCTCCACTTTAATGTTTGCTGTCACGTAGGATGCAAGCGAAGTGATATTGAGCCCGTGTGTTTGTTCTGGACTCAGAGACGTAGGTGAGCTCACTGGTGAACAGAGGCTTGAAGAGTGTACAGTACTTGAGCTACTTTCAACCAACCGTACTTAAGATGGCAGGTTCCACTGACGGACTTTAAGCGGCGCTGGTGGTAGTAATAGTTTGAAATGGATTATATATTGCATATTTTGCAGGTAGCCTAGCGGTGAAGAGAGAAAGGCCGCTGGTTTGAATCCCCGCGCGGACGAAGTGCAAAATCTGCCGATGTGCCCTTGAGCAAGGCACTTAAACCTTAATTGCTCCTGCAAGTTTCTCTGGATAAGAGCATCTGTAAAATGTTAAAAAGATCTGGTAACATTGGATGTATGATCCTGTTACGGTGAAGCTGGTGTAGATATCAGATGGTGTTACCTCCATCTTCTAAAAGGATGTTCAGCAAACCTGTCTGGGCTCTTATTTCCCTTATACTCTAATACAATCATAGGTGTTTCTCTGCTCTCAGTAAATACATGGGCTGGGGGATAGACAGCGCTCAACCACTGCCAATTGGAAGCATGCATACAAATGCTGGCTGCCGGTACCAACATTTGTAAGCCAATACTGAATGAAAATAACCTGGCTAATGCAAATATAGACTACTAAATAGGGCTATTGAAGGAAATCCTGTATTTATGTTGATTACAGAGACCTGACTGGGCGATAAAATAAACAATAGTACCGATTTTAATGGCCTTCATTTGTTTTATTGTTTGCGTTTACCATTCAGTCTAGCATTGTTTTATTTTCATAAATATTTGTTTTTTACATCGACAAATCCTCCCATGGTAGAGTCTTGATACTCTGCTGTACACCGAATGATTTTCCCTTCAGCTCTTCTAATCTATTCGGTGAAATAAATCCTTGAATACTTTTCCCTGTGAAATTGTCCTCTCTCTATGCAAATGTGTTCCCGTGCCTGGTGGCTTCTCATTAGTGGAGAAGAATTAAGTTATTCTACCAGGAGGGAGGACAATTGTCTACCTCCTCTGTGGGTGAGACGCCAAAAGTTTACTGTACGTGAATGAAATAACATGGAACAGATAAATAACTATCGTAGCTGTAGCAGCTGTGTGTCTGTTGTCTACACAAGGTCAGTGACATATGTGAGAGTTGTCAGAAGTAGTATTTATTGCTGTGGGGAAGTAGTTGATAGAACTGGACAACATCAATAGATCATGTTTTTAATCTTGTTGGTGAACTAGATGTAGGAGTCATTCAACTCATTGGCCCCCCATTCAACCTATTCAACTCATTGGCCGCATTCAAAAATAATATTTTCAATATGAGAACCTCCCTTTTGAATCAAAACATTTGATCCCACAATCAAGGCCCCAGCGAGAATTGAACTCGCGACCCCTGGTTTACAAGACCAGTGCTCTAACCACTGAGCTATGGAGCCTTGCCTATTAATACCTTACTGAAACAGGATATTTACATATCACACCCAGCTTACTCGAAAACAGACAGAAGACCACACCCAGAGACATATTTCTAAATATATGACTCTGGCCACACCTATTGTGACATCACTGACTCTACCACACAGCTGTTGGTTGGAGCAGTCTGGCCAAACCAGCTGAGCTCGGCTGATGGCACGAGGCCTCTCGTGTTTGGTAAAAGCAACTGACTCTGACTGACAGCTCTCCTCTCACTGTGCATGTGGTCTGTACGTCAGCCAGGTTAACAGACTCCTCCACGTGTCTTCAAACTCTCCTCAGATATTTGACATTGACAACAGAAGCACAGCTGTTCAGGCATGAATCCGCAATTGCGTATTGATTTATGAGTCAGTGATGCACGTCTGCCTTATCTTAGATTGAGAAGTGTTGATTCACAAGACAAAGTATTCCTAAATGTATCAATCACAGCCACCATTTTTATTTTATTATGAAAGTGTTTCGTTATCTCAACTTTTTTTGCTCTGGCGTGAAGGGAAATGAGATAACGTATATGAAATGAGGTGATTTGTAATTGAGTATGTGCTCATATGGAACCATCGGTGGGACAGATGGGGAGGGCGTACCCTACACTGCGCCCACAGATGTCAATCATGTCATCATTCCCTCCCCATTGGCTTCCAGAACCAGATGGGTCATGTCACCGCTCCTGTGAGTATTTCATCATCCTAGCCAAGGTGAAGCAGGAGGCTGCATCAAAGAAAAGAAAACACCATTTCATTGGTTGCGTACACATATTAAGTACACAGTGAAATGCTTGTGTCTTTAGCTCCAACAGTGCAGTAATACCTAACAATACAAAACCATATACACAAATCCAACAAATCCAAATAAAGGAATTAAGAGATATCAGGACGAGCAATGTCAGAGTCCAGATTCTAAATATATATATGTATATGATAGTGTGTATAGACAGTTTATGAATAGAAAAGGTGTGTACTGGAGTAGTTATGCAGGATGAGCCTTGACTAGAATACAGTGTATACATATAAAGTGGGTAAAACAGTATTTAAACATTATTAACGTGACCAGTGTTCAATAACTCTGTACATAGTGTAGAGGTCTCTAAGGTGCAGGGTAGAGTAATGGGTGCTAGCCGGCTAGTAACAGTCTCTAAGGTGCAGGGTAGAGTAATGGGTGCTAGCCGACTAGTAACAGTCTCTAAGGTGCAGGTAGAGTAATGGGTGCTAGCCGGCTAGTAACAGTCTCTACGCTGCAGGGTAGAGTAATGGGTGCTAGCCGGCTAGTAACAGTCTCTAAGGTGCAGGGTAGGGTAATGGGTGCTAGCCGGCTAGTAACAGTCTCTACGGTGCAGGTAGAGTAGTGGGTGCTAGCCGGCTAGTAACAGTCTCTACGGTGCTAGCCGGCTAGTAACAGTCTCTAAGGTGCAGGTAGAGTAGTGCAGGTAGAGTAATGGGTGCTAGCCGGCTAGTAACAGTCTCTAAGGTGCAGGGTAGGGTAATGGGTGCTAGCCGGCTAGTAACAGTCTCTACGGTGCAGGTAGAGTAGTGGGTGCTAGCCGGCTAGTAACAGTCTCTACGGTGCTAGCCGGCTAGTAACAGTCTCTAAGGTGCAGGTAGAGTAGTGGGTGCTAGCCGGCTAGTAACAGTCTCTAAGGTGCAGGGTAGAGTAATGGGTGCTAGCCGGCTAGTAACAGTCTCTAAGGTGCAGGTAGAGTAATGGGTGCTAGCCGGCTAGTAACAGTCTCTAAGGTGCAGGTAGAGTAATGGGTGCTAGCCGGCTAGTAACAGTCTCTACGGTGCAGGTAGAGTAATGGGTGCTAGCCGGCTAGTAACAGTCTCTAAGGTGCAGGTAGAGTAATGGGTGCTAGCCGGCTAGTAACAGTCTCTACGGTGCTAGCCGGCTAGTAACAGTCTCTAAGGTGCAGGTAGAGTAGTGGGTGCTAGCCGGCTAGTAACAGTCTCTAAGGTGCAGGGTAGGGTAATGGGTGCTAGCCGGCTAGTAACAGTCTCTAAGGTGCAGGGTAGAGTAATGGGTGCTAGCCGGCTAGTAACAGTCTCTAAGGTGCAGGTAGAGTAATGGGTGCTAGCCGGCTAGTAACAGTCTCTACGGTGCAGGTAGAGTAATGGGTGCTAGCCGGCTAGTAACAGTCTCTAAGGTGCAGGTAGAGTAATGGGTGCTAGCCGGCTAGTAACAGTCTCTAAGGTGCAGGTAGAGTAATGGGTGCTAGCCGGCTAGTAACAGTCTCTAAGGTGCAGGGTAGATTAGTGGGTGCTAGCCGGCTAGTAACAGTCTCTAAGGTGCAGGGTAGAGTAGTGGGTGCTAGCCGGCTAGTAACAGTCTACGGTGCAGGGTAGAGTAATGGGTGCTAGACGGCTAGTAACAGTCTCTACGGTGCAGGTAGAGTAATGGGTGCTAGCCGGCTAGTAACAAATCAAATCAAAATTTATTTGTCACATACATGGTTAGCAGATGTTAATGCAAGTGTAGCGAAATGCTTGTGCTTCTAGTTCCGACAGTAACAGTCACTAAGGTTCAGGGCAGGGTAGTAGTGACTGTTTGACAGTCTGATGGCCTGGAGATAGTAGCTGTTTATCAGTCCCAGATTTGATGCACTTGTACTTTCTCTGCCTTCTAGATGGTGGTGGGGTGAACAGGCCTTGGCTCACTCCAGATGGTGGTGGGGTGAACAGGCCTTGGCTCAGGTCCTTGATGATCTTTTTGGCCTTCCTGTGACCGCAGCTTCCCTGGTCTGCACGTGTCCCAAATGACACCCCATTCCCTATATAGCACTATGGGCCCTGGTCAAAAGTAGTGCACTAATTAGGGAATAGGGTGCCTTTTGGGAGGTATATACGGTCTGGATGGATGCTCCATACCCAGGACTAGATGGCTGGTTTGGGCAAGCTGTGGCCAATACCCAACAAATCTGTCTCTTGCTCTCTCTCTCTGCCAGGCCAGCTGTAAGACTTTTAACAGCCTCAGCGAAGAGCCTGCCTCTAGAGAGCATAGGGAGATACGGGCCTGCTCTAAAATAGTCTTTGAAAGTCATACTCGGGGTTGTGACGTTGTCTGTTCGCAGTGTACTGTAGCTCACATTGCCTTTGCGGTGCCAATATTTTACTCTCGTTCAGGTGTTACTCTCTCTAATCTTGCTGTGTGTCCTTGAATTGTTGAGCGGTAGTGCTACAACTGCAGTACTACTAGAGTGAAGTACATTGTAACTGTCTCCAAACAATCAATAACACGGAATCAAAAGATTAGTTGACCACTGTTCTGGGGGTCTCTCTCTCAGCTCTGAGTGCGGCTGCAGGCCGGGGCAGGACAGAGACGTGTGTTTTCCTGCTGGAGAGGGGTGCGGGGGCAGAGCAGCCCAACCGGAGGGGGGTGATCCCACTCTTCAGCTGCATTAGACATGGACACCCCCAGGTGAGAATCATTCTGATTTTCCTGCTTTACAGCACTGATGGCTGTCCAATCACTCATGCTCTCGCTCTCTCTCGCTCTTAATCTCTCTCGGTCTCTCTCTTGCTCTCACTCTCTCCTCCTCCCCCCCCCCCCCCTCAGGTAGCAGAGCTGTTTCTGCAGCGCGGTGTGGACATTAACACCATCGATAAGCAGGGCCGCAGTTTGCTGATGGTGGCAGCCAGCGAGGGCCACCTCAGCACTGCAGACTTCCTGCTGACAAAGGGTAAGCGGTCAAGGGTCAGGGTCACATCATGGTAAATGTCAATTCTCAGTGCACTAAGGGGGATAAGAGTGTTATTTGAGATTATTTTTTTATTTCGTAGCTCTGAGATATACAGTATAGACTTTTATTATTAGGTACACCCCGTTCACAAAAATGGTTCGCTCCTACAGACAGTGAGTCAGGTGGCCGTGGCTTGCTATATAAAGCAGGGAGACAGGCATCAAGGCATTCAGTTACTGTTCATTTGAGCGTTAGGTCACGAGTTTTGCTCATTCTAAGTGACTTTGAGTGTAGTATGATCGTCGATGCCAGGCGAGTCGGTTCCAGTATCTCAGAAACGGACGTATTCCTGGGATTTTCACGCACGACGGTGTCTAGGGTTCACCGAGAATGGTGCGACAAACAAAAAACATCCAGTCAGCAGCAGTCCTGTGGGTGAAAACAGCTCGTCCGTGGGAGGTTGAACGAGAATGGCAAGAATCGTGCAAGCTAACAAACCGGCCACAAACAGGCAAATAATCCCGATTCCTGTTGAGTCATGCTGATGGCAGAGTAAGGATTTGGCGTAAGCAACATGAGTCCGGGCTTGTGACGGTGGTGTACTGGTGTGGGGAATGTTTTCCGGGCACACGTTAGGTCCCTTGATACCAATTGAGCAGCGGTTCTATACCCCGAAGAATTCAGGCGGTTCGGTAGGGAAAGGAAGGTCTGACCCAGTATTAGATGTACCTAATAAACTGGCCACTGAGTGTATGTCAGTCTCAGTTGCAGTGGAGTGAGCTTGTTATTTCTGATCTGGTTCCAGGTGCGTCTTTAGCCTCCGTGGATAAGGAGGGCCAGACAGCTCTGAGCTGGGCGTGTCTGAAGGGTCAGAAGGGCGTGGTGCAGCACCTGGTAGAGATGGGGGCAGAGATAGACCACCCTGACAGGAACGGGCGTACCCCTCTCGACCTGGCAGCTTTCAACGGTGATGCAGAGATGGTGGGGTTCCTTCTAATACTGCAAACTGGAGAAAAAAATAGATCCACAGACATAATTCTGATTTCGCTGCAACTGGCCTAGATCGTCTAAAACTGGCCTAGATTGTAGATTTTTTTTAAACACAGTACTGAATTTACACAATTCCCTCCAGCACCTTTAGCCTTGTTTGAATCCTTTTAAAATGCTGTTTGTTTTGTGGTGTCCTCGACAATCACAGGTTCAGTACCTGGTAGAGAAGGGTGCGGTGGTGGAGCATGTGGACCACAGTGGGGTGAGGCCTCTGGAGAGGGCTGTGGGCTGTAGGAACACTGCTGTAGTGGTGACCCTACTGAAGAAAGGGTCCAAGCTGGGTGAGTTGGAGTTGACCTGATCTGTCGGTGTTAAAGCCCTGCAGGGTCTTGAGGAAGGCTCTATCAACATCATGTATTTCACCCCTCTTTCTCTTCACTCCTTTCTACCTGCTAAAAGGCTACAGAACATCCCCTTATGATCGATCAGGTACTTTCTTTAGATACCTTTTACAGTGTTTTGTGTGTGTGTGTGTGTGTTTAACCTGTGTTCTCATACCTCTTGACCAGGTCATGCTACGTGGGCGATGGCCACATCGAAACCAGACGTCCTCCTCATCCTCCTACAGAAACTCATGGAGGAGGGCAACCTGCTGTATAAGGTGGGTTAACTACAAAAGGAAAACCTGATCTCTCTCGCTGTGTGTGTGTGTGTGTGTGTGCTGTGTGTGTGTGTGTGCCTGCGTGTCACTGTCTGTCATGAAAGTGTGTCCAGTTCGAAAATCTGCTAGCCCCCTTCTCTAAATCAATGTCTGTATTTTCTCTCTCTCCCTCCCTCCTCTCCCCCCCCCAGAAGGGGAGGATGAAGGAGGCAGCCCAGAGGTATCAGTACGCCCTGAGGAAGTTCCCCCGAGACGGCTTCGGAGACGACCTGAAGGGCCTGAAGGAGCTCCGTGTCTCCTTGTACCTCAACATGTCACGCTGCCGCAGGAAAACCAATGTGAGACACACATTACTCTATCATTTGTTAATAGAATTGAACATTTAATAAAACTGCAGGTTTTACATCATCTGATATAGCTACACACTAGAGAATTGGCTATTTTATAGAATTTAACACTGAATGAAATGTCATTTCATGTTAATAGTATAGGAGTAGGTATAATAGATAGATCTTCATCTCAGCAGCCTGGAGGGAGTGATCTAACACACCCTTGTTTTACCAGACAATATAATAAGACTGTTATACTAGAGCAGTGGTGGTAAAATGACATCCTCCGGGCAAATGAATAATGGAAAGATGCTATGATGTGATACGCTCATCCTCTCCCATATACTGGAGTAATCACTCACTCACACATGCAAGGTGGACGCGTGTAGCACAAACACGGAAAGAAGGGATCCTCCCTCCGTTGTTGCTGGTGGATATTGTGTCAGGGGGAAGAGAGAGAGCTGGCTAGGCACACACACATCATCCATATTCCATCACGTTCAGGTGAATAGAACAGGAGGGGAGGACAGAGGCCATAACAACTGTTATTACACATTGAACAGTTATTCAGAGCTGTGGAATTCAAGGCTGTGGTGTAATGCCCACCTCCATCTCAAGGACGGAATCACACTGTGGTTTGCTTCATTAAATATTCACCTGAGAGGAATGAAGGGAGCGGGGTAACTCATTTAAAAACAAGTCAACCGCATGCTCTCTAGGCATACAAAGAGATGGATGGATACACTGCACGCAGGCAGGCACACACACATATTGTACACGCATGTACACACACTAGAGCCAGTAGAGGTGCTTATGAAATCTCCATTAAAGGCCCAGCTCAGTTAAAAACATGATTTACCTGTGTTTTATATATATTTCCACACTATGAGGATGCAATAATACTGTGAAATTGTGAAAATGATGATAATGGCCTTTTAGTGTAAGAGCTGTTTGAAAAGACATCACCAGGTGGTAAATTAGTTAATAAACCAATAAGAGAGTTCCAAAGCTCTCTGTCAAAAACAGCTAGTTTTCCATTTTCCCCTCTACTCCCAGACAGTCCTTGCAAAATTATTACTTGAGAAATTTCTCTTCGCTAAGAAGCTATTTTAGTTCATTTTTGAAAATGTTTATGAAAACAATGAGTGTAAGGTACTTAATTGTTACCCAGAAATAATTTAATATTGAGATAAAAACAGCTGCATTGTACCTTTAAGAGTCAATAGTTTTCATTTCCGACATCATTTTTTTTTACGGTTTGGAGAGAAGCTATGAGCACCCGTCTGGAGAATCCATTAAGACACTGGGAGATAAAGCTGCTCTACTCTGAGCTGCACACAGATGAAGAATTCTCCAGTTAAACAACACTGAATTCCTAATTTCAGTCACTTACAGTAATTGCAAAGTGTGGCGCTGTGTGGACTACCGCTGGATTCACACTGCACTCATTAACGCTCACAAACACATTACCCTGGCTAATAACCTTAAGACGTTGCTTTTGGCTTCTTCGTGAGACATTCAGGGTGGACAGAATTTAACAGTAAACATTCATAATTAACTGAGTTTCTGTCCTCTCCCCCCCCCGACAGGATTTTGGTATAGCGGAGGAGTTTGCCACCAAAGCCCTGGAACTGAAACCCAGGTCTTATGAGGCGTTCTACACCAGAGCACGAGCCAAGAGGAGCAGCAGGTTAGCACACACCAGTTCTCTGCTAATACTGATATAAAGGAAGGGACTAGAATGGACGGGTACAGTTGACAAGACAAACTCACCTCACACTATGTTCGCCTCATGTGTCCATCCAGGCAGTATGAGGGGGCGCTAGCCGACCTCAGCGAGGCGTCTCGGCTCTGCCCCACCAACCGGGAGATCCGCCGTCTGCTAACGCGTGTGGAGGACGAGTGTCAACAACAACAGCAGCAGCAGTCCCCCAACACACCACAGGGCCAACAAGCAGCACACAGCCAGACTCCCGAGGACCTCACAGAGAGGAGCCAGGACACAGAGAGGAGTTGTGATACACAGAGCCAGGATGAACTAGATGATGATTATGAAGAGATAGGGGGAGAGGAAGAGCCCTCACAGAACCCCTATGGACCCAACAGGCCCAAGAACCCCTATGGACCCGACAGGGCTCTCCCACCAGTACCAGGCGCAGTGGGCTTAGCTCCCCTGGACCCCAGGCCTGGTTCCCCTCTGAACGGGTCCACACAGACCAACCTGTCTCTGGACAAGCAGGGCCCTGTCCTACAGGGTCCTAGACAGAACCAAAGCATGAAGACCAAGCAGCAGCAGCACTGTAACTCCCTTCAGGTAGGGGGCAGACCAGGGGGCAGGCCTATGTCTCTGTGTGGCCCCTCCAGCCCCCTGCCAGGCAGACACATCTCCACCTCCCTGAGACCCAGCCCTGGCCTGGGCATCGACATCAGCCCTCTGCCCTCTTCCACAGACCACCAACCGGGGCTCACCCCTGCCAACCACCACCACTCCTCATCTGTCCAGCCCTTCCAGGGCCACTCCTCCAGCCTGGCTAGGGGAACAGACAGGCTCTCAGCCCACCACGGCACCACGCTGGATGGACAGGCTGGGTCCCTCACCCCTGGGTTTGGTAAGGAGGTAAGGAGGGAGGGTTCTGGGGGGTCGGCTGGCCCCGGTCTGCGTTCTGGTGGTCAGACGGGCAGTATGAAGGCCTCCAGCTCTAGCAGTAGCTTAGCCTCCAGCGGGACCCTGTCAGACAGCGGCAGGACCCAGGCGCCTCAGGGATCCGACGTGCCTCGCCCCAAACCGGCTAAACCAGAGCTCAAGCCTCGGCCCTTCATGGGGGTGAAAGACAAGGCAGTGCGTGTCCAGGGGCAGCCCCCACCTGGACTGGGCTGGCAAGGCCAGCCTCACTCCCAGCCACTCTCCCCTGAAGGTCTAGAGAACCAGAGACACAGCATGGCCCCTATGGACAACATCCAGGGATTAAACAATGAGTTCAAGCAGAGGTCCTCTTACGCGGAACCACTGCAGAGCCAGGCTCCCCTCCAGGTGCTCAACGGGGCCCAGGCTCAGGCCCAACACCTGGCCCAACAGGCTCAGGCCAGGGCCCTGGCCAGGGAGTTTGGAGACAGGTTCTACCACAGGGAGCCAAGACCAGGTCCAGCTGCAGGTCAACATCACTCCTCCCAGTTCCAAGACGGGAACCACCGGCAGGCAGGGCTCACCAGAGATAACCCAGCCATCCTACCCATCAAACCTAAACGCTCCTTTATAGAATCCAACGTCTGAACTGACCATACATTCAGTCAAGCACAAACACAGGTGCAGACACCATAACAACTTTCTCTGTATTCCAGAGAAACGGTGGCAAGGGAAGGGTATAAAAGTTTAATTCCTTAAATCGGACTCTTGTAAAGTGACAGTGTATGTGATGCACTGCGTTTAGACTTAAGCAGCATTTGAGGCTTTTGTGCTTTTTGCGTAAGCATGTCTAGAGCAACACCAGTAAGCAAACAACACAGTGCACGTAATCAGACCTGGGAAACAGCATATAGTACCAGCCCACTAGCTGAACAGTAGCACAGCATCCTACTATGGGCCATTATAACAACGTAACTATGATGTAGTTGGTAAAGAACAACACTAAAGGGTTTCGGATGCTAATGGACGAGAAGCCATTTGAGTAAACGATTGGCTAATGATCGGCGCGCATATTGAATAGGGATGTTTATACATTAGATTTGTATGTGTTCTATTTATAGATTATATAAGTGGTGATAGCCTTTGTCAGTATAACGGAGCCCTCAATGCAGTGTTTCACAATGCATGGAGGGTTCTTTTCCTTTGTACATTTTTTATAAATACTCATATTTAAGTGTACATATAATCCTACGGACATTGTTGTAACTGCTTGTTGTTGCGGTCTATGTTCATTTATTTACTGTGCCGATGGCTTGGTCAGCTGTAAGAGCAACATATTTTCTATAGTTATTTTTGCACAGCTAGAGAAATAATTGAAAAGTTGATGGATTTATTTAGTTTATGTGCGCACAACATTAACCGTTTACAGTAAGGTACAGAATAGCTTGTAAGGGTATTATTGGTGAGATGATACAGGTATTCTACATGAACATTGTTGCCATCTTTGATTTGTGAGCTATGCGACACATTATACAGACTATGCTCAAGCACTTCTACCATAATTATGGGGAAATAAAATCTCTTTGGAAAACTAAAATGACATCTCCCTTCCACTCATTTCAAACACCCACGTGTAAAATTGAATGTGTACCGACATCTGCTATCCGTTATATAACTTCAGCCATAGATTGGACACTTCAGTTGTTGACACCAGTATCCCTTAAAATACATTTTCCTCATTACAGCCTCATTCTAAAATGAATTATCTACACACAATAACCATAATGACGAAGCAAAAAAATGTTTTTAGAAATGTTTGCAAATTTATTACCAATAACAAACTGAAATACCTTATTTACATAAGTATTCATAACCTTTGCTATTAGACTCAAAACTGAGATTAGGTGCATCCTGTTGCCATTGATCATCCTTGAGATGTTTCTACAACTTGATTGGAGTCCACCTGTGGTAAACTCAATTGATTGGATTTGATTTGAAAAGGCAAACACCTGTCTATATAAGGTCCCATAGTTGACAGTGCATGTCAGAGCAGAAACCAAGCCATGAGGTTGAAGGAAGCACCGATCTAGAGAAGGGTACCAAAACATTTCTTCAGCATTGAAGGTCCCCAAGATCATGGTGACCATCATTCTTAAATGGAAGAAGTTTGGAACCACCAAGACTCTTCCTAGAGCTGACCTCTCGACCAAACTGAGCAATCGGGGGAGAAGGGCCTTGGTCAGGGAGGTGACCAAGAACCCGATGGTCAGTCTGATAGAGCACCAAAGTTCCTCTGTGGAGATGGGAGAACCATCTCTGCAGCACTCCACCAATCAGGACGTTATGGTAGAGTGGCCAGATGGAAGCCACCCCTCAGTAAAAGGCACATGACAGCCCACTTGGAGTTTGCCAAAAGGCATCTAAACTGTCAGACCATGAGAAACAAGATTCTCTGATCTGATGAAATCAAGACTGAACTCTTTGGCCTGAATGCCAAGCGTCACATCTGGAGGAAACCTGACACAATCCTTACTGTGACGCATGGTGGTGGCAGCATCATGCTGTGGGGATGTTTTTCAGCAGCAGGGACTGTGAGACTAGTCAGGATTGAGGGAAAGATGAACAGAGAAAAGTACAGAGATCCTTGATGAAAATCTGCTCCAGAGTGCGCAGGACTTCAGACTGGAGCAAAAGTTCACCTTTCAACAGGACAATGAACCTAGGCACACAGCTAAGACAACACAGGAATGGCTTCGGGACAAGTCTCTGAATGTCCTTAAGTGGCCCAGCCAGAGCCCCGACTTGAACCCGATCGAACAGCTCTGGAGAGACCTGAAAATAGCCGTGCAGCGACATTCCCCTTCCAACCTGACAGAGCTTGAGAGGATCTGCAGAGAAGGAAGAAACTCCCCAAATACAGGGGTGCAAAGCTTGTAGCGTCACTCCCAAGAAGACCGGAGGCCCTAATTTGCTTTGTCATTATGGGGTATTATGTGTATATTAATGAGGGGGGAAAAAAACGATTTGATCAATTTTAGAATAAAGCTGTAACATAAGAAAATGTGGAAAAAGTCAAGGGGTCTGAATACTTTCCAAATGCAATGTACATCGAAATGGTTCTGGAGCTAAAGCAGCAGAGTCGAGTAAATAGCAGAGTTAAACATGGTCAACATGCATGAGTTTGAGAATATATATATATTAGAATGTCTCATCAGCTATAAATATTTACATTCTAAAGCAGTTTCATCCCAACAGAAACAGTGAGGGGTTGAATCGAAGCTCAGTATGGTCAACCTGAAAACATCATCATATATAGCTTTATCTACTATGAGCCTACTTTTGGTCAGAAGTTAACTGAGGGATAGACCCGCCTTCAGATTGAAATGGATGTAGAAGATGCCGATGCAGCCCTCTTTCTCACTGGCTGGTCCTCCAGCGTCCAATAGCCATCTTCAGGGTTCGGTTTGGGGTCAGAAGCGTTGTCTGTAAGGGCAGGTTGGTCATGGGGCTGGAGCGATTCTTGGTTGCGATCCAGCTCTCAATCGCTTCCCTCTCATAGGAGTACCCATCTGTTCAGAAGAAAAGGTAGACAAAGATGCATAGTGTGTTTTGCATCCTTTAAAAGCATGCGACTGTTTTGCAAAAAATGTTGTAGCTTAGAAATAGATAGAATCTTGATAGCTAAAAATGCACAGACAGAAAGACAGGTTGCCATGGGGGCGTGTCCCACCTGCAGCGATAACAGGGTCCTTCATCAACTCTCTGGTGATTGGACAGAGGTACTCATCAGGAACACCGGTACACACACACCCCGCCTTCAGCTCCTCCACCTTCCTCAGGAACTTACTGCGCAATCCCACAGACTCTACCACACACCAACAGGAAACAACCAGGCAGAGATTTGGGAAAAATTGTACATTGGCCGATTGGGCTTGCATCATTTGTGAATGTGATATCCTAGCTTGAACACACTGCGTACATGACCCAGTTCCTGGTCACCATGGAGACTACAGTAAAGCGAGGTCAGTCTGTGTGTGTGTGTGTGTTAGACACACAAAAAACAAAATGAGCCCTCTGCCCCTGAGAGGAAAAATAATAATCTCTCTCCATCAGGAAGATAACAACCTGGCATGGTGCCATCCCTCACTCTCAGAGACAGTAGAGAGTAGAAAGAGACACCCGTGTCTACTAAGAGATTCATCTCTTTTAGAGAACAGGGCTGTTTGGTTACTATGGTTGCCATTGGCGTGAGAGACCATCAACAACAGACCCACACCTACCACCTCACAGAGAAACTAGGGTGAAAGATCTTTATTTAAAAGAGAAGATATAAGGATCAACCAAACTCTGTAAATCACATTTTCATATTTTGGAATTGTTTCAGACAGAAATGGTATTAGCTGTAAACCATTTTCTATGTTACAGGATATGTATTTTGGGATGAGTAATTGTGTTATATAATAGGAGCAGAAATCTTAAAGCAGATTACACTCGCGGTGCAGAATACACATGGCCTAATCTAACGCTGTACAGTTAAAATGCATGTAATCCTGAGTAAATCTCATATTAACATGCATTCCTCAATGTTCACCTTGTTTTTCATTTGTCCCTCCCCCCTCTTAAAAAAAGATTCCAGCCTGAGTGTGTTGATGACGCTCCGTTTCCAGCTACTGTACAAAATGTGGACCTCAGATACCAGACTGACAAGTGGGTAATGTGTATAATATGATAATGTACCATTAGCTGTATGATAATGTGTATAGTCGATGGTGTGATGTGCCGTCCCCACCTATGTTGAGTTCTGAGGCCAGTGTCTCCTTGGTCAGACTGATGAGCTCCGCTCCATCTATGTTGTTTGCCTTGAAGTTTTCCACCAGCGCCTGCAGCCCCTCCTCACACAGCCACGCCCCCACATCCTCCTCTGACCAATCATTGACCAGAAGCCTGGAGTGACACAGCAACTTTCTGCCTAACAGGTCGGAAAACAGGAATTGACCGCACATTAGTATCTCTCAATGACATGTTGTTACTATAGGTATTAATGTGTCACCTATCAAAAGTTTCTATAGTGCTTTTTAGTCACTTTCCCACCTTCGCATGAGAACGTTGCAGTTTCAACTGGAAAACAAGATGTGAAAAATGAAAGACATTTCAAACTTAAAAATGTAAAAAATAATAAGACCATTGTCAACTAATATGGTGAACATTAACGTATATAAAATTACAGTCATTGAATTGCAAGCCTTTTATTGCCAAGCCTCTCTTAGAATTAGTTGTGTTTAGGTTATTGGAAAACTATCAGGAGGGGAAGAAAGCATCGAGAGCCTATAGAACTACAGTGTACAAAACATGAACACCTGCTCTTTCCATATGAATCCCTGATGAATTGAAGCTGTTCTGAGGGCAAAAGGGGGGGGATGCAACTCAATATTAGGAAGGTGTTCTTAATGTTTCGTATACCGTGTACACTAATACAGTGAATCCAAGTGAAAAGCAACTCGGTTGTCGGCAGGCAGTGCCTCAAGGCAAAAGTCACCTGGAAACACAAGCTACGAAAGACTGTCATATTAGCAGAAGGCATTATCACCGGGGTAGAAGTATCACTCTCAATTAAAGCCCTCTGATAGCAGTAAGACTCCGAGGTTTCCCAGAGACCCTCCATCCCTCACTGCTTTAAAGGAGCATATGGGCGGTACAGATAAGGAAGACAATTTAAAACTCACCAGGTAAAGATTTGCCTTCTTCTTTTTCCCCGTGATCCATGCAGAGAGAGGGATGATGATTGGCAGAATAAAAAAAACACAATTAAGCCATAATCAATAAAGAAGAGCTGATGCAAAAACAGCACATAATCACCAGGCTGTCGTCACCATTAAGTCAATAGGATCTTTGTTTACATGAGAAAATAGTGAAACTGTACGTAGGAACCACACACAGAGTGACTCAGAAGGCTAATGCCATTCTTAATGCCAATAACACTGGGAGCTTGTCAGTACATGTACTTCTACCTGTGTGCGTTACCCACCATGGCCACTGAGTCCATCCTCTACTCTCCATATATTGACAGTCTTGTCCATAGAACCCGTGGCGAACAGAGGTGTGCTGGGAGAGAAGGCACACGCCGTCACGTACCTACAGCAAAGGATCATGGGAGGGAGGACAGAAAGGCAAAAAAAAAATTTTTTTAAAAGTAGGCTATTCAAAGAAGGCCGTTGAGATGCGACGATGTCCCCAAAGGGTAGGAAGGAAGATTACCTCTCGTGTTGGTTCAATGTGTAGAGCAAAGTCCCCTGGCTCTGAAAAATCAACAACATTCAAGTTCAGATGGGCGGTGTTCATGGGTTTCTGTGTGGGACATTAACATGGGGAGTTAAACTGAAATGACATCTACGGTAATGAAAAGAGCTTGAGTGTCTTACAGCATCGTACACTGTGACTGTTTTGTCCACTGAGCTGCAACAGAAAAGGAAATGGTAAAAAGCAACACACTTCTCCCCCTTGTGGCCAGTTGGAGTAAATGTACAACTTTATCTTGACCAACTGTGAGAGCGCTTTGCCATAGATCACCTACGGGCAGACTTACCCAGACACAAGCAGCTGTCCGTCCGCAGAGAAAGCACAGGAGAGCACCGGGGCAGTCTGGCCGATCAGGGTGTGCAGCAGCTGCATCTTACAGCCTACGGGCCAGAGGGGAACGGATGGACTGCTTCAGATCATTCAGTGTGAACACACATCCACCACATCATTCGATGACCAACATATGCACACAGTTCGACGTTAAACAGCACACTTGCATATCCATAGCGCGTGGGCAACGTACTGCCTGCGTTGGACCTGGAGACGGTCCATATCTTCAGCGTGCTGTCTTGTCCGCAGGAGGCCAGACAGAACTGTACCGTACCGCTACCTGAGAGAGGGGAGCAAATGAATCAAACACAACAAATTCCCATATATGGAGACTCCAAGATCCCAGATCAAAATGTTGCGCTGTATAGATAACTCCTCTGATGGTTGTCATGTTCGTACAAACAAATCTGGGAACAGGCCAACTCAAAAGACGGCGGGAGGAGGAAAATATTATGATCACCACTGAGGATCTTGGGGCCAAAGCAGCAGCAGGTGACCCCCAAGTCGTGAGTGTTCTTCTCCGCATGGAGCTGGTTCATGTCCAGGTCCCACAGCCTGAGGTCCCCATATGTAGATCCAGTGACAAACATCTGGCCACAGGGGGTGAAGGAGCAGGCCACCATAGTGGTGTCATTCACTGCCCCCGTCCTGTCGACAAATAATCAGTTAAGAACACTCCACAAGAGACAACACATAACATCAGTCTGCAGAGGCCAGCGAAGCCTCACTCGATATAGGCAACACACGCAGGCCTATTTATAAATAACACCTATCAATTATGTTCACCTGTGCAATGTTTTCGTACGGAAATCCCAAAGACCTAAAGTACCATCGGACGCCCCCGAGACCAGGTGTGAAGAGTCGGGCGAGAAGGCGCAGACCCTGACGGGGTTCCGACCCGGATGCTCCAGCACTGCCTCTATCTCACCCGTGTCCGTTGACCACACAACTGTGGAACCATCAGTTGAACACGAGGCTAAATACTGACCACAGGCGCTGAAGCAACAACAATGGACGCCATAGCCGTGGCCAGAGAGCGGGGAGTATGGGACTTCGGAAAAGTCTTGGGTGTTGTAAATTCGTACGGTTTTGTCAGCTGAACAGGTGGCCAGCAGTGTCGGGGAGAAGGCGCACCAGTTGACATCGTCGCGATGGTCTTGCAGGGTACAGATCAGGGACACCATTTGAGTTGGTCTTGAAGAATCCCTTTGACAATAGAATAAAACTATTAACTACGTGACATTACAATGATTACAAGATAGCTAGCATTGTCACTTCACCCCTACCTACATGTACAAATGACCTCAACTAACCTGTTACCTCTGCACACCGACTCGGTACCGGTATCCCCTGTATATAGCCTCATTGTGTTACTTAATTATTTGTTATTTTTTGCTTTAGTTTATTAAAGATTTTATTAACTCTTCTTGAAATGCACTGTTGGTTAAGGGCTTGCAAGTAAGCATTTCACGGTAAAGTCTACACTTGTCGTATTCGGGCGGATGTGACAAATAACGTTTTAGTTGATTTGACTCATTATTATCAAACAGCTTGCCACACCTGGCAACCACATGAAGTTGCCAGAGCAGAGGTTGCAATCGCATGCATTTTAGCAAATAGGCTACTTACTACCCACTTGACTAACCACTGGGCAAAAACTGTTTGAATCAACGTTGTTTCCAAGTCATTTCAAGCCAAAAAAACAATGTGATGATGTTGAATCAACATGGACAACTAATTAGGATTTATAAAAAGTCCTCAAAGTGAAGTGCTTTTAGTATTTTGACTGCCTCGCCTGGTTCACCAACTACTTTTCTGATAGAGTTCAGTGTGTCAAATCGGAGGGACTGTTGTCCGGACCTCTGGCAGTCTATGGGGGTGCCACAGGGTTCAATCCTCGGGACGACTCTTCTCTATATACATCAATGATGTCAGTCTTGCTGCTGGTGATTCTCTGATCCACCTCTATGCAGACGACACCATTCTGTGTACATCTGGCCCTTCTTTGGACACTGTGTTAACTAACCTCCAGACGAGCTTCAATGCCATACAACTCTCCTTCCGTGGCCTCCAACTACTCTTAAATGCAAGTAAAACTAAATGCATGCTCTTCAAACGATCGCTGCCCACACATGCCTTCCCGTACAGCAGCACTACTCTGGACGGTTCTGACTTAGAATATGTGGACATCTACAAATATCTAGGTGTCTAGTTAGACTGTAAACGCTCCTTCCAGACTCACATTAAGCATCTCCAATCCAAAATTAAATCTAGAATTGGCTTCCTATTTCGCAACAAAACATCCTTCACTCATGCTGCCAAACATACCCTAGTAAAACTGACTATCCTACAGATCCTTTACTTCGGCAATGTCATTTACAAAATAGCCTCCAACACTCTACTCAGCAAATTGGATGCAGTCTATCACAGTGCCATCCATTTTGTCACCAAAGCCCCATATACTACCCACCACTGCGACCTGTATGCTCTCATTGGCTGGCCCTCGCTTCATATTTGTCGCCAAACCCACTGGCTCCAGGTCATCTATAAGTCTTTGCTAGGTAAAGCCCCACCTTATCTCAGCTCATTGGTCACCATAGCAGCACCCACCCGTAGCATGCGCTCAAGCAGGTATATTTCACTGGTCACCACCAAAGCCAATTTCTCCTTTGGTCACCTTTCCTTCCAGTTCTCTGCTGCTAATGACTGGAACGAACTGCAAAAATCACTGAAGCTAATCTCGCACCAGCGACTCCTGTGGCGGGCCGGGCACAGTGCGCGCTAACTAAGGTTGCCAGGTGCACGGTGTTTCCTCCGACACATTGGTGCGGCTGGTTGGATGGCGCTATGTTAAGAAGCAGTGCGGCTTGGTTGGGTTGTGTATCGGAGGACGCATGACTTTCAACCTTCGTCTCTCCCGAGACGTACGGGAGTTGTGGCGATGAGACAAGATAGTAGCTACTAAACAATTGGATACCACGGAATTGGGGAGAAAAAGGGGTAAATTTCAACAACAAAAAAATAACAAAACAAACAAAAGAAATCACTGAAGCTGGAGACTCATATCTCCCTCACTAGCTTAAAGCACCAGCTGTCAGGGCAGCTCACAGAACACTGTATATAGCCCATCCAACTACCTCATCCCCAGACTGTTATTTATTTTTCTCCTTGGCACCCCAGTATCTCTACTTGCACACTCATCTTCTGCACATCCTAACATTCCAGTGTTTAATTGCTATATTGTAATTATTTCGCCACTATGGCCTATTTATTGCCTTAACTCCCTTATCCTACCTCATTTGCACACTGTATATAGACTTTTTTTCTATTGTATTATTGACTGTATGTTTTTATTCCATGTGTAACTCTGCATTGTTGTTTGTGTCGCACTGCTTTGATTTATCTTGGCCAGGTCGCAGTTGTAAATGAGAACTTGTTCTCAACTAGCCTACCTGGTTAAATAATGGTGTGTGTGTGTGTGTGTGTGGGGGGGGGGGGGGTATATATATATATATATATATTTCACCCGACTTTTAACCTAAATCCAATGACATGGTGAGAGGTTTAGTTGATTTCACGTTAGTTGATAACTCAACCAAATGTAAATCAAATCTATACACTGAACTGACGTCTGAGCCCAGTGGGTAGTTAGTAGCGAGCAGATCCGGCACCTTACGCTTGTACTACAGGCTTCGCAGTTCGCAGGGCAGGCTTCGCAGGGCAGGCTTCGCAGGGCAGGCGCGAGATAAGGCTCAGAAAATGTACCTCAATCCAGGGATGAGAAAGGCTTTGAGATCCTCGAATCAATTGTCCCATTATCCCAACTGTTACACCGACAATATTGAATGACTGCTAGTTTTTCAGGAAAAGCACTTGTATTCCTCAGACTAAATAGCAGTTGCCACATCAGCCATTTTGGAATAGCAGCGTCAGCCAATCAGCTCCTTTGTTGTTCAGCGCAACGTGATATTCCATAATGTCTGCTGTTGCTAATGCTAGTTAATATGTAGCCAATAAAACCGCGATTAACGACGGAGTTGCGCGCCTAGTTAAACTAGTTTCGGCACCCAACGACGAGCCCGCAATTAACAACATTCCGGGCAATTCTTTGGGTGCTGAAATCAGTTTTTTATTTTTATTTTTTATAAAAACTTATGTGATGTCGGAACTCCAGTCCGCCTACTCTAGTCGCCACTCAACCCCATCGTAAATAGTGGCGAGTCAACATGAGGCCTTAAAGGGCAATTTCCCGAAAAACTATCAGTCTTTCAATCTTCTCTGTGTAACATTTGGGACTATTCGAA
The DNA here is from genome assembly GCF_036934945.1 of Oncorhynchus masou masou. Taxonomy (NCBI): domain Eukaryota; kingdom Metazoa; phylum Chordata; class Actinopteri; order Salmoniformes; family Salmonidae; genus Oncorhynchus; species Oncorhynchus masou. The sequence goes on from NC_088218.1 coordinate 22,793,018, forward strand.
GTACAACTCAACCCTGGAATTATGTATGTTTTCCGAGCCATATGCGCTGTGTCTTAAATTAACTTTTTGGGCGACCCGACCAAAGTCACAGTCACATAAATCTGTAATTATCATTGAAAGCAATTCTAAGAAGCAGTAAAGCTGTTCTATGTGCACTATTTCTATGCTTCCCCATCTTAAGTTTAGTTTTTTAATCTTTTACTTTCGGTATTGTATTGTACACGAGCTTTAAAACAGCTGAAAATACAGTAATGAAACAAGCAGGGAGCAGGTGTCGATCCCTCGACTGTGCCCCCAAAAAAGCTTGCTCGTGAGTCGATATCCAACCGGGGTCGCTACAATACAATATTTTTTGTTTATTGAAAATAAATTTCACATCAGGTTAGATGGTACAATGATTATCTACACTATACTTGCTTGTTTGTTTTATCACAAACTGGAATTAGGCAAACTGTTCGAATTTTTAGCAACCACAAATGGCGGAGCGATTTATGTATAGTGCACCTTTAAGCAAACTGTCTAACTGACCCTGTAGTGCAGCTATAAGCAAGCATAAATTGTCGGATGTTGCTAGCCCTTTAGCTATTCTAGCTGTTCGCACAACAACAGCATCCTTCTATGCTCCTGTTGATTAGTTGGTATTATGACAAATGCCTGTAAATACAAAGCCAGTATTATTTTATATACTAACTAAAGTGGTATTTATGTTTATTTGCTTACCTCTTTGCGTGTCTCTGTTCAATGTTTACTTCCTGGTCATGCGCACGCTGTCATATGATCAGCTGACCGTAATGACCTTCCCCCCAGAAATATGCGTGACCAGGGTATTGCCGCGTTCAAACAACTAGGAGTTCGGAAATCTCCACTTCAAACTTCAGTGCGTTCAAGACAACTGGGAACTCGCGAAAAAAACTATCTCTGAATTGGATCGTTTTCGTTTTGAACGGTCATCCAACTCAGAACTCTAAAGCTTCGACTAACTGACCTCAAGATCACTGACGTCATGATTTGACCTCGTTTTTTTCCGAGTTCCCATTTGTCCTGAACGCGCCATATGGCGAGTGGGTGTGTCCAAATGAGTGGGTGTGTAGACGGGGAATCAGCTAATTGTGCAGATTTGCTGCAAAACTCAAGAAACCGAAGAAAAACACAGCTCAATCAAAAACGTATAACAAAAGCAGATTGCTTTCCACACGCCCACTATTTTCCTTTTGACAAACCCACACTCCAGTCGCCATATTGGGATGCAGCTACGTCCCTTTCTCGAAATATGAACCATGGAGTTTGCCAGCCTGCAGTCCTAAACACCGTAAATTAGTTCGTTCAGCCATTCCTATTGGGGGAAATTAATGGGGAAATAATAGGGTTTTGGGATAAACGCCGAAAATAAGGTCACAGGCTTAGGAGGAGATCTTATACATTTTGTTCAATGAGGTTAACATGAAGAGTTAACACAAAATCTTTTATGTGCTTTGTTATTTTTTGGATTACATGAATGCCAAAAAAATCACAAAAAGTGATGTTAACTATTATTTTTTTTCTCGTAGAATAAAACATAGAAGATAGTTTATCTAAAAACCATCCAAAAATGCATTTTCTCATAGGCTTTGTCCAACGAACCAATTGTGGAGTTAGGTTGGAGTCATTAAAAATCGTTTTTCAACCACTCCAACATTTTCTTGTTAACAAACTACAGTTTTGGAAAGTCGGGTTAGGCTTTATGCATGACACTTATTTTCTCCAACAATTGTTTACAGACAGATTATTTCACTTATAATTCACTGTATCACAATTACAGTGGGTCAGAGGTTTACATACACTAAATTGACTGTGCCTTTGAACAGCTTGGAAAATTCCAGAAAATTATGGCTCTCTTGACCCCTCCTGTCTCAGCCTCCAGCATTTATGCTGCAGTAGTTTATGTGTCAGGGGCTAGGGTCAGTTTGTTATATCTGGAGTACTTCTCCTGTCCTATCAGGTGTCCTGTGTGAATTTAAGTATGCTCTCTCTAATTCTCTCTTTCTCTCTCTCTGAGGACCTGAGCCCTAGGACCATGCCTCAGGACTACCTGACATGATGACTCCTTGCTGTCCCCAGTCCACCTGGCTGTGCTGCTGCTCCAGTTTCAACTGTTCTGCCTGTGATTATTATTATTTGACCATGCTGGTCATTTATGAACATTTGAACATCTTGGCCATGTTCTGTTATAATCTCCACCCGGCACAGCCAGAAGAGGACTGGCCAACCCACATAGCCTGGTTCCTCTCTAGGTTTCTTCCTAGGTTTTGGCCTTTCTAGGGAGTTTTTCCGAGCCACCGTGCTTTTACACCTGCATTGCTTGCTGTTTGGGGTTTTAGGCTGGGTTTCTGTACAGCACTTTGAGAAATCAGCTGATGTACGAAGGGCTATATAAATACATTTGATTTGACTTTAGAAGCTTCTGAGAGGCTAATTGACATAATTTGAGTCAATTATAGGTGTACCTGTGAAGTATTTCAAGGCCAACCTTCAAACTCAGTGCCTTTTTGCTTGATATCATGGGAAAATCAAAAGAAATCAGCCAAGAGAAAATTGTAGACCTACACAAGTCTGGTTCATCCTTGGGAGCAATTTCCAACCGCCTGAAGGTGCCACGTTCATCTGTACAAACAATAGTACACAAGTATAAACAAGTATAAGCAAGTATAAACACCATGGGACCACGCAGCCATCATGCCACTCAGGAAGGAGATGTGTTCTGTCTAACTAGAGATGAACGTACTTTGGTGCGAAAAGTGCAAATCAATCCTAGAACAAAAGCAAAGGACCTTGTGAAGATGCTGGAGGAAACAGGTACAAAAGTATCTATAACCACAGTAAAACGAGTCCTGTATCGACATAACCTGAAAGGCCGCTAAGCAAGGAAGAAGCCACTGCTCCAAAACCGCCATAAAAAAGGCAGACTACAGTTTGCAACCGCACATGGTGACAAAGATTGTACTTTTTGAAGAAATGTCCTCTGGTCTGATGAAACAAAAGTAGAACTGTTTGGCCATAATGACCATAATGTTTGGAGGAAAATGGGGAGGCTTGCAAGCCCAAGAACACCATGCAAACCGTGAAGCACAGGGTGGCAGCATCAAGTGTGGGGGTGCTTTGCTGCAGTAGGGACTGGTGCACTTCACAAAATAAATGACATCATGAGGAGGAAGATTATGTGGATATATTGAAGCAACATCTCAAGACATCAGTCAGGAAGTTAAAGCTTAGTAGCAAATGGGTCTTCCAAATGGACAATGACCCCAAGTATGCTTCCAAAGTTGTGGCAAAATGGCTTAAGGAAAACAAAGTCAAGGTATTGGAGTGGCCATCACAAAGCCCTGACCTCATCCTATAGAAAATTTGTGGGCAAAACTGAAAAAGCATGTGCGAGCAAGGAGGCCAACAAACCTGACTCAGTTACACCAGCTCTGCCAGGAGGAATGGGCCAAAATTCACCCAACCCATTGTGGGAAGCTTGTGGAAGGCTACCTGAAACGTTTGACCCAATTAAACAATTTAAAGGCAATGTTATCAAATACGAATTGAGGTTATGTAAACTTCTGACCCACTGGGAATGTGATGAAAGAAATAAAAGCTGAAATAAATAATTATTTTTTCTATTATTCTGACATTTCACATTCCTAAAATAAAGTGATGATCCTAACTGACCTAAAACAGGGAATTTTTACTAGGATTAAATGTCAGGAATTGTGAAAAACTGAGTTTAGCTGTAATTGGCTAAGGTGTATGTAAACTTCCGACTTCAACTGTATGTGAAGCATTGAGACCCCAGTTTGCCACAGAGCCGGTACAGAGAGGTTCCAAACAGACCTCTTTATCGATGATAAATGTTGCTATTTTGGTTAAACATAGGTATCGTCGGCATATAAGTGACGGGGACACGTCCCCTCCAATATTCCAGAGGGCTATTTTGCCCCCCCCCCCCCCCCAAAAAAAAATGAATGCATCGCTTTGTTCATAGAACCGTGGTTACGTTAGTCACTACAAACCATACATTTAGTTATTTACACTTATTTTACCAGGTAAATTGACTGAGAACATATTCTCTTGTATTATTCCTTCATAGTAAAATTTGAGATACCTGATGACATAGCTTTGTATATTATTAAATGCACTTATTGAGGTGATGGCAGTAAGGCCAAATTCAAAAGTTTCATCAAATAATTTCTACACATTACTTTTTGATCTGATACCCCCAGGTGCCCAGTAGAGAATTGAATAGCTTGATGGTTCATGTTATTACTAACTTTAAAAAAAAATATATGTGTTAATATAGGCCTCGAAGGCCTAGTTATAGAGAAAACACATACAAAAATAGGTATTTTGAATAAAAGATGGTTGTCAATCATGTTTTACCCAAGCGCTCCCCGGAGGAAGAAGGCCATGTCCCTGGCACAAAAAGTTTGAGAAACGCAGAAAGAAACACGTTGCCTTACCTTGAAAGCAGTGTAAGCAGATAGAGGCCAGTTATGGACCTAAACCACTGGAGGCTGCTGAGGGGAGGACGGAGCAAATGGAATGGCATCAAGCACATGGAAACCATGTGTTTGATACCATTCCACTTATTCTGCTCCATCCATTACCACGAGCCCATCCTCCCCAATTAAGGTACCACCAACCTCCTGTGACCTAAACTCAAACACTCATGAAAATACAAAAGTTATTGTCTATCAAAGGATGTCCTTTTGGCCATAAGAAAAATTCAATTATACAAATGGATAGATTGAATCAAATCTATTTCTTATTTTTGTTAGTGTCCACCCTGAGATTGCTCAAGTCCAAACAAAGACTCTAAAATTGGGACCTGATGCCTCTTTACTTGGCACTCAGCATTAATGAGGTGGATTGGGGGTAAGGCCCTGCTACAGATTAGCATCCGTCCAGGGGGTGTACTTGTACATCAAGTTGCCTAATACAAAGGCTTACTTGTCCAAGGTTAACTTACTTAAAGGAGTAATTCATGATCTTTTAACTTGATGTTACATGGTTCCTCACCCTGCAAGTAGTCTATGGGCCAGGACAAATTCTTTTTTTTCTTTAAACAGCCACTACAAACTTAGCTAACTTTAGCCATCACTAGCTAAAAATCAATGGAAGGGATAGGGCCATGTGATCCCTGTGGAAGGGATAGGGCCATGTGATCCCTGTGGAAGGGATAGGGCCATGTGATCCCTGTGACCAAAATAACCTGAAATCAACTCCATATTTGGTCTGATGTTCACATGCCCGTCACTTCCATTGATTGCTTAAAAACTATTTGTTTCTTTTTGATAATTTTCATGGAAAGCTATTACAGTAAAATACTTAATTGTTCCCCAGAAATGATTTGATATTGAGATTTTTTTTTTAAACTGCATTGGGCCTTTAAAATGCAGGAAATGCGTTATCAAATTATTATTTTTTTAATCTGGGGGAGGACCATCCATCAATCATGTCCATACAGCCTTAAACCCATTCACAATGACAGCAAAGAACAACAACGAAGAGAACAAACTGCAGTGGACTCGGACGATAGGCTACATCTCCCACTTTCTCTGGCAGCCTCTAACTCTTCTCAAGTTCTCCTTGTAGGCTACTCTTTCAGTATTTGACAGATCTAAAACGACTCCAACTCCAAAATTTAGATTCTAATCTAAACCCTATCGTTCATTAGGCTAGATGTATCAAACAATTGTATATTTGTGTGAACAAAAGGGCTAGTAGAATTAGGTGATTATAGGGGCCAAAATAAGCCCTATATGGAATGGGTACTACATTCATGTTCTACCCAAAAGCATTTCAAAACTAAAAAAGGTATTCTCCTCCCCACTCACATCATCCAAATTAAAATGGCATGACTCATGACACAGGGTCAGTAGAATAGGGGAAATAACACACCCAGAGTGAAACTAGGTTGAAAAACATCCTTTAATAGGTCTGTGCCACACACTAGTGAAAAATAAAGCTCCTACAAAAAGAATGATGTTATTTTTCCACAATATCTTAAATAAAGTAACTTCAAGTACTCTGACTTGGGTACAAAAAAACTCTAGCTGCCTCCATTAGGCCACGACACACAGCAAGATTCAAACACAGTGGTTACAAATGGCCTTACGTCCTCTGTACTGTGGCCAGGCAGATGTGGGGAAATGTTTCATGGGGGGAAAAAAAGACTTAAACGTTGTTTGTTTGTTTTTCTCTTTCTGTATGGAGAGGAAAGATTACTGTGTAACTGTCAGACTTTGGAGGCCATGTTGGATTGAAATTATATATAAAAATCATAAAAATGGAAAAACAAAAAAATTATATCCCCTACGCCCCTGTTGGAAGGGTAGGCACTACCAAGATTAAGGATACCACAGTGTTTGCAGAGGATATGTATATATTGTACAAACAATATTTATAATGTTTTTTTTTATCACTTTCACTAAAATAGAATAGAATGCTACAATCATTCTAAGGCATAAACAATATCTGATATTTTAAACAATTCGTTCCAAACAAGACTTGAATATTGACATTAATAAACAGTATATACACATGTATCACCATTGTCTGACTGTTTTTCTGCAATTTTTGTAATTAAATGCAGTTGTACAGTTTTAACGTAATGATTACAGTCCTCTGATGCCCAAAAGCATAGAACAGTGTAAACAGTAATTCTTTTTCTTGGCTTTGTTTCATATTTGGGAAAAAAAAGAAAGAAAAAAAAGTAAAACACAAAGACAGACATTCCTTTCGATTCAAAGCAGTTGAGCTGATTCTTCCTTTTCATAGAAAATGATGTGGACCTTTTTTTATTTTTTATTTATTGATTCATAAATAATTATTAAAAAATTAAATACATTCACTATAATACGATTAAATAAAAATAAAACGTCTATTTACAAGTAGTGGAAAGTATTTCTACCGCAGATGCATTTCGGGTGGTTGAGAAGGATGAGGATTCAGTGCAATGATCTTGAACAGGAAATGGTATTGCACTAAGACACCCGGTTGACATTGTGTGGGACTCTTTGGGTGTTTGGATCCCTGTTGTACTGTAGCAACACCAGCGTTACAAGTCTGTCTGTTGACATTTCACTTTAACTGCCCCGGGTTCGTCCCAAAGGTACAGACAGACCAGCATCATCATCTTGTCGTTCCCAAAACGTGGTGCCTCCGCTATGAAATGTCAAATAATGTTACTGGAGGTCTGGTTCGAGACAGTGATGATGATCCGTAAAACAACACCCAAATTGATGGATTAGTTTATTTCATTGAGAAGCTCTGTCCATCTCTTATCAAAGAACTTCCTCATGTTGTGTCCCGCTCGCCCGATGTCTGAATTGTCTTCATTAAACTTTTCACAGTTATCAAAAACCAGGTTGACGTCAATAATGAAAGTCTCCAGATTCTGATACCTGAAACGAGAGGAACAGATCATTTTGAGTAAATGAGTAAAACACTCGATTGTTGTGTTATCTTTTCCTGGCTACGTGACTAGATCCGAGGTTAGTCATAGTATGACTACTAGGGAGTGGCTAGTAATAGTGTCATATTAATAGTGAACTCACTGGCTGCTGACGAGCTTCTCTCTGATGGTGGCGAAGTCCATGGGCTTCTTGATGACCTTCCTGTAGCCAGGGATCCCCTTGGTGTTGACGGGGTTGAGGAAGGGCCAGGCATCCTGGTGACGCTCCAACTCAGCCAGGAGCACCCTGCAGAAGATAACACACACACACGTCACGAAGGGAATATGTTCGTGCAAGTGTTTACAGTACATTGCAATGCCCCCGGCAAATACATTTACAACCCACATCTGCATTTCCATCAGCAACTCGCTGATTTAAAGTGCTGATACTTGTGCTGAGAAAATGAGTCAAAGATTTATGGTGTAGTACAGTAGTACAGTACCTGCACAAACCAAGGTCTCTGTTGTTGTCTCTGGCTGTCTTGGCTCTCTTTACACACACCACAGGGCTCTCCTGATTGGGTGACTGGTGTGTGGGCGGGGCCTGGGACGGGGCGGGGCTCTCCTCTCCTTTCCTCTTCCTGCTGGGGGGCTCTTTCGCTCCTCCTCCTTTCTTCGGGGTGCCGCTGGCGCTCGCCGAGTCGTCCTCTGACACCTCCACGTTACCGTTACTGTTGCCGGCCTGCTTCCCGTTCCGCTTGGCCTCGGCAGCGGTGGGTTTCTTCCCGCCTCCACCCGCCACCGGTTTGCTCGGCGGCTTCTTGTTCTTGGGAGACGGGCCGCTCGCCTGAGGGGGGAGGGGAGGATTCATGCAGTTGTACTTACATAGCAATGGCACTTGTGTACACAGTGTTGTTGAATTACCTACTTTGAAATAATATATGATATGAAAATGACTGGTACATAATGTAGAGGTACATGACTGATACGCGTGACTGACATACTTCTATAGTAAAGTACGATATATAAATGTTGAACAGTGGCCTGGGCAGTTTGGGTCACCTTGGATATGCAGGCGGGGCAGTACCAGTCCCCCTCGGGGATGGTGGTGATCTTGGGTTTGTGACAGTACGTGTGGCAGCCTTTGTCACAGCCGTCACACAGCAGGAGCAGATCCTCGTTGTCACCCTTCCTGCAGATCTGACAGTACTGAAAGCAGACAACGCAGTGTCACCTCAAAACCAAGGGGTGGATTTTCGAACCAACATTTACCAAGATTTACATTGGAATCCACTCCCGAAGGGACTTGAAATGGTTTTGGGATTCAAATGCTCTCCAATGACACACAGTGTTCACTTCCCAAGCATATTGAAATTCCGTGCCAGCCAGCTACAGCCGTTGAGGTTTTACTCACCACTTTCATGATGGACCTCTCCCAGGCGATGGACTTCTGGAGCTGCTGGAGACACATGGCCAGCTGGGCGGCACTGCGGACGTCGCCCAGGGCCTTCCTCCACACCTTCATCCCATGGGCCACCTCCTCCTCGCCCCTGTGGAAGGAAACACAGATGTCAGAGGGATGGACGCATACAAACAGGAATACGGAAAGTCAGACACGGACTCATGCAGGCAGGTACACACACTCAATCCTTCGCTTTCCAACACAAACACTTGTCCATACACAGACACACGCCCACTGTCACCACAACTCGCTGAAGCTGCAGCTGTGCAGACAGACACCGGTATGAGAGTGTTGTGAGTGAGTGAGGGGGGCAGGCAGCAGGGACATATGGGTACAGGTACACACACTGCCATGCAGGAGTGATGCCCATGCAGATGCCGGGAGAGGAGGAAAAAGAATGGTAGACGGGACGAGGTGGATGCCGTGATTACTGACGCAGAACACCATGCAGACGGCCAGAAAAACTCAGCAGGAAAAAACATTCACCACACTGTGAGTCAACCCCAAACCAGAAGAAAGCCATGAAAATACACAATAAAAGACGCAAAACCCCACCCAAAAAAAGGACAGCATAGGTAGATGTCTTTTTGAAAAATGAAACAAAAAAGCACACAGAAGTGTTGAATCCTGAGTGGATGACCTACCCTTCCCTGTCAGCACTACTGGAGGGAGCGGGGACAGTGACGGTACCGATAGCCCCCACATTATCCAGCCTGATCTGAATGGTGGTACCTAAGGGGCTCCTCAGGTACCTTCTCTCGATGTTCCTCTCCAGGTCCGCCAGCCGCGTCACCGCTATGTCCAGAGGGTTGTCCGCGTGACGCACCACACCTCCCGCCTTGTGGTCCGCCTTGTCCTCCGGTTGGTCTTTGTCGCCAGCGCCGCCCGCCGCTGGTTGGTGTTTGGGGAGGGGCTTGTGCTCGTGGTAGACCAGGTCCTCCCTCTCTGATTGGGGCTCGGGGTACATCCAGCCCTGCGCAGGGAATGGTAGGTAATGTAGTCTTTAGGTTCAAACTTAAATAACAACCTATTCACTAGATCTTGGTTAACAGACTTGAAAAGGTTAGCGAGTGACCACCACTATTCATTACTTTCAAACAGAGGCCTATATTTTCTCCAATGGATAGGGATGAGAACTATAATAAAAGAAAGCTACACATTTGATGATGTCATTGTTGTTGTTGTTTACCTTGACCTGCAGGCTGGCGGTGGTGACCTTCCTCTCCAGCTCCTCCACCTGCTGCAGCACAGCGATGTCCATCTCCATGGCCTGCTCCTCCACACACCACCCACGCACTGACTCCACACTCACCTGGCTCTCCTCCAGCTCACACAGCTCTATCATGGCCGCTGCACATTGGGGAGACAGGACGGCATTAGAGACCAGTCATACATTCCATAGACACGTGTGTAAGCACACAAAACATGCATATTATTCGCACACCAGACCCAACATCCACACACACAGACTTGCTTTTTGTCGCTCGCTACTCCCTCCTTAACGCAACAACAAAACCACACACACTCTACCACTCCCCATACATACACGCACGCACGCACGCACACGCACACACACACACACACACACAAAGAATTCAATATCCAGACACAAAGAGCTGTTCAATCAGAAACCACACGAACGTTAACTAATCTGGCTTTGATGTCAGACTCATATTGAGCAGTCAGTCATGCGTCATGTACCAAATGTCAATTCATTGTGAAGTGCAGGAGCTTGGAGTGCTGCTCAGTAGGGGTAGAACTACTCAGAGCTGTCATAACACAGTGCTCAGACTCCAACACAAAAGTCTTTGTGAAAGTCGGGGCCTGCCAGTCAGAGTGCTGCTCAGTAGGGGTAGAACTACTCAGAGCTGTCATAACACAGTGCTCAGACTCCAACACAAAAGTCTTTGTGAAAGTCGGGGCCTGCCAGTCAGAGTGCTGCTCAGTAGGGGTAGAACTACTCAGAGCTGTCATAACACAGTGCTCAATCAGACTCCAACACAAAAGTCTTTGTGAAAGTCGGGGCCTGCCAGTCAGAGTGCTGCTCAGTAGGGGTAGAACTACTCAGAGCTGTCATAACACAGTGCTCAATCAGACTCCAACACAAAAGTCTTTGTGAAAGTCGGGGCCTGCCAGTCAGAGTGCTGCTCAGTAGGGGTAGAACTACAGTCAGAGTGCTGCTCAGTAGGGGTAGAACTACTCAGAGCTGTCATAACACAGTGCTCAATCAGACTCCAACACAAAAGTCTTTGTGAAAGTCGGGGCCTGCCAGTCAGAGTGCTGCTCAGTAGGGGTAGAACTACTCAGAGCTGTCATAACACAGTGCTCAGACTCCAACACAAAAGTCTTTGTGAAAGTCGGGGCCTGCCAGTCGGAGTGCTGCTCAGTAGGGGTAGAACTACTCAGAGCTGTCATAACACAGTGCTCAGACTCCAACACAAAAGTCTTTGTGAAAGTCGGGGCCTGCCAGTCGGAGTGCTGCTCAGTAGGGGTAGAACTACTCAGAGCTGTCATAACACAGTGCTCAGACTCCAACACAAAAGTCTTTGTGAAAGTCGGGGCCTGCCAGTCAGAGTGCTGCTCAGTAGGGGTAGAACTACTCAGAGCTGTCATAACACAGTGCTCAGACACCAACACAAAAGTCTTTGTGAAAGTCGGGGCCTGCCAGTCGGAGTGCTGCTCAGTTTCACAGACACAAAATCAAAGCTACTTTATTCATTCATATCTATTGGGATCTGTTGGCTAAATCTACTCTGTAAAGGCTATGCAGATTGCTAAAGATTGGGTGAGGGACCTACCAGCCAACCAACTGACTTGAGTGACTGTCAGACATACAGTACTCACCGTCTCGGTGCTTGGTGCAGACCTGTGGGATGAGCTCCATGTATTTGTGCATCTGTCGGTGCAGGCCCTTCTCTCTGGTTCCCCGGCTGTGGAGGGACCCCACCAGGGAGCGCAGCTCCTCAATGTCTGACACCCGCCACCAGCCTGACAGCATCTCTGCGCACACACACATATAAATAAATAAACATATGGAAATGTTTCAGAAAAATTACTTAAGACAATATAATGCCCCCTTGAAATAGATCTACAGTATTCTGATACAGAACACACTCCAGTGCTGTTCTCGCTCCTCAAGAGATTCCTTTCTTCCACCCAGTAGAACAAAACAAATTCAAAACAAATTATTCATTCTCATGACTCAGTGAATTAATAAAAGGTTGAATAAATAGAATAAACTGAATAAATAGATGACTCATGACACACACACACACACACACACACTCACACACACACACACACACACACACACACACACACACACACACACGCTCACCCTCGGGGATGGGCCGTGGTGTGGGGTGGTCCGAGTGCTTGGGCACCTCCATCATGGCGGGAGAGGGCACCGTGGACGAGAGCTTCTCGCCGGGAGGAACGGGCGACTCGCTCTTGCTGGAGACACTGGGCGGCGCGTTGGCGCTGCCCTCCACGGAGCTGAGGCCTGAGTGGCCTGGCAGGGGGCTGCTGCAGAAGGGCAGCTGGCTGGGGCTCAGCATTCCACTGGGCCAGCCACCGCAGAACGCTGAGAGACTCAGCAACGACCCTCCAGCCTTAACCTAGAGGGGGGAGATACAGACACAGACACTTCAATATCATGATCAGAAAAACTCATGTGTATCACTACACTTGGGCCTGTAGCTTCAAGCAGAACCTCCATTCTTCTGATGTTACATTTATTCATAGGATTTTCCATCATGAGCTTCTACTACCAGTATCAATCATTAGGACAAGGGGTCTGTCCTGGCATAGTACTGACCTGCAGAGCTGACAGAGGGTAGTTGATGAAGCCAGCTGGGTGGTGGGGGCTGGCTGAGGCCGACGCTGCCGAGGGGGTGAGAGGCAGGGCGGGGGAAGCCGGGGGAGACCTGGGCCGGGTGAGGCTGGAGGAAGGCAGCGGGGAGGACTGGAGAGGGCCAAGCCCAGGGGAGGGAGAGGTGGTGAGGGAGGTGTCGTCACAGGGGGAGCGGGGGAGTAGGCTGAACCAGTGACCGCTCCTCTCGGTCAGGACCCTGAGGAGCTGGTCGCTGGGGAGGTACTGGAGCTGTGGAGGGTTAGGGGCTAGGGTGGAGGTCTTTATAGGGCTGAAAAGCTGGGGTGGGGGGCTTAGGAGGGAGGAAAACGAGGAGGGGGCGAGGTGGAGGTGGGGTAGCCGGGTTTGGCCTCCTCGCACGGCAGGTTGGGCGCTGTCAACGCACAGGGGCTTGTAGGTTTAGTGGGCAGAGAGGCGTTGTTGGCAGGATCGGATGGTGGTGTTGTTTTTGTTGTCGTGGTGACAGACGGCGGTGTTGGGCTGTATTTGGGGTGGAGGTCTGCCTTGGCTTCGCAGATTTCCTTGGCAACGTCCTTAGCGACGTCGAGGAGCGTGGTCAGTTTGGAGAGAGAGGCCGGATGCAAGAGGAAAAGATTGGGAGAACCTTTCTTCTCCTCCTTCCCCTCCTCTGACCGCACGGAGGTGTAGACGCTCCTCTCCTCTCCGCCGATGCCCCCAGGTTTCTTCTTCTGCACCTCCTCCTCCTGCGGCTCCTCCTTGATGTGCACCTCCCCTGCTGCCGCCCTCCTCCTCTCCCTCTCGTTCTCCAGCTCCCCTGCAGCTTCTCCACTCTCCATGGCCTCGATGAAGACCCCTCCACAGTGGGGCAGAACCCAGTAGCGCCGGCGGTACCGGTCCTGGCCGTACATCATGGAGCGCAGGGAGTGGGACGCCTCAAACAGCTTCCTCCTCACCTGGTGCTGTTGCTGTGAAACCAAGCAACAACGCCATGACCCGAGTTATAGCTAAATCAATGAATCAATAATATCTATTTAGTATTGTTCTTCCATGGAGATGGAACTCTCAGATCTCCGGAAGGAAGAACTTACCTTGGCTAGCTTCTCTATCTGTTTCTCCAGCTCCTCCACACTAGTTGATTGGTCCCCATCGTCCTCGTCACACGTTTCCACTTTCTTCGCCTTCTTCATCTCCTCCTCCTCTTCCTCGTCATCTTCATCGGCCAGGTCATCGCTGTCTTCGTCTTCATCATCGTCGTCGTCGCTTTCTGCTCCGGCCTTTCTCTTGCGTTTGAGGCCAGAGGAGGGCGTACCCAGGGGCTGGGCCTCCTCCCCTCCCATGCTGGCATCTCTCTTCCCGGTCCGCTTGGCATGGATGGTCCTCAACCTGGTGGGAGAAACACACAGGTGAGCATTCAGATGCACACACACATACACACACACACACACACACACACACACACACACACACACACACACACACACGTCAACACACACAACACTTACTTTTTGAGTTTGCCCTCGATCAGCCACTTGTCCTTCCTCATGTTGGTCATGTGATCAAGGTTCTTGTCGATCTCGCTGTAGAAACAGAGAAAGATACAGTATGTCAGTTCACATGTACAGGTAACTATGGAAACAGTGAGTAAATGAGGGATGCAAAGTATATTGAAAGCAGGTGCTTCCACACAGGTCTGGTTCCGGAGTTAATTAAGCAATTAACATCCTATCATGTTTAGGATTATGTATAAAAATGCTGGCCATTATTTTGGCTACCATGGCTATATCCCCATAGGATGACAATGTCCCCATCCACAGGGCACAAGTGGTCACTGAATGGTTTGATGAGCATGAAAACGATGTAAACCATATGCCATGGCTGATTCAATCCCCAGATCTCAACTCAATTGAACACTTATGGGATATTCTTCAGCCTGAGACAGCGTTTTCCACCTCCATCAACAAAACACCAAATTATGGAATTTGTTGTGGAAGAATGGTGTCAGATCCCACTAATAGAGTTCCAGACCCATGCAGAATCTATTCCACGGTGCATTGAAGCGGTTCTGGCTCGTGGTGACCCAACACCTTAGCAAGACACTTCATGTTGGTGTTTCCTTTACTTTGGCAGTTACCTCTTGTTAACACATACAGTACAATTCTCTCTCTCTCTCTCTCTCTCTCTCTCTCTCTCTCGTGAATAATTGATTATTTGGCTTCTCTCTATATCAAAATTGAATCCCACTCCAGATTAGCTGATCTATCCAGAGTCTTACACAGCATTAATAAAACACGACAGCATTAGCAGCTGAGTGAAGTCAACTAAACGGCATTATTTGTAAGGAGCTAAAAGGCAGTAGGCTCACAACAGTATGGACGCCTCCTGTACACGAAACCTTTCACACTGGCTCCACCTAATAAGACCGGAAGGGACGACGATGCAAGGATCTACAAGGATGTCATCTCATGCTTGTGAAATGTTGTCTGCATATCCTAGAAGTAAAACCAGTAAAAACATGGAATCCATATTTGGATTCCATGTTTGATCTCCTTACGTACTGCACAATAATCTATTCCCTTGTAGCTCCACTGGTCTGAGGCCTGTGTGATGTACAGCGCTGGCAGATCAGCATCACTCCTCCTACCTGTCAACGCTTTTGCTGCAGATAGAACCTGACCTTGTCAGGATTTGGCCAGGGTTGTTCCGGGTTTTGGTCACTAGATGCCCCCATTGTGCTTTTTGACCTTATGTTTTTTCCCTTGATTCCCATTATTATTTGCACCTGTGCCTCGTTTCCCCTGATTGTATTTAAACCCTTAGTTTCCCTCAGTTCTGTGCTCTGTGTTTGTATGTTAGCACCCAGCCCTAGTGTTCTGTGTATTCTTGTCGATTCCGGTGGACGCTCTTGTGGAATTCTGTTTTTGTTTTTTGAGTATCTCTTGAGGCTTTTTTGTGCTATACCTACCACCTTTTGGATTTGCCATTTTGTATTGAAGGACTTCTCCTTTTTACTTTATTAAATACACCGTCTTAAGTATTGCTGTGTCTGCCTCATCTTCTGGGTTCTGCTGACTATTCGTGGCTCAGTTGGTTAAGTGACTGTTTCTCACTCCGGAGACCCAGGTTCGTAACCGGGTCCTGACAGAAACACAGAGCCCAGAACTGAACCCAGAGGCAGCCAGTTCCCAGGACCTTTTTGCCATGCTGTCCCACCACCAGGAGACTGTCCAACGCCACGAAGCCGCCCTGGTTCAGCAAGAGGCCTTAATGGCTAGACATTCTCATCTTCTGTCGGAGATGCTGACTTCCATTAAGCAAATATCTGATCGTCTTACCCCGGCAACAGTTCCCGTCCCAGTACCTCAGATTTACGTACCCATGGCAGTTAACCCCCTGGCTGAACCTCGTCTTCCACCTCCCCAACGGTTCTCAGGTGATCCAAGTGCTTGTAAAGGGTTTCTCACCCAATGTTCTCTCTCCTTTGAGCTACAACCCTCGTCGTTTCCCACCGACCGGTCTAAGATCGCTTATATCATCACCCTGCTGTCGGAAAAAGCCCTGGCCTGGGCTACTGCTGTGTGGGATGCCCATAGTTCCTGCTGTGCCAGCTACTCTGCCTTTGCTGAGGAATTCAAACGAGTGTTTCAAGGCCCAAGCAGTGGTTCTGACTCAGCCAAACAGCTCCTGACTCTCCACCAAGGTTGGCGCAGCGTGACGGACTATGCCATCCAGTTCCGCACGGTGGCAGCAGCGAGTGGTTGGAACAACGAGGCGCTCACGGTGTGCTTTCTGAAAGGCCTTTCCGACACTATCCAAGATGAACTGGCCACTCGGGAACCACCGGACAATCTCGAGTCCCTGATCAAGTTGGCCTCACGCATTGACCAGCGTCTGAGAGAGAGAGAACTCAACCGTAGACCTCTAGCCCCTATCAGTCCCAGCTCCGAGTCCCCACCTTTATCCTCGCTGGCTCCACCGGAACCCATGCAGATTGGACGCATCTCCCAGACTGAGAGAGACCGCCGGATGAGGAGCGACGCTGTCTATATTGCGGCAAACCGGGCCATTTCCGTTCCACGTGTCCCGGGCTCCAGGGAAACACTCTGTCCCGTACAGACCGGGGGAACTGTAACGGGAAACATAACCTCCTCCCATCCGTCCAACTCCCGTCTGCTCATTCCAGTCACCCTCTCCTGGGACAACCACAAGCTTCACCTTCAAGCCTTGGTAGACTCTGGAGCCGCAGGTAACTTCATGGATGGTGTCTGGGCGAAGGAGAATGGCGTTCCCTCTGAACCTCTAAGTGACCCCATGAGGGTTACTACATTGGATGGAAGCCCTTTGGGATCTGGACTTGTCACTCATGTCACTACCTCCTTGCGACTTTCAGTTTCACAACACCAGGAATTGATGAACTTTCATTTGATCTCCTGTTCAGAGTTCCCTCTCGTCCTTGGATACCCCTGGCTTCACAGCCATAACCCTCACATCGACTGGTCTATGGGCACTATCAAGCAGTGGGGTCCTACGTGCCAAGCTACTTGTATTTTCCAGAATTCTCCGAGTTCTACTCCCGAGTCTTTAGAATCCATCGACCTGACCCGAGTTCCCGAGTGTTACCATGACCTCAAACTGGTGTTTAGCAAACAGAGGGCCACCATGCTACCACCCCATAGACCTTACGATTGCCCCATCGACCTGTTTCCGGGCACTTGCCCCCCCAGGGGTCGGATCTTTTCCCTATCTCCACCCGAACGAGCTGCTATGGATACCTACATCAAGGACGCTCTGGAAGCAGGCCTCATGCATCCATCCACCTCCCCGGCGGGAGCAGGGTTTTTCTTTGTGGCCAAGAAAGACGGTGGATTACGTCCTTGCATCGACTACCGGGGACTCAATGCCATAACCGTTACCCGCTACCCCTTATGGCCACAGCCTTCGAGCTGCTCCAGGAAGCAGTTGTTTTCACTAAGCTTGACCTGCGGAACGCATACCATCTTGTGCGGATCAGACCTGGTGACGAGTGGAAGACCGCTTTCAACACGCCTACTGGTCACTATGAATACTTGGTGATGCCCTTCGGCCTGACCAACGCCCCAGCGGTGTTCCAAGCGCTCATAAACGATGTGCTTAGGGATATGCTTAACATATTTGTGTTCGTTTACCTGGATGACATCCTCATCTTTTCGAGCTCCCTTCAAGAACACACTAAGCATGTCAGACAAGTACTCAAACGCCTCCTAGACAGCCATCTGTACGTTAAGCCGGAAAAATGTGAATTCCATTCATCCCGAGTACAATTCCTGGGATTTGTAGTGGAACCCGGTCGAGTCCAAATGGACCCCAGGAAGGTAGGGGCGGTAGCGGATTGGCCCACCCCCAAATCCGTTAAGGAAGTTCAGCGTTTCCTGGGCTTCAAACTTTTACCGCAAGTTCATCAAGAACTTCAGCTTGGTGGCAGCCCCTCTCTCAGCTTTAACCAAGGGTGGCAATGCAAGGTTTTTGTGGGGAAGAGAAGCTGAGACGGCCTTCCAAGGACTCAAGCAGCGCGTTCTCTCTGCTCCCATCCTGATACTACCGACTACGGATGAACCATTTGTGGTGGAGGTAGACGCATCAGAGGTTGGTGTTGGAGCTGTCCTGTCTCAGAGGGGTGAAGACAAGAAGCTTCATCCGTGCACTTTCTTCTCACACCGGCTTACCCCGACTGAGAGGAACTACGATGTGGGGGATCGTGAACTCCTAGCGGTTAAGATGGCATTGAAGGAATGGAGACACTGGCTCGAGGGGGCTTCTCACCCGTTTCAAGTGCTTACGGACCACAAAAATCTGGAGTATATCCAGCAGGCGAAGCGGTTGAACTCTAGACAAGCTAGATGGTCTCTTTTCTTCAATCGATTCCAGTTTATCCTCACCTATCGGCCCGGGTCGAAGAATCTCAAACCGGATGCCCTGTCCCGAGTCTACGCTCCTGCCATTCGAGATGACACGGACATGCCTGTCCTTCCTGCTGCTAAGATTGTGGCTCCGATCTCGTGGCAAGTTGAGGATACCGTGAGACGTGCTCAAGCTAGCGAACCGGCCCGAAAGGAGGTCCTGCCAATCGGTTGTTTGTCCCCAAGGCAGTGAGGACTCAGGTCCTTCTGTGGGGGCACTCCTCTCGCCTCACCTGTCATCCGGGCGTAGGTCGCACCTTGGAGTTCATCCAGCGTAAGTTCTGGTGGCCTACCATAAGAGAAGACGTTGCCACTTTCGTCAATGCCTGCCCCGTGTGCTGCCAGGGCAAATCTTCTCACCTCCGCCCTCAAGGACTCCTTCACCCTTTACCTGTTCCCCACAGACCCTGGTCCCATATCTCATTGGACTTTATTACTGGACTTCCTCCATCCCATGGCAATACTACTATCCTAGTCATAATCGACAGGTTTTCAAAGGCGGCCAGGTTCGTCCCTCTGACTAAGTTACCTTCTGCCAAGGAAACGGCTGAGTTGGTAATTAATCATGTGTTCCGAGTCTTCGGCATTCCTCAAGATATGGTTTCTGACAGAGGTCCCCAGTTCGCCTCAAGGTTTTGGAAGGCCTTCTGCCAACTCATGGGGGCTTCTGCCAGTCTATCTTCAGGGTACCATCCGGAGTCCAACGGCCAAACAGAGAGGATGAATCAAGAGCTGGAAACCACCCTCCGATGTATGACTCGTGACAACCCGTCCACATGGTCATCCTTTATTGTTTGGGCCGCACAACACCTTGCTCTCCTCCTCCACTGGTATGTCTCCGCACGAGTGTCAGTTTGGCTATGCTCCTCCATTGTTCCCGGACCAGGAGGCAGAAGTCAGAGTGCCTTCAGCCTTGAAGTTCGTCAGACGCTGTCGGCTTATGTGGAGGAAGACCCGTCTTAATCTTATGCGTTCCTCACAGAGGTACCAACAACAAGCCAACAGACGTCGCCGTCCCGGGCCTACCCTGCGCCCCGGCCAGAGAGTCTGGCTCTCCACAAGAGACTTACCACTACGGGTGGAGTCTCGCAAGCTGTCCCAGAAATACATCGGTCCCTTCAAGGTTGCCAGGAGAGTTAACCCAGTTTCTTATCGCCTACACTTACCCAGATCCCTTAAGATTAATCCCACATTTCACATTTCATTGTTAAAACCTGTTGTTTTTTCTCCCCTTGTCCCGGCAGACAGACCTCCCCCTCCGCCTCGTGTCATTGGAGGCCAGCCGGCTTATACCGTCCATCGGATACTGGATTCCCGCCGGGTGCAGCGGTCCTGGCAGTATCTGGTGGACTGGGAAGGCTACGGTCCTGAGGAGCGCTCCTGGGTTCCTGCCAAAGACATCCTGCACCCTGACCTCATTCGTGAGTTCAGGGCCCTCCACCCTGAGAGAGCTGGTAGGAACGTCAGGAGCCGTTCCTAGGGGGGGGATTCTGTCAGGATTTGGCCAGGGTTGTTCCGGGTTTTGGTCACTAGATGCCCCCATTGTGCTTTTTGACCTTATGTTTTTTCCCTTGATTCCCATTATTATTTGCACCTGTGCCTCGTTTCCCCTGATTGTATTTAAACCCTTAGTTTCCCTCAGTTCTGTGCTCTGTGTTTGTATGTTAGCACCCAGCCCTAGTGTTCTGTGTATTCTTGTCGATTCCGGTGGACGCTCTTGTGGAATTCTGTTTTTGTTTTTTGAGTATCTCTTGAGGCTTTTTTGTGCTATACCTACCACCTTTTGGATTTGCCATTTTGTATTGAAGGACTTCTCCTTTTTACTTTATTAAATACACCGTCTTAAGTACTGCTGTGTCTGCCTCATCTTCTGGGTTCTGCTGACTATTCGTGGCTCAGTTGGTTAAGTGACTGTTTCTCACTCCGGAGACCCAGGTTCGTAACCGGGTCCTGACAGACCTTTAATTGTTTTGTTTCAATTGTTCTTTCTTCTCTCCTTCTGACGGCGCTCTTGCTGCAGCCTTATCTATATTTCAATGTTTGGCGTCTCCTGTTCTTTACTCCTACCTGACGACACTCTTGCTGCAGGCCAGCTCATTGGCCAGGAAGCCCAGTATGGAGGCCTTCTGGGCGGGGGTGTGAGCCTGGAAGGCCTTGGTCTTCAGGCTGAGGGCCAGCTCAGCCAGGTCAGTCTGCCCGCAATAGGCCCCCATGTACATCTGCAGCACCTCCGACACATTGTCCCGGTTGATGCCCACGTTGGTCAGATGGTCCCCCAGCATGGTCTTGGTCTGGGGGGAGAGGAGAGAGACAGGATGGGTGAGTCATTGAAGATAGAGGGAAAGACAACACGGTCTTGGTCTGTAAGGGGGGGGGTCGTGATAGAGTGGTTCCAGGTATACTTTCCAGGGGAGTGTTGACTCATAGACAATGGATTAAGTCCTAGACTAAAAAGCATGTTCCGTGGAGATTCTCCATAGAAAGTGCTTCTTAGTTTCTTAGTCTAAGACTAGGCTTAACCTGTGTCTGGGAAAAGTGGACCAATGTGTGTAGGTTTTTATTCTACCTATGTGAGAGCCTGCTTGGTATGTTCCTGTACATGTACAGTATCTCACCTTGTGTCCAGGGGGCAGTCCAGGGTCACACACGGCCAGGGAGAGCAGTCTGACCAGCAGGTCCTGGACGTGTCCCATGCTGTCTCCCACGTTGAGCAGGCCCTCCTGCAGCATGCCCAGGGTGGGTACGTCCACCCCCACATCGAAGCCCAGCACCTTCCCAAAACCGCGTAGGAACTGCATCAGCATCAGGCAGTCAGACACCGCACCCCCCGGCAAGATCAGGCCAGGGATTCTGGAAAACTCTGGAAGAGGCTGGAATGAAAGGTAAGGAGAGAGGGAGGAATGTTTAGGATACATCTCACATGACACCCTGGGACTTCTATAGTGCCCTATGTGGACGGCAGTATATGGGGAGCAGTGCAACTAACATATTGCAATGTCAATGACTGAATCACATGGCTCTGAATGGTAACTTTAAAAAAAAGTTTTCATTAGTAAACGTGGGGGACTATAATCTCGTCCCTCCTTATGCATTACTCTCTTTAGCCACTTGATGGCAGTGTACAGCACAAACCGTATCCAGTACTCAGGTTTCACATATGGTACACAACAGATACCATTGCGATGATACAATGCACTTAACCACCCATAACCCAAACCTAGACAATATTAACTTGCCAGTTCAAATATACATAAAGCAAAAGAAATGTAACTAAATGCAACAGCCACCTACAACTTGGAAAGCTAGGTCCCTTTAATGATGTCACCCTTCAGACATCACGCAGGACTGAATCATGGGCAAGATGGGTCATTTATTACCTTATGATCGGCCAGACACATGTCTTCATTTGGCTTCTTCAGCTCCCTGGCAATCTCCAGTTCCAGCCTCCTCAGCTCCAATTTCCGCTCCTTGTTCAGGCGTTTCTCATCCCTCTTTTCCTGCCGCAAGCGCTCGCGCTCCTGAGGCCCCAGAGAAGGAGAGAGGAGGGGAGAGTTAATGGGCTCACGCCAGTGGCGGTAAAACAGACAAGAATGTCAAGCCGAGTCTGCTGAGTAGTTTTAGAACTCAGCCCGGGCGCCCCTGCCTGCACACTCAAAGAAAAAGCGCTCGAGGGCCATTCTTTTGACTCAGTTAGTTTATTGAAGAAATGAAAAGGAGAGGGAGGAGAGAGGGTTTGAATGGGTTCAGGAAGGAGTGGGACCTTCTGGCACGCACATGTGTGTGTGTGTGTGTGTATGTCACCTACCTCTGCTTTTTTGCGAGCCTCCACCGCCTTCATGAGCATCCCATGTTGCCGTCTCCTCTCCCTCTCCTAGCAGAGCAGAGAAAACACACACACGTTACACACCGGAGAAGGTGTAACCTCCACAGGTGAAGTCAGAGAGGTGGACAGAAGGAGGAAAACTCCCATTCACCTCCATCATGGCGAGGTTTTCACATACAGCAACACGTACAGTTGAAGCTGAGGTTAAGAGACAACGGTACGAACGACGACAACCAGAAAGCATCAGAGGGAGTAATGCGGTAGATGGCAATGACGGGGTCAAAAAAGAGAAGTTAGGGTCAAGCTATGATGCCTCTAGGTAAAAAGCTGACGGAACAAACTCAAAATGACGGAGTCATCATAGCCACAAGCCAGTCGGTTGAAAACAAACATTGCGCTGTGTATCATCCATCTGTTTAGCTGATAGCCGTTCCAGATTGAAAATAGCCTAAACCTATGGGGGGGGGGGTATCGAGTGAAGGTCTTACAAGGAGACTTGCCTGGTTGAGGATAGATTGTCTCCAAATGTTTTATTGTAAACCAATAGGATTTGATCAAGGCAAAGCGAGGACAGTGACTGCCTGTCTGGAAGGGATGGGGAACTCAGTGATGTGATAAACATATAGAAGGCAATGAAACAGATCCTTTGGTGTCAGCTGCATAAATACAGTATGTAGGGGCCAGGAGTTTCTCCTGCTCAGGTTGATATTGTTAGGAAAAACTCCTGGCTCTAATCGTGTGCAACAGACGCGCTCAATAAGCAATAGTCAGCCAGCCAGTCAGGCTGCTGGAGAAAACAGGCAGGTACAGCAATCAATAGACAGACAGCCAGTCAGGCTGCTGGAGAAAACAGGCAGGTACAGCAATAGACAGACAGCCAGTGAGGCTGCTGGAGAAAACAGGCAGGTACAGATACAGAACAGAGCAGCAGAACGACTCAGGCTACATTCCAAATGGCACCCTCTTCCCTATGTAGTGCACTACTTTTGACCAAAGTAGTGCACTATGAGATAGTGCACTATGCCATTTCAGACGCAACCTCAGAGACTCAATGGGACGTAACAGGTTAAAGGGCAGCTCTTTGTGGACGGAGACGGACACAAGCTCAATGTCTGGAACTGGAAAACTTAAGCACTCACAGCCACTCAAAAACAACAGCTAGACGATGGATGTGATGGATGACTCATTGAGAGGAGTGTACTTTCAGACAGTAAGAGTGAGCATGGCAGGGCTTGGCCGCCTTTTGCAATGCATTCTGGGGAGTACGGGGGGAGCCACCGAACCACTGCAGGCGGAGCGAGGTCAGGTGTCTCAGGGCAGATGGAGGCGACACACTGTTGTTTTTGTTTGTGTGTGTGTGTGTGCGCGCGCTGTGTGTGTGTGTGTGTGTGTTTTGTTTGTTTTGCTGAAAAGCCATGCAGAATAATGTAGTATGACTGCAGCCAGTGCTACACTTAATGCATTGCTATGACAACCATATCACAACCAGGAAACACGATGCGGTGTTAGATGTACAAAAATAAACATACCCATACCATATCTAGTCTATGCCTCTCCAACTCCTGGCAGAGAGAGTTGGCAAAGTATTATGGAACAGAAATGACAGCAAAAAAAAAACAGATTGTTTAGCAGAAAAATACCCAAAGTTCAGAAATAACCCAATAGAATGGAAACTGACCAAAGAGAAACAGTAAAGAGTTTAATAAAATATCTAGTTACACACAACCTTGAAACACACACACACACACGCACACGCACACACACACACACACACACACACACAGTAAACACTGATCTAGCTGAAGTGTATATGGTTTTTAGTATAATTTCAATCATGTCAAAAGAGAAAAGGCTTGCTGCTAAAAAACGCTGCGTACCTGGTGCTTTAAAATGACTGCATGCTGTCTTCGCATTTCTTTCTCCTTCAGGGGAAGACAGCAAAGATGAGGGGAGAAAATCAATACACTTTCATGCAGCAACCATCATGAAAATCACTAGGGCTGATGGGATTTCAGACCATTTTACAGAGGAGCTACAGCTCATGCCTAATCTCATTGTCAGACACAGCTCATCTGGAAAAAGCTTTGACATTTTGGTTTACATTGAGATGCTGTGTGTAACACAAACTCTCACCTTTATTCGTTTCTCTGCCTCCATAATTTTGGCATTCGCAACCTCTTCTTTCTTCCTCCGTTTAGCCTGCGAATGCAAATCGGGTCAAATGTCATTTCACTGCCAGACATCTGGACAGACAGACTGACGGACACATGCCACCTCGCAGTTTCGCACCGCAGCACTCAAAATATGATATTTTCCCTGTAACAGAAAATGAAACGTATGCCTCACGTGCCAGTCAAATGTGTAGAACACAGAGAGTGAATCAAGTATCATTTAAATATGTAATTGCAAACATCAAAAAAAAAATCCCGTTAAGAGTGGCTTGCCAACCGTGTCAACTCAAATTTGATTTAGTGCTGCTAAAATACTTTGGAGCTCCTACAGTGTAATTGTGTGTGCAAGGGAAGAAAAAAAAATCCCCACCCACTTATGCTAAACTGTTGCTGTTGTCTGAAAAAATAAAATACAAATATTTCTGTCTAATTTAAATATGGTCTAACTCTGAGACAGCTAGCGGAGACAGCGATTTTAATATTCAACAGCCGTCAACCAAGACCAATTTAGCATTAGTTCCATGTGGAATTATGATTTACTCCTTCCAACACTGTGGTATTATTCAGTAATGGGCTTGGGTAAGATTAAAACCCCATGGACACAGTAGGCTCTGGGATGCAGTTTGAGGAGTGACGTTCTGCTAACTCAGAGGATATGTTCGGTATTGGGTCAGTTGACTGTAGTACCTCCAGGATCTGCTGTGCCCTCATCTCCTTCTCCAACCTGATCTGCTGAATACGCTTGATCTTCTCCTGGAGAAACACAGAGGTCGGTTGATCGATACACTATGCAAACCAAATGGTGGTGCAGTGGTAAAACAAGGATACCTCAGACAGGACGGTTTGACAGGAAGTGGTGTCACGTAAAGAATGCCCTACCTGCTGCTTGATGAGCTTCATTTGCTCCTTCTGCTTCCTCCTTTCCTCGGCCGCCATGATGGCTGAAAGAGAGACTTTAGGGGCTTAGGTGTTAAGAAATGGTTTGCAGCAGTGGTACTGCACATCTCTACAAGAGGACAGTGGGGAATAGTGTATGCACTTAGATGTAGTGTAGTGTACCTTGTTGCTTCCTGGCCTCTTTGGCTGCCCTGGCCATGGCCTGCTTCTCCAGCTTCCTCATCATCTTCATCTGGGCCGCCTGCCTGGCTATCTCTGCAGAGCGGTGATGGAACGTTACTGTGTGACCAAGCATGTTTGGTAGGTAGCATTCACAGACTTCAAATGGAGATCTTTTCATTTTTTTTCTTCTCCTCACCTTGGGCCTCCAGTTTGCGTAAGAGTTTGGCCTCGCTGGGGCTAGGCACCTCGGCCCCCAACCCCAGACCCTCTCCCACGTTGGGCGGCCGGCCCTTCCTTCTCCGGGAGCCCTTTCCCCCCTCGGCCCCGCGCTGGCGCTCTGAGTTGGGGGGCCGTCCCCGCCGGCCCTCCATGGCCAGGATATGGGGGATGACGTCCTCGTCCTTCAGCAGGCTCCACTGCAGACCCTGGGGGTAGGACGGGCGCGAAACAACAGGGCAGAGGGGCTGTTAGTGTCGTGTGGGTAATAAACGGCTTTAACATACTTCAGTTGCTTTGATTACTCTACTGTTACTCTAGGTTTGACTCTTTAGATCGATCACTCATGCAATGCATAGTGTTATTACTGGACTACAAAGCTAAGAACCAGAAAATGGCCCAATTTCTACCTGTGATATGAACACCACTACAATGCATTCCATTCCCCATTCAGCTAGTTAAACTATCCTACTGTACAGTATATGACTGGTCACCTGTGGAAGTAATGTCAACGGATTATTAAATGACTCCCTAGACAAAGGGGGCTAGGTGGTAGGACTACTGGAGTCTATAGCTGATTTCTATCAATGTCCCTGAACTGCTTAAGTCACTATACAGTTTCTACTGTACATGAAAAGAGGAAATAAACACATTTTAACGGGCAATAGATAGATGAAAGAGGTCACCTGGGGTCCTTCTCTGGCTTCATAGAAGTCACCAACCATTATCTTTGCACTGAAGCTAAAATTATCGCGTGTGATGCCACTTATTCCATTTCTGGATAGATACTACAGAAGAGAAAATAATGACGTTTGGTGAGACAGGGATATCCAAAGTGAAAGTATGTAAAAGTGTGACATTGAAAAGCGATCTAGATACAGTGGCGGAAGCTAAAAACTAAAGTGACGATTCAACTACTAAGCATCAAAAGAATTAGGGGGGAAATTGAGCAAAAGCACAGAGAGAATCAGAATGCTCTAACGACAGGTCAGCTTTTAGTAGGCAGAGGAAGGGATTGGGGAAATGAGCTAAAAGGTTTCCAGCTCTTCTCATGTTAAGGTCACAGGGGTTAGCGTTGATGCTAAGTGAGCACTAGCGTGAGGGTGAGGCTAGTTGCTAGCGTAAGGCTAGTCTGAGGGGTAGGGGTTACTGTTTACCTTCACCACATCTGGGTACTGCCTCAACTTCTTCCCGCATGGCGCGTAGTACGCCACGTCGCCTTGCATCTTCCCGGACGCGCTCTTGATCCGCGTTTCTCTCTGCCAGCTGGGAAACACACGGACGGAAGGAAACTGTGAGTGAGTGACCGAATGCCAGAGGCTTTGCCATTGCTAGAGAGAGCCTATCAATTCAAGTTTCCACTCGACCTACCCCAACTCCAGAGGTATCCTCAACTCCTGCTCATCCATCACCCTCTTTCTTTTCCCTGCGCCTGGTGTGAGAGAGAGCGAGTGAGTGAGTGAGTGAGTGAGTGAGTGAGTGAGTGAGTGAGTGAGTGAGTGAGTGAGTGAGTGAGTGAGTGAGTGAGTGAGTGAGAGAGAGAGAGAGAGAGAGAGAGAGAGAGAGAGAATGAACCCGTTAGTCAGACTGAACAATACACAGTCAATGCCTTCTCTCCATAGCCCTAAACACCCAGCTACAGCCACACGCAGAACTACTGCCCAAAACACCCACCCATAGCCACAGCATCACAGTGCTGAATATGAGCAGTGTTTCGTTGTCTGAGACAAACGGGGCTGCCACTGTGTCTCCAACCCACCAGCTGTGGTCATGAGAGTGCCTTATTGTTTCTGCGTTCCGTTTATTTAACCAGGTAGAGTATTGAGAAACTCAGTGCTCTGAAAGAAACTTGAGGAAATGACTGAAATATGTCCTGAAATAATCACTGACATTCCTATGTGAATTCGATGGACAACAAAACATGTTGAATTGAAATGTGCTTAGGAAGATTGGAATCTCTGTTGGAAAATTCCAGTCTTCCTTGTTGTGTCTGTGTGTGTGTGTGTTATTTCCTTTCCTAAGCTGGGTAATCTCCCAGTGCTGAGAGAGAGAGAGGAAGGAGAGGAGAGGGGAAAGAAAGAAAGCTCGGGCACGGCAGAAGTGCCAAACAAGTTGTCAGGCCTGTTAAGCCCAAGGACATGCACCTACAGGAACCCAGGCCTGTTAAGCCCAAGGACATGCACCTACAGGCAGCCAGGCCTGTTAAGCCCAAGGACATGGACCTACAGGAACCCAGGCCTGTTAGGCCAGCCAACTGCCCAGCTAACTAAAAATAGACCCTCCGTTTCCTCTTCCTGTTCTCTCCCTACAACCATCTGAAGATGATAGCATATAATGGTGAGCTTAGCTATTCCAGTGTGGTTACGTGTCCTCAACAGTTAAAAGGTACAGCTCGGTGTTTCTACTGACTGGTTCTGTGCTTGTGCTGTATGAGTAGCTTTGGCAGAGTAGGTAAAGAAGTTTAAGGAGTGTTGCCTGTGGTTACCTGGGGGCGTGACCAGGGAGTAGGAGGAGGAAGGAGAGCTGTGATAGGCCAAGGCACTGGAGCTGGTGACGATGTTGGGCGTCTTGATGACCTGCAGGTTGAGTGGGGAGCAGCTGGCGGCTGTGTGATTGGTTGTGCTGCTCAGTAAGGAGGCGTGGCCTTTGGTTAGCTTGAGTGGGGTCTTCTCCCTCTTGGAGACGGAGCCTGACGATGACAGCTTCAGCTTCGGGTCCTTCAGTTTGCCACCGGAGATGTCCTTGTCGCTGTCCAAGTTACTGTCAGAATCTGAGAGGAGGATACCAGAACGAGAGGGGTTATCACTGGTTGAATGGTGTTCACGGCTGTACATCACCATAACCCCCCCCCAACAAAAAAAAATCTGTACACTACAAAACATTGCATGTGCCTTCCATTAGGATGGTCAGAACGGTATCTAACCTGACAAGCTGTCATCCGAGTCCTCCTCATCATCCTCCAAATCATCCAGATCATCATCGTCGTCGTCGTCGTCGTCATCCTCAACAGAGTCATCCGAGTCCTTGCTGCTAGGGAGACCGGGGAGACCTGGGAGGCCGGCCTCGGCCCCTCTGAACAGGTCCACCAGAGACTGCACCAGGTGACTCTGAGAGAGGCCCTTCCAGGCTGCCATGGGGGCCAGGGCATGGGCCTGAACCTGGGGGTTAGGGGCCTTGGGGGCCTTGATCTTCCTGGGGCCCCGGGCCGTGGCCGGTGAGGGTGAGGTAGCGGGCCGCGCCATGGGGCCCTGAGAGGAGGCCGAGTGGACCCTTCCGCCGGTGCTGAGGTTGACGGGCAGTGAGAGGGACGCCCCTGCCCGAGAGAGGTCCTTGTTGGAGTCTTTGCGGGGCTTGGTGATAAGGGCTAGCGGCGCGTCCTGAGCCGTGGTGCTTTGGATGACTCCGTTGGGGTGGGCAGCCAGGCCCAGGAGAGCACTGGACAGGAAGAGGTTGGAGTGGTTGTTCTGGGGGGGAGGGGGGAGGGGAGCAGGGGGCAACTTTGTGCTTCTGCCACCGCCACACGGACTCTCCGAGGAGGACAGCTTGGGGGGCGGCAAGGAGGATGACGTCACCCCAGCAGCCTTCCTAGAGGTTTTGTGACCCTGCTGCTTCTTGGGCTGCGCCGCCGGGAACGTCTGGCCTTGCGAGAGTAAAGACTGGAACGGCGGGTGGGAGGGTGGGAAGGAGGGAGGGGGATAAAACAAGGGAAAAGAAAAGAGAAAACAGCATAATTGTGCCAGCTGTCAATTTACATCTACGTTGATTATTCAAGCTGGTGATGAAGCACAATGCCTGGCTCACTGTCTCACTGTGCCGAGGACAGAAGCCTGGAGACAATGGCATATAACATGGCCACAACCACAGGCATTGTACAAAGTAAAGAGTAAAGCTGCTGAAAAGCAGCTTCCAGTTCCCGTATATCCCTTAAATTACTACAGTTATGAGTCTGTGAAAAGTGTTAGCGTCATGCATCTGGGTTTTACTTTAAACAGCATAATGGCAGATTTTATAGAACGACAGTCACATTTGGCGTTGCACCGTGTTTCAGTAAACACAGGTTAGGGCTTCGACATGTACATTCAACTAGATGTGATATCAAGTGAAACAAATCAATTTCACAGACCATGTAATACAGTAACAGTTCCTGAACCACTAGGGGAATGCCGAGGCCTTTGGTTAAAAAATAACCTCAGCACCGGTAAAATAGAACAGGGGAGAAGGCTAGATTTCCAATTAGGGGGCCGGAGCCATAGGAATTAGCTTAATCGATGAACTACTATTTCAATGACCATTTCGACTACATCCGAGAGGTCCACAATGTACTGCAGAAGGTGATAAATGTGTATATGTTCTATCGAGTTGTGAATGTATTAAATGGAGAGTAAAAGGGTAATAAATACATACAGTAACTATATGTGCCGTCTGCTTTGCTGAGGTAATGAGGCCAAAAGCATTGACCTTTTGGTTAACCTTTTGGTTTACAGGCTGAGCAGCACAGCAGCACACCCAATCAAATGACTCAGACAGGACTCCCACTTCCCTCTCTGACTCTCTCTGGCTGGAAGCAGCCCTCTTACTGCAACTCGTCTACAGTGTTACCATGAACAACCTTCTAACTGTGAAAGGAGAAACCGTTTCATGTTCGACCGCTTTTAGATTATCCAAATTAGGTGAAAAGCTAAACTAGCCATTTACCAATCTGTGGTATTATTTGACTATGTGAAAAAGAGCTACTGTGTGAATACTGGGATTTTTTTTAAACGTGTATTTATTTAGTTTAACCTTTATTTAACTAGGCAAGTCATACTTGATACTCTTGGTACCATACTCCTTGCTAGTGGCAGAAAGGACAGTGGACCAACCTGTTTGAGCCTGAATTCGTTGATCTGAGAGAGTGATTCCTCCAGCAACTTCCTCTTACTAGCCTTCCCACTGCCTGGTGTCTTCAGAGGCTTGGGCTGCTGGGAGTTGGCCATGGGCGACGTGAGGAGAGGGAAGGATTGAGGCGAGGAGGACAGGGGTACGGAGCGGGCCAGGGAGGGCACCGACAGGGGCTTGGAGGAAGAGCAGAGGGACAGGGGCGGGTGCTGTGGCGAGGAGGGCAGAACCTTGGGCGGCTTGGGGGACGCTGTGGTGCGTCCTTTGGGGGAGGTGATGAGGGGGATTGGAGAGGCAGAGACGGTTGATGGGGGGGTTTCCCTGCGGGGTTGGGTGAGGAGGGCCAAGGGCTTGGAGCTGGCTGCTAGGCCTGTGGACTGGATGACACTGAGGTGCTGCTGGAGACCCTCCTCCCTGGGCCGGGAGGTCTGGAGAGACCGGGGGGAGCTCTGGGACAGGGTAGAGGGGGAGTGCTGTGAGGGGACCAGGGTGGGGGGGTCGGAGTGTAGGCTGTGGGGCAGGCTGTTCCTATTGTCTTGGGCCTCCTGCATGCCCGAGCTTAGTGTCCCGATCTGGAGAGGGAGGAGAGGAAGCCCAGTGTTAGCTCACCCCGGAGCACATCACAGACAAGTAGCTACACACTACCAGTACTACTCACTATCACTGTACCTTCATTTTTTTCTTCGTCCGCCTCGCCTTCTCCTTCTCAGAGTTCCACGCCTCGCTCTTTCCCTCATCTTCCTCATCCTCATCATCATCGTCGTCATCATCGTCGTCGTCCTCTTCCCCTCCGAGGTCCTCCAGGTCGCTGCTGATGGCTCCGTCGCTGGAACTGTCCGAGGTAGAGCCTGATTCGCTGTCACTGACCCCAGCAACATCTGCTGGCTTTTTACTGGGCTTCTGCATTAAGGCAGAGAGCTGACAATCAATAAAGCACCCTGTGTACATTTTAACCATTTGATTTTAAATTCTAAACTGGAAATGGAAAACTTAAAACGTCCAAAATGGACCCCAAGTCAAATACTTCAGGCTTTACTATAGCTATAGACAGGTTATCTTTTAGCAACAAAACCAACGAATGCACAACTATGGGGCAAAACAGACAGAGCTGGCTTAGACTGTTAACAACATGTCAACTATATTTCGTCTCCAAATTATACAATTGTATAATGAGCACTATCGACTTTTTGCAATATTAGCATTGACATGGAATCCGTCAAAACACCTCAAAACAAGAGATGGTATCAATAACAAGATACAACGAGCTGAAACGAGCTACCTAAAACATGGCAGCTTCTTGCCATCGCTGCTAGCTATCTGAGCGTTCAGAATCATAACAATGCGGCTTCCGGCCACGTCGAAGTGCGCGCATAATTTTCACAACGTTGTCATCAGTAATCTAGAGCTACTCCATCATTGAGCTGACCTTGTCTTTAGGTTTGCAGGGTACTTTCTCCAGCTGTCGCTCTGCTGTGTGGCTCTGGCTGTGAGGGCTGCTCCTGGGGCCCCTGGCCTTGGAGTTGGGGCCCTTAACAGCCTGGGAGGCACCCAGGGATGGGGACGCGTTCATGGAGTAAGACCCCTGCATGGTTGGGGAGGAGACCCCACTTCCGTTCACTGCCCCGTTCACCCCTGAAATCGCACGGAAAGAGGCACAGCACACCGTTACACAGCATCTTAATCTCATCTGAGCAACGAGACATTGCGAGTAAAAACGCTAATGAAATATCTGGGGTTCTTCTGAACGCGGAAGAGAATAAAAAGCCTTACGAAAATATTGATTTAATGCGTATCTCATTGAGACATGCTGAACATGGCGTGAGCACATGAGTGGTTTACATAATAAAAGATAAATGAGAAGACAGCATCAAATGAAGAAAGTAGATTAAGAGAGAAAGGGTACAGAGAGAGAGACAGAGAGCAAGAGAGAGTGTGAGAAAGAAAGAGCGAGAGAGAGAGCGAGAGCGAGAGAGAGAAAAAGATAGAGAGAAGAAGAAAAAAAGCCTGCACATACGCCATTAACTGAGACTGCAAGTCATTATAAGGTTCTCGACGGGAGAAATCTCATCACGGAGCCGGAGACTGCCGAGACTAGGGAGCCTCTCACTTAATCCCTGTGAACAGTTTCCACCACCTGCTTACAGGAATGATTCATTCATTCACATCTTTCGCAATTGCCAGAGGGGTAAAAAAAAACGTTGCGCTGTAAATACCTCACCCTCTTAAGGTTACCTTTTATTTCCTGACGGTAAAATCATTTGCTGCTTTTGAACAGGTGTGAGACGCTTCTTCACACTCTGTGCCAATATACAGGTACAATAAAATACATATTTTCCCCTTATGAGCACAGGAGGTGTCGCAATTATCACCTTTGTTCTAAGTTGTTATTATCTGTATAGGTCAGAATGAAGCACTTGGAAGGGTTCAATGTAAGAAGGATGGGCGTAGCTGTACCTTTGGGGGTCTGTCCGTTTTTGCTGGGGGTCCTGGAGGGAGCTTGCAGGGGAATGTGGTTCTGCTGGATGTGGGGGGTGAACATTGTGGGGAGGCCCAGGAACGGCGGGAGGAAGGCTGCTGCCCCCCTACTGTGGGCCTCTGCTGCTCGCCACCATTCTGATGGAGAGAGAGGACAAGGAGGAGGACATCAGTGTCATTCTGTCTCATCCACTAAGTTCAGTACGGTATATCAATTACAATCGCCTAAAGAGTATTAGAAGTTAACACACCCTTAAATACTGATTAGTCATGCTGTTTCATCCATCTGCTGCTCAGGTTAAGTAAATCTCCTGGACTGAGTCATGTTACACCTGTCCAAGCGCCACACCCGGGCCCCTCCTCTTACCTGTCAGAGCTCCCAGCTGGGGATGTGCGGCCAGGGCAGCAGACATCCCCAAGGACCCCAGAGAACCCAGGGACCCCAACGACCCCAGGCCTCCAAACTCTGGGCGTCCTGAGCTGGTGGTGTACAGGCCGAAGGCTGGGTGGCTGACCAGGGGGAAGGCACTTGACAACGTGTAGGGCTGCTGGTCGCTCATCACCCCATACAAACGACCTGATGGACAAACAGTACAACAAAATAATAATAACAAATCAAATGTACTTATTAAGTCCTTTTTACTTCAGTAGTCACATCAGCAGTTGTCACATTACTCATTGTGTATATGTTATTACTTCTATGATCACGTGTCTGACTTTCTACTATTTCTCTGTTCTCTTTCTCTCTGCGTTGTTGGGAAGGAGTCAGCATATCACTGTTAGTCCACAACTGTTGTTTACAAACCATGTGACAAATAACGTTTGATTTGATCAGCAGTGTGCTTCTGTTTGGGGTAGAAATAAACTGAATTGAATTCTGAGATGACTCAAGGGTTCGCCGTGCCCTCGAAATACCCTGACTCGCTGGCTTCTTAGGTATTCATCCCTTCTGTGTGTTAAAGTTTAATGACGTTTTCTCCTCTCCCCCTACAGGTTTTCTGCTGGGTAAGATGATATTTTATGTATATTAAACAAGACATTAGGCAGCGTAAAGGACAAAGATAGCCCTGGATTGGAGCTTGACGGGATTACCCATGCTTGTGAAAACACAGAACAGAGCAGCTCAGATCGGAGTGACTGAGACAGAGACACTACTCAGAGGGGAGATGCGCATCGTGCATGTTCTAGATAGACAGAGTTCTAGGCTGTACTTCAGTAGGTGAGAGAGAGCGAGAAGAAGATAAAAAGAGCGATAGCAGTCGACAATTCATATTATATTTTCTGAGGAGGAGCTGATTTGTTAAATTAGGCTACAAAGAGAATGTTCTCAGGGGCAGATACATTTTTTACATTTATTTAACGTGAGAAATTTGCATAAGTATTCGATTTTGTATCTACCAAGAAACCTGAAACAGATGCGGGCTGAGCAGCGGGACATTTGGACAGCTGGGAGTGTAGTTGAAGTGTTCCTACAGGTACTGTATAGCACTGATCCTTCCTCGCTACTCCATTATATCCGTCACCACGCAAATTAAACAAGCTCAAATAGGCTAAATCAGTGGTCGACCGAATAACAAGCGAGTCGCGGTCCTTCAATAAGTCAGTGGTGTGGTGTTTGAGAGGCGTACCTGCGATAGAGCCTGTTCCTAATACTTTCCTCAAAACCTTTTCTGATTTAAATTTCAGCAGCACATTGTCTCCCCCCCCCCCCCAAAAAAAAAGAGGAATACTTCAACATGATCGTCACCAAGCTTTCCCCTAAACCTGAGTACAATCATTTCTGGCAGGGCAACCGGAGCGCGTTGTCTCCTCGCACAGTCAGATGCAATTTGGTCTGAGCATATTTCATGCAAATTCAATTTCCATTACAGAAGGGTGAGAAAAAGAGAGAGGCTGGTAGAGGGAGGGAGGGAGGCTGCGGCGGGGCGAAGACGAGCTCTCTCGTTGAGCCAGGTAATATGTATGCATAAAAAGTGATGACAGGCGATGTAAAGTGTTATCCACCGAGCTTGTGAAAATGTCAACCTACAACACGCCCAGTGAGCGCTGTGTGAGTGTGGTGCCCCCAAATTCTACAGAATCAGATGATGGAGTTGAGACGCACAGAAAAGAACCAGAACATTTGCGCCTGCCTATCTGGCTGTCATAAGTGAGAGAAAAAAACTACGACTAAACATAATTAGGCCTAAGCTAAAGTACTTTCATTTTGCGTGCTCTAAAACAGCTATATATATTCAACGATACAGTGATGCTGGGAGCATGAAGTGAAAATACAATGTAGAGGCTAAATTGCTGAGATGATCAAGGGAATCGAATTAAAATGTCCATATAACATCATATTACATAACTGTCTGGTTGGTTAAGCCTGAGTTACAATTAGATTATCTTTATTTTTTTTATATGTCACCTTTATTTAACCAGGTAGGCTAGTTGAGAACAAGTTCTCATTTACAACTGCGACCTAGCCAAGATAAAGCAAAGCAGTGTGACACAAACAACAACACAGAGTTACACGTGGAATAAACAAACATACAGTCAATAACACAATAGAAAAAAAAGAAAGTATATGTACAGTGTGTGCAAATGGAGTGAGGAGGAATGGCAATAAATAGGCCATAGTAGCAAGTAATTACAATTTAGTAAATTAACACTGGAGTGATAGATGTGCAGATTATGATGTGCAAGTAGAAATACTGGTGTGCAAAAGAGCAGAAAAGTAAATAAAAACAATATGGGGATGAGGTAGGTAGAATGGATGGGCTATTTACAGATGGGCTATGTACAGGTGCAGCGATCGGTCAGCTGCTCAGATAGCTGATGTTTAAAGTTAGTGAGGGAAATATACATTTCCAGCATCAGCGATTTTTGCAATTCGTTCCAGTCATTGGCAGCAGAGAACTGGAAGGAAAGGTGGCCAAAGGAGGTGTTGGCTTTGGGGATGACCAGTGAGATATACCTGCTGGAGCACGTGCTAGCCGACTAGAGCATACAGCGAGGGCCAACACTAGAGCATACAGGTTGCAGTGGTGGGTGGTATGTGGGGCTTTGGTGACAAAACGGATGTCACTGTGATAGACTGCATCCAGTTTGCTGAGTAGACTGTTGGAGGCTATTTTGTAAATGACATCGCCGAAGTCAAGGATCGGTAAGATAGTCAGTTTTACTAGGGTATGTTTGGTGGCGTGAGTGAAGGAGGCTTTGTTGTGGAATAATTTTGGATTGGAGATGTTTAATATGAGTCTGGAAGGAGAGTTTACAGTCTAGCCAGCCACCTAGGTAATTGTAGTTGTCCACATATTCTGAGTCAGAACCGTCCAGAGTAGTGATGCTAGTCGGGCAGGCGGGTGTGGGCAGCGAATGGTTGAAAAGCATGCATTTAATTTTACTAGCGTTTAAGAGTAGTTGGAGGCCACAGAAGGAGTGAAGTATGGCATTGAAGCTCATTTGGAGGTTTGTTAACACAGTGTCCAAAGAAGGGCCTGATATATACAGAATGGTGTCGTCTGCGTAGAGGTGGATCAGGGAATCACCCGTAGCAAGAGCGGCATCGTTGATATATATACAGAGAAAAGAGTCGGCCCGAGAATTGAGCCCTGTGAGACTGCCAGAAGTCCGGACAACAGGCCCTCCGATTTGACACACTGAACTCTGTCTGAGAAGTAGTTGGTGAACCAGGCAAGGCAGTAATTTGAGAAACCAAGGTAAGAATACGATAAGAATACGGTGATTGATTGAGAGTCGAAAGCCTTGGCCAGGTCGATGAAGGCAGCTGCACAGTACAATCTTTTATTGATGGCGGTTATGATATCGTTTAGTACCTTGAGCATGGCTGAGGTGCACCCGTGACCAGCTCGGAAACCGGATTGCACAATGGAGAAGGTGCGGTGGGATTCGAAATGGTCAGTGATCTGTTTATTAACTTGGCTTTCGAAGACTTTAGAGGATGGACAGGATGGACATAGGTCTATAACAGTTTTGGAGTGTCCCACCCCCTTGAAGAGGGGGATGACTGCAGCAGATTTCCAATCTTAAGGGATCTCGGATGATAGGAAAGAGAGGTTGAACAGACTCTCTGAATAGGGGTTGCAACAATGGCGGCAGCTCATTTTAGAAAGAAAGGGTCCAGATTGTCTAGCCCAGTTGAACTGTACGGGTCCAGGTTTTGCAGCTCTTTCAGAACATCTACTATCTGGATTTGGGTGAAGGAGACGCTGGGGAAGTTTGGGCAAGTAGCTACAGGGGGTGCAGAGCTGTTGCCCGGGGTTGGGGTAGCCAGGAGGAAAGCATGGCCAGACGTAGAGAAATGCTTATTGAAATTCTCGATTATCGTGTATTTATCGGTGGTGACAGTGTTACCTAGCCTCAGTGCAGTGGGCAGCTGGGAGGAGGTGCTCTTATTCTCCATGGACTTTACAGTGTCCCAAAACCTTTTGGAGTAAGAGCTACAGGATGCAAATTTCTGTTTGAAAAAACTAACCTTTGCTTTCCTGACTGACTGCGTGTATTGGTTCCTGACTTCCCTGAACAGTTGCATATTGCAGGGACTATTCGATGCTATTGCAGTCTGCCACAGGTTGTTTTTATGCTTATCGAGGACAGTCAGGTCTGGTATGAACCAAGGGCTCTATCTGTTCTTAGTTCTACATTTTTTGAAAGGGGCATGCTTATTTAAGATGGTGATGAAATTACTTTTAAAGAAGGACCAGGCATACTCGACTGACGGGATGAGGTCGATATCCGTCCAGGATACCCGGGCCAGGTCGATTAGAAAGGCCTGCTCGCAAAAGTGTTTTAGGGAGCATTTGACCGTGATGAGGGGTGGTCGTTTGACCGCGGACCCATAGAAGATGCAGGCAATGAGGCAGTGATCGCTGAGAACCTGATTGAAAACAGCAGAGGTGTATTTGGAAGTTGGTCAGGATAATATCTATGAGGGTGCCCATGTTTACGGATTTTGGGTTGTACCTGGTGGGTTCCTTGATAATGTGTGTGAGATTGATGGCATCTAGCTTAGATTGTAGGACTGTCAGGGTGTTAAGCGTATCCCAGTTTAGGTCACCTAACAGAACGAACTCTGAGGATAGATGAGGGGCAATCAATTCACATATGGTGTCCAGGGCACAGCTGGGAGCTGAGGGGGGGTCTATAACAGGCGGCAACAGTGAGAGACTTATCTCTGAAGACATTTGTTTTTTAAATTAGAAGCTCTCACTTACAGAAGAGAGGAAAGGGTTCACGCTCCAACTCTTCGACATTAAGCCGGACTGTGTACCTACAATATCATAAAATGCACAAGGGTACTGTAGGCCTAATACTGGGAGCATCTTTTCAACAGCAATTCAGGACTAATGAAATGTAAAGGTGTAATTTCCCTAGAGGCAGATTCCTAAAATGGCCTAAATGCTATCTCCATATTGTAAACCAGTAATATGGAATCCACGGAGATTGAGGAAGATATCTTCAAAATCATAATAGGTTCATAAAAATGTTTATTTGCCTGTGGGAAGCGGAGTTTAAATGCTCAGTGGGAGGTGGGGAGGGAAACAAAGAGTGCCAGCCAGCGTGCCAGAGGCAGAGTGGTGTGGTGACACATGAGAAAATGCCCTTTGAGCCGGCTTCAAGGCCCTAGTCTGCTGCACCATGACAGAGAAGAGAAATACCTTGTGTACTTCATTAGAATATGCTGAATATGGAGTGCCTTGCCGTGCCAAAGTCAGCTAGCGGATACGGAGACAAATGACTGAAAATACAAAACACAACCCCCGAAAGGCCAGCAGCAAGCAGCCACTTCCGTCGCATCTCCCTCCCGCCAAAACCCCGCCTGTCACTCTCGCCTCGACCGACCTTCCCCGAGCAACAGAGTGACATCTGCAAATGCCTTTTCAATATTAATGCGCTTCCAGCTGGAGAATAATTAAATCAGAAATTTGAAGAGAAGCGAGCAGCCGAGCAGAAATACAGGATTACCTGATATCCTCTCTCTCCTCCACCCTCCTCCTCCACTCTCTCTGACAAACACAACTGCATTCTAAAAAAGCGCCGGGCCTTTTTTTTCCCGTGTTTGGAGGATGCTAGCCGAAGGGGGATTAATTTGTTGTTTGTTGCAGTCAATCACATTTCCATGGACAGATTTAAAGTTAATTGCATCCGTGAGCCGATCCCAGTAGGAAAGAGTTCTACATGCGCCCGGGCTTTTTCAAAGTGATATCCTCATCAATGACACACTGTTACTGGCCCAACGCTCTAACCGTTAGGCTACCTGCCGCCCCTTGCCATCAGTAGGTATATAATATGTATAGTATATATAATTCATAATTAATATAAATCATCCTCCCGCTCCGCGCGGGAACAAGACATCTCATATGAAAGAACTCTTGCTTGGCTTGATCAAGCTCGGCACAACTTCAGAGCTAGAAGCCTGCCTCTCAGCATTTCATTTGACGCTCGGCCCAAAATCACTTATCTAGACAATCTGAGAACAGGTTATGGCGCAGAGGGATAGGGGCAATGTATAATGCATGAGAAGACGGCCTAATGGCTGCTTCATTGGAGCAACACGGGGGAGAGGAGAGAGAGAAATACTGGGGGCTTTATTTTGTCATTCTTCTTATCATGAAAGAGAGACAACACAACTACTGCAGTGTTACATTTGCATGCTATTTGCTGGTCAGTGTGATCTGTCGACTTCTGTGTGCGTGCGTGTGTGTGTGTGTGTGTGTGTATTCCTCATGCTGCATAATGGCTCTGAGAACACAATTAGAATGCAGAGAAAGGGTTTGGGTGTTTGGAGCTGGCACGAAGACACTGAGTGGCTGACAGACATGTTAAATCACGCAGGCACTGCCTGAGACACACACGCACGCACGCACGCACACACACAAATCAGTGATGCAGCCACATAGCAAGAGGTTGTCAGGAGACGTGTGTGTGTGTGTGTGTGTGTGTGTGTGTGTGTGTGTGTTCCATATTACACAAAAGAGGCTTTCTAATTGTTTGGGCTTCATTAATGCAGCAGCTTTTCAGCAGCAACCCAAGCTGTCAGAGGAAGGCTGAGTCTGGGAGAAAAGGTGTTTTCACAGGCCTAACAATAACTACATAATTAATACTGGGGGGAAGTCAGCAACGCATTAAACTCATCCTTCCTCGTGTTGAAAAAAGGAGAACCTTGAGTTAAAAGGTGAATCATGAGGGGTTTTTAGTTTCTAGGCCACTCATTACACAGTGCACAGCTAATATCCTTTACATTAGTTATTGAGGAGTTGTTCTATTCTATAAGTGCAGACAGTGGTTATTAATGGGGAAGTAGAAATATAACATATTTGTAAACTGGCCTCTCCGTAAACCAGTCTCTCCGTAAACCGGTCTCTCCGTAAACCGGTCTCTCCGTAAATCTCTCCGTCCGGCCTCTCCGTAAACCGGCCTCTCCGTAAACCGGCCTCTCCGTAAACCGGCCTCTCCGTAAACCGGCCTCTACGTAAACCGGTCTCTCCGTAAACCGGTCTCTCCGTAAACCGGTCTCTCCGTAAACCAGTCTCTCCGTAAACCGGTCTCTACGTAAACCGGTCTGTCCGTAAACCAGTCTCTCCGTAAACCAGTCTGTGTGTATTTTGTGGATTTGTATGTGCAGCTTGACAGGGTGTTGACTGTGTGTGTGTGTGTGTGTGTGTGTGTGTGTGTGTGTGTGTGTGATGCACGGCACGGAGTGATGAAGCAGTCTTACCAGAGGTGCTGAGGGTAGATCCCAGTGAGCCTGCAGGGCTGGGGGCCAGACTGCTCTTGGAGTGGGGAGCCGGGGAGGACGAGGAGGAGGAAGAGGAGGAGGAGGCAGCAGGGGAGGAGGTGCGAGCGGTGGGGGGCGCGGGGGAGGCCAGCCGCTCTCCAGACTCCATATCTGTCAAACACAATCCAATCAGCACCGTTACAAAAGCAGAGGAGAGAAAAGAATGAGAAAAACACACACACCCAGAGCTCCTCTACACACACCCAGAGCTCCGCTACACACACCCCGCGCCCCACTACACACACCCAGCGCCCCAGCACACACACCCAGCGCCCCAACACACAGACCCAGCGCCCCAGCACACACACCCAGCGCCCCACTACACACACCCAGCGCTCCACTACACACACCCAGTGCCCCACTACACACACCCAGCGCCCTACTACACACACCCAGCGCCCCAGCACACACCCAGCGCTCCGCTACA
Source organism: Oncorhynchus masou masou (assembly GCF_036934945.1). NCBI lineage: Eukaryota > Metazoa > Chordata > Actinopteri > Salmoniformes > Salmonidae > Oncorhynchus > Oncorhynchus masou. The sequence continues at coordinate 22,834,488 of NC_088218.1, forward strand.
CACACCCAGCGCCCCACTACACACACCCAGCGCCCCAGCACACACCCAGCGCTCCGCTTGGCGCCCCACTGGACACCCAGCGCTCCACTACACACACCCAGCGCCCCACTACTGACCCAGCGCCCCAGCACACACACCCAGCGCCCCCACTACACACACCCAGCGCCCCAGCACACACACCCAGCGCCCACTGCACACCCAGCGCTCCACTACACACACCCAGCGCCCCACTACACACACCCAGCGCCCCACTACACACACCCAGCGCCCTACTACACACACCCAGCGCTCCACTACACACACCCAGCGGCCCACTACACACACCCAGCGCCCCACTACACAGACCCAGTGCCCCAGCACACACACCCAGCGCTCCACTACACACACCCAGCACCCCACTACACACACCCAGTGCCCCAGCACACACACCCAGCGCCCTACTACACACACCCAGCGCTCCACTACACACACCCAGCGGCCCACTACACACACCCAGCGCCCCACTACACACACCCAGTGCCCCAGCACACACACCCAGCGCTCCACTACACACACCCAGCGCCCCACTACACACACCCAGCGCCCCAGCACACACACCCAGCGCCCCAGCACACACACCCAGCGCCCAGCACACACACCCAGCGCCCCACTCTGGCGCCCCAGCACACACACCCAGCGCCCAGCACACACACCCAGCGCCCCACTGACACACCCAGCGCCCCAGCACACACACCCAGCGCCCCAGCACACACACCCAGCGCCCACTACACACACCCAGCGCTCCAGCACACACACACCCAGAGCCCCAGCACACACACCCAGCGCCCACTACACACACCCAGCGCTCCAGCACACACACCCAGCGCCCCAGCACACACACCCAGCGCCCACTACACACACCCAGCGCCCAGCACACACACAGCGCCCAGCACACACACCCAGCGCCCCACTACACACACCCAGCGCCCAGCACACACACCCAGCGCCCAGCACACACACCCAGTGCCCCACTTCACACACCCAGCGCTCCAGCACACACACCCAGCGCCCCAGCACACACACCCAGCGCCCACTATTACACACCCAGCGCTCCAGCACACACACATAACGCCCCAGCACACACACCCAGCGCCCCCACTACTCACACCCAGCGCCCACTACACACACCCAGCGCCCTACACACACCCAGCGCCCTACTACACACACCCAGCGCTCCACTACACACACCCAGCGGCCCACTACACACACCCAGCGCCCCCTACACACACCCAGCGCCCAGCACACACACCGCGCCCACTCACACACCCAGCGCCCCAGCACACACACCCAGCGCCCCAGCACACACACCCAGCGCCCCCACTACACACACCCAGCGCCCCAGCACACACACCCAGCGCCCCCAGCACACACACCCAGCGCCCCCTACACACACCCAGCGCTCCAGCACACACACACCCAGAGCCCCAGCACACACACCCAGCGCCCCACTACACACCAGCGCTGTGTGCACACACACCCAGCGCCCCAGCACACACACCCAGCGCCCCCACTACACACACCCAGCGCTCCAGCACACACACCCAGCGCCCAGCACACACACCCAGCGCCCCACTACACACACCCAGCGCCCCAGCACACACACCCAGCGCCCCAGCACACACACCCAGTGCCCCACTACACACACCCAGCGCTCCAGCACACACACCAGCGCCCAGCACACACACCCAGCGCCCACTACACACACCCAGCGCTCCAGCACACACACACAGCGCCCCCAGCACACACACCCAGCGCCCCACTACTCACACCCAGCGCCCCACTACACACACCCAGCGCCCCACTACACACACCCAGCGCCCTACTACACACACCCAGCGCTCCACTACACACACCCAGCGGCCCACTACACACACCCAGCGCCCCACCACACACCTGTGCCCCAGCACACACACCCAGCGCTCCACTGGAGTGGGCACCCCACTACACACACCCAGTGCCCCAGCACACACACCAGCGCCCTACTACACACACCCAGCGCCCAGCACACACACCAGCGCCCAGCACACACACCCAGCGCCCCAGCACACACACCCAGCGCCCCACTACACACACCCAGCGCCCCAGCACACACACCTGCGCCCAGCACACACACCCAGCGCCCACTCACACACCCAGCGCCCCAGCACACACACCCAGCGCCCAGCACACACACCCAGCGCCCACTACACACACCCAGCGCTCCAGCACACACACACCCAGAGCCCCAGCACACACACCCAGCGCCCACTACACACACCCAGCGCTCCAGCACACACACCAGCGCCCCACTACACACACCCAGCGCCCAGCACACACACCCAGCGCCCCAGCACACACACCCAGCGCTCCAGCACACACACCCAGCGCTCCAGCACACACACCCAGCGCCCCACTACACACACCCAGCGCCCCAGCACACACACCCAGTGCCCCAGCACACACACCAGCGCCCTACTACACACACCCAGCGCCCCACTACACACACCCAGCGCTCCACTACACACACCCAGCGCCCCACTACACACACCCAGCGCCCCACTACACACACCCAGCGCCCTACTACACACACCCAGCGCTCCACTACACACACCCAGCGGCCCACTACACACACCCAGCGCCCCACTACACACACCCAGTGCCCCAGCACACACACCCAGCGCCCACTACACACACCCAGCGCCCACTACACACACCCAGCGCCCAGCACACACACCAGCGCCCCACACACACCCAGCGCCCCCAGCACACACACCCAGCGCCCACTACACACACCCAGCGCCCAGCACACACACCCAGCGCCCCAGCACACACACCCAGCGCCCCACTACACACACCAGCGCCCCAGCACACACACCCAGCGCCCCAGCACACACACCCAGCGCCCCACTACACACACCCAGCGCTCCAGCACACACACACCCAGAGCCCCAGCACACACACCCAGCGCCCCACTACACACACCCAGCGCTCCAGCACACACACCCAGCGCCCCAGCACACACACCCAGCGCCCCACTACACACACCCAGCGCCCACTACACACACCCAGCGCCCCAGCACACACACCCAGCGCCCACTACACACACCCAGCGCCCCAGCACACACACCCAGCGCCCCAGCACACACACCAGTGCCCCACTACACACACCCAGCGCTCCAGCACACACACCCAGCGCCCAGCACACACACCCAGCGCCCCACTACACACACCCAGCGCCCCAGCACACACACACAGCGCCCCAGCACACACACCCAGCGCCCCCACTACTCACACCAGCGCCCACTACACACACCCAGCGCCCCACTACACACACCCAGCGCCCTACTACACACACCCAGCGCTCCACTACACACACCCAGCGCCCACTACACACACCCAGCGCCCACTACACACACCCAGCGCCCCAGCACACACACCCAGCGCCCCACTACACACACCCAGCGCCCCAGCACACACACCCAGCGCCCCAGCACACACACCCAGCGCCCCACTACACACACCCAGCGCCCAGCACACACACCCAGCGCCCCAGCACACACACCCAGCGCCCCACTACACACACCCAGCGCTCCAGCACACACACACCCAGAGCCCCAGCACACACACCCAGCGCCCCCACTACACACACCCAGCGCTCCAGCACACACACCAGCGCCCCAGCACACACACCCAGCGCCCACTACACACACCCAGCGCTCCAGCACACACACCCAGCGCCCAGCACACACACCCAGCGCCCCACTACACACACCCAGCGCCCAGCACACACACCAGCGCCCCAGCACACACACCCAGTGCCCCACTACACACACCCAGCGCTCCAGCACACACACCCAGCGCCCCAGCACACACACCCAGCGCCCCACTACACACACCCAGCGCTCCAGCACACACACACAGCGCCCCAGCACACACACCCAGCGCCCCACTACTCACACCCAGCGCCCCACTACACACACCCAGCGCCCCACTACACACACCCAGCGCCCTACTACACACACCCAGCGCTCCACTACACACACCCAGCGGCCCACTACACACACCCAGCGCCCCACTACACACACCCAGTGCCCCAGCACACACACCCAGCGCTCCACTACACACACCCAGCACCCCACTACACACACCCAGTGCCCCAGCACACACACCCAGCGCCTACTACACACACCCAGCGCCCCAGCACACACACCCAGCGCCCCAGCACACACACCCAGCGCCCCAGCACACACACCCAGCGCCCCACTACACACACCCAGCGCCCCAGCACACACACCCAGCGCCCCGCACACACACCCAGCGCCCACTACACACACCCAGCGCCCCAGCACACACACCCAGCGCCCCAGCACACACACCCAGCGCCCCACTACACACACCCAGCGCTCCAGCACACACACACCCAGAGCCCCAGCACACACACCCAGCGCCCCACTACACACACCCAGCGCTCCAGCACACACACCCAGCGCCCCACTACACACACCCAGCGCCCCAGCACACACACCCAGCGCCCCAGCACACACACCCAGCGCTCCAGCACACACACCCAGCGCTCCAGCACACACACCCAGCGCCCCACTACACACACCCAGCGCCCCAGCACACACACCCAGCGCCCCAGCACACACACCCAGCGCCCCACTACACACACCCAGCGCCCCAGCACACACACCCAGCGCCCCAGCACACACACCCAGCGCCCCACTACACACACCCAGCGCCCCAGCACACACACCCAGTTGCCCGCCACTTCGCCGGAACAATATTTCTATTTAGCCCTGGACACCAACCCCCTCACACACCCCACCTCCCAATCAGAGCTCATGGGCTGGGTGGTGTGGAATTAGTGACCATTATCACATTAACATGATAGCAAATGACAGTGTTCAGCGGCGAGGGGAAAGAAGAGACATTTTGGGCAGACAAAACACGCACATAGACTTTCTCTCCCACACACACACACTTTCTCTCTCTCTCTCACACACACACACACACACACACTTCCTCTCACACACACACAAACTCACTTTCTCTCACAAACTCACCTTCTCTCACAAACTCACCTTCTCTCTCTCTCTCACACACACACACAAACTCGCTTTCTCACACACACAAACTCAACTTCTCTCTCTCACACACACACAAACTCGCTTTCTCACACACACAAACTCACTTTCTCTCTCTTACACACACACACACACACACACACACACACACACACACACACACACACACACACACACACACACACACACACACCTTCTCTCACACACACACAAACTCACTTTCTCTCTCTCTCACACACACAGTTCACACATGCACGAAGCGTGAAGCTCTATTTGATTTACAAGAGTGTTCACAGCTCTTTACACACAGTGTAAAACAGTCCTCCCTCTCACAGTGTAAAACAGTCCTCCCTCTCACAGTGTAAAACAGTCCTCCCTCTCACAGTGTAAAACAGTCCTCCATCATCTCACAGTGGATGTAGGCAAACTAAAGCCTTCACAGTTCCACTTTCTTTCAGCCTTGTACAAAACACACAGAGGGCTTTCAAAGACTCCATTATGACCCAATGGGCTTCTCTCCACTGTGGAACTACTGTATTCCCGTCCATTAACAGCCTCATAGAGAACTAGCATTACTGACAACACTGGCTCAAATAAACCTCGAGAGGCAATGGCGGGGTTAGATGCTTCCACTGTCGCTTATTTCTACTCCATTATTCCCTCCTACCCACCTTCTCCTACACAAACATTCAGGCAGACAGAACACACACACACACCCTCTCTCTCACATACACACGCGTACACACACACTCTCTCACATGCACCTGCGTACACACCCTCTCTCTCACATGCACCTGCGTACACACACCACACACACACACACACACACACACACACACCCCCTCTCTCTCACATGCACCTGCGTACACACACACACACACACACACACACACCCTCTCTCTCACATGCACCTGCGTACACACACACACACACACACACCCCCTCTCTCTCACATACACACACACTCTCTCACACATGCACGCACGTGCGCACACACACAAAATCCCTCCCATATCACACGGCCCCTGACTCTCTCCTCTCTCCTTCCGTTTTCATCCCATTGCCTGACACTAATCCAGGTATGAGAATCCCCTTGAAAAGTGCAGTTTGCAGATTGTGTTTTACAGGCTGCCTTTCATATTGTGTCATTACACATAAACAGTCTCCCTTAGTCCCCCTCCTCTCTCTCTTTCTCTCTCTCCCCTGCAG